>NC_090923.1:1024764644-1025074548 GCF_040938575.1 Ambystoma mexicanum | reverse complement strand
CAGAAAACAAACTTGTCTCCAAATGGCACAGACTTTATGACTGTCATGGCCACTGGGCAAGGACCACTAGTTCCATCATCTAAAGGGTCAAGGTGGACCCAGTCCTGGCGCCTTTGGCGCCAGGCTCATGAGAAAGTGTGCTCTGCACACTTTATTTCTGGTGCACGTGTTATTTCCTTCCCTGCAGGTTCCCCATGTGCATCCAGGCAGAGCGTGTCCATAGGGAAACATTGGGCTGCATGTGCAGCATCCTCTGGTAGTGGCAAGGTGGGGCCACAAGGCGGAGCCAAGGGGACGTGGCTGGGGCCAGGCTATTTAAGCCTGCCCCGCTCACATACAAGCACTTTGCGTTAGTCTGCTTATAGCAGCGTAATGCTCACCGCTGCCTGAAGCGATCTTACCTGATTCCAGCAATACCATCGCTTGAAGCGCAGCGTTACCTGACTCCAGCAACATCATCTCCAGCGCGCAACTTACCTGATTCGAGCAATACCATTGCTTGAAGCGCAGCTTACCTGACTCCAGCAACATCATCTCCAGCATGCATATTACCTGATTCCAGCAATACCATCGCCGGAAGCAAATCTTACCTGACTCCCACGATCCCATCGCCTGCAGCGCATCTTACCTGATTCCAGCAGTCATCGCAGTCGAGGCGCATCCTCACCTGTTCTGGGCGTCTACGCTACGCGGGAGCTCATCTCTCCCAACAGCATTGCGGATCCATCCATCCAGCAATCGCGGGCAGGTCTCCGAATAGCTGCCTCTCGTCAACGTCGCCAGGCCATCCATGCAGGAGAAAAGGACAAACAAGGTTAGAAACAACATAAAAACTTAACGCTAAAGTCGCGCACAACTTAACCTTCGCGCTTGACCTTAGAACCCAACTTACTTTCTACTGGGGACCTCATAAACTCCTCTAGCCTACATTTGGACTTGCTCCCAACACCGCGACTCTGCTGGGCCCTTCATCACCTACTGGGGAGAGAGAAAGACATTACAAGGGTTACAGACAATAATCACGGAAAAAAGACATTGCCAATAAGATACAGACAATAATCATTGTTAAGAAACACTTACCTTTGAAGTGGATCAGCCACAGACGGTCTGGGCTGCCATGCACACGGACCAGTGAAGAAATGGCACCCCTGCAGTTGAGAAGCAGGTCATCCTCATAAATAAGCAGGTGAGACCATATGGCTAGACGCATGCTCACCTCATTCTGGGAGAAGGGTTGGAGAGAAATCATAGTCCAACCACAGCATTGTCACTGCCTCTCGTATTCTTTCAGGGGCAGTGTCTGCAACCAGCACAGTCCACACTACAGGAGCTGGGGAAGAAGCCTGATCCAGGGGAGCCAAGTCAAGGGAGGGCTGCAACCGTGCCCCAACGGCCCCGCAGAGACCAGGCGAGCGTAACAATGAGATAGTAGAATGAACGGGAACCTATACTTTTAAAGTAGCCCAACAGGACAGAAAACAGAAGGTCCATTTGTATCACATACATCTCTTGAAAGAGTGGAAAGAGAACCTGTCAGCCAACCATGCCAAAATACTATCCTATCTGGTTCCTGAAGAGATAGATAACTTTGACTTAATTCCTCCCGAGCTATCTATCCAACAATAAGAAGATCTAAAAGATGTAGTGGTCTCATTTCCTGGAGGAAGAGTAAAAAAGACACATACCATTATATCAGAACACCTAAAGGTAAAGTGGTTCATTTAAAACCGTATAGACTCCCAGAAGCCCATAAACAGATAGTGATCGAGGAAGTCAACAAAATGTTGAAAGCCAATATTATTGAGCCCTCTTCAAGCCCATGGTCCTCTCCTATCGTGTTGGTCACTAAATTTGACCGTTCCTGGAGATTCTACATAGACTTCTGTCAAGTAAATGCCATTTCAGACTTCAATGCCTATCCCATGCCATACATCGATAACCTAATTGATACATTCAGAGCAGCCACCTTTCTAGCTACCCTAGATTTAAGAAAAGGGTACTGGCAAGTTCCAGTATATGGGCCAGATAAGGAAAAGACCGTGTTTTCAATGCCTCTAGGGCGATTCCAATTTAATGTCCTTCCTTTTGGCTTACACAGCGCGTCAGCCACTTTCCAACACCTCAGGGATCAAATCCTACAACCCTATTCCGATTTCTGTGGAGCTTATATTGACGATATGGTAATTTATAGTAAGACTTGGGAGGGCCATCTCTTTCATCTTTAGACCATCATGAAAGTCCTCAGAAATGCTGGCCTAACTGCTAATCCAGCTAAGTGCAAATTGGCCCAGTCAGCCATATAAAACCTTGGCTTCTTTGTAGGGAATGGGAATATACAGCTCCAAAATGAGAAGGTAAAAGCCGTCTTAGATACACCAACCCCCAAGACCAAAAGAGATCTCAGAGCTTTTCTTGGGTTAATAGGATATTACCGTAGGTTTATCCTCACCTTCTTGGACTAAACAGCCTGGCTGACAGATTAATTTAACAATGCTGCACCCCAGAAACCTCATTGGAATGATGAGGATGAGATTTGTTATGTGAGCAACCTGAAGGTGTCTCCTGGGGATCTGTCATCCAGGTGGCCAGGACATTGCCATCACTATTGGATCCAGTTCCTGGGTGTGGATTAGTGAGGGAGGATCACCTGGATGAGGGGTCCTTGGGGAGTGGAAGCAGGACACCGACGGGTGCAACAGGGTATCCCCCTTCTTATAACAGCTTTTCCCTAGCCTACCACGTAGGTTACTCAGACACTCTACCACCCACCCCCTTTTCCGACACAAACACTTTCTTACATCATGAAAGACAACGGACTAACATTGTATGTATGTATGTATTTCATTTTATATAGCGCTGGCAGCCCGCAAGCATCAGGGCGCTTTGACAAGAACAAACACAGATTAAGGTAAAAAGAAGGGCCTCCTGTGTCTAAAATGAGGAAAAAAGCAGAGGCTGAGAGGGTGGCTGAAAGAGAACCTGAATTATCTAAAGAGGTGGGTCTTCAAAGATTTTCTGTCACGCTCACCTGATTCCCACAGAGGCGCAGGTCTGGCTTCGAGTGCTGATGCCTCTTCTATGGTGAAGCGCAGGACTCTGAAGATGGACTCACTGGCTCGCAGGAATATTCCCGTGCGTGAAAAGGGAGCATTACCTACTGACGGAATAATGCTCAAGCCTCCCACTCCCTTCCAACCCTCCACGATACCCTTCCTCGATTCCCCGTGAAGTCTCACCTTAGGGTCTGGAAGGATGAGTTCTCCATCCTGCTTCTGATGCAGGGGCACGTTGAAACCCAGTTACTTCACTGGATTGAGGTTTGATGGGAGTTCAAATAAGCTTGACTATTCAGGTAAGGCGCTGTAAGAGTTCTGTAGCAAGTTCAAAAGTTCAAGCTTAATAATAATGTTCATTGTCTTATTGCTGCAAGCGCTAACGCTTATGTCTTTTTCCCCTTAGGGGCCGGGGTTCGGAATGCCAGAGATATGGCGCCGATCCGAAGTGAAACGTGCAGTTCCAGTAAATGACACGTAAGTTCTGGATGAGCGTTCGGGTAATGTCTTTGCATTCGCTCATTCAATGTCTTTGTCTTTTTTCCCCATAGGGTCCGGGGTCCGGAATGCCAGGAAGCGGCAGGACCCGAAATAAAATGGGAATGACCCAACAGGTAAGTCTTAGAAGGAAACTGAGCTTTTCCTATTCCCTTCCTTCTCTCACCTTGTGTTCTTGTCTTTTTCTCTCTAGGCTCTGGGAAGTGGCTGCGGATCCGGATGATCGCTGCTGAAGATGGAGGTGCCCAGGAAAGGTGAGTGAAATGCAGCGCTGCAGCGATCGAAACGAAATGCTTTTAAAATGATGTCTTCCCTTTCAGGATCGTCGGTGTGACGTCTCCCTGATGCAGATTTAGCAGGTAAGGTCTTCTTTCTCTCCAATTCTCTCTTAGCAGGTGACCCAGGGTGCTGACAGGCGTGGCTGAAGTCCAGATGCAGGACCTGACACGGTGAGCGTCCAGCTGCGAGGAGCAGAACAACGCGAAGCGTGAGTTGCTGATCGGGCGTGGTTTAAATAGCTTTGGAAGAAGTTCCAGGTATGTATCCTTCCACCGATCAGGTATGTATCCTTCCCCGACCACACCCAGGGGAAAGTAGTTCCACAGGTAAAGTAGTTCCATTCAGGCCTCAAGAGGGCCTGGATGTAGCAGCATGGTCTGCATCAGGTAAGTGCACCTTAAAACACTTGAACACATGTCTAGCTTTATGAGCCTGGCGCCTAAGGCGCCAGGACAGGGGTCCAACATGAGCCTGGCGCCTAAGGCGCCAGGACTGTGTCCAAAGGGCCCCAGCTTGGGCCCGCTGGCACTTCCCTGGGGGAAATGATGCCTACCTCTGGGGTTGCTGGGTCGGACCTGGCTCCTTGGAGGTAGGCATCATGACATTTTCTAAACTTAGGATGACTACCTTCCATTCTCAGCGTCGTAGGTAGTGTGTTCCACAACTGAGCTGCCACCACTACGAAGGATCTGCCCAGACCCGACTTGAGCTTGTACTTTGGTACTAACAACAAGCTCTTAACTACGGAACAAAGCTGTCTCTTCAGGGTATATAGGACTAAGCTACTCTTAAAATAGCAGGGGGCTTTGACATAAAGGCATTTATGCACGAGAGTCAGAGATTTGAACTTCATTCTCTCTTCTACCCTGAGCCAGTGGAGAGATTTTCTGGCCCAGGGTGCTGTGGTCCCTTCTTCTAAGGTGTTTTACAAGCATCACTGCGTCATTCTGTATGACTTGGCATCTTGCTAGGTCTTTGACAGAAGCCCTGATAAGAAGAGCATTGCCATAAGCAAGCCTATACAGTACAATGGCTCTAGCAATAGTAGACATATTGCATTCGTTCAAAAATGGCCTAATGGCCTTCATGAGCCGTAGGTAATATGCTGTGTTTTTTTTGCAGGTAGTTGGCCTGTGCTTCCGAGTTGACTCAGGAGTTCACCATCATGCAGAGGGTTTTAACCTGGGTCGATAATTGTATTACAGCATCCTTGATCTGGAAAGATTCAAACTCCGCCCCAAGTTTAGCTATCAGGCGGCTGGACCCAAACCGCATGAGCTCGGTTTTAGTGTCATTGAGACACATCCAGTTTGCCAACATCCATTCATTAATTATTCTGTAAACTTTTCCAATCTTAGCACCATCTTCACTGTGAGAGCCCGCTACCTCATATGAGCTGCGTATCATCTGCATAGTTAGTAAGAAACACCCCAGTATCAACTAGTATGTTAAATAAACTACGCATATAGATATTGAAAAGCATAGGCGATAGACTAGCTCCCTGTGGGACTCCAAATAATATGGAGATAGGGTCGGTGAAACTGTTACCCCAATGTACTCTGGCTTGACGGTCTGAAAGAAAAAAAAACAGCCACTTCAGTGCCATTGCGGAGCAGCCCACATTGTCTTCAGTGCTTTGACCAAAAGCTGGTGATCAACCAGGTCAAACGCCGCACTGAGGTCCAACAGCATTAACATCCCTATTTTACCCTTATCCACCAAACTCAACATGTGGTTCTGAAGATCCAGCATAGCCGTGTCCGTGCTATGTGAGGCCCTGAAACCAGACTGTTGTTGGTGTAAAGTTACATGTTTTTCCACATAATTCTGCAACTGCTGTGTCGCTATTGTGTCCAAGATTTTAAGAATAAAGTTGGAATTGGTAATAGGATGGAGATTGCCCGGGTCCTTGGGATCTAATCCAACTTTTTTTTACCAGCGGCAAAATGGTGACCTTCTTTATCTCTTTAGGAACTATACCCTCCTTAAATGAGGCGTTCACTATTTTCAATAATATAGGAGCAAAATGTTCCTTATATTGGAGAATGATGTTTGGAGGTAACACATTTTCTACACAGGATGTTGGTTTCATATGGCCTAGAACTTCTAACAATGCTGCTTCGGTGATGTTCGCAAACATGAAAGTCTCCTGACCAGGATTTATAGGAGTCTCCTTGGGCACTGTAACCTGGTCCAGTGTATTTCTGACTTTAATTATATTTTGTCTAGCTTTGTCTATTTTGGGTATGAAGGCGTTTTGCAATATATCACAGTTTGCCTTAGAAGGAGAGAATGGTGGGGTGAGATGTTTGGGTTTCTCTATGCTCTTTAGAATGTCAAAGAGTTTACTAGTCTTGTTTGCTGTCATTTCAATTTCAGCGTTATAGAAATTGGCCTTTGCTAGCCTTATCTTATCTTTGTACTCTTTATTAACAATCTTCCATTCCTCTCTATTTTTGGTGGATTTATCTTGTCTCCACTTTCTTCCAAGGGCCATTTTTTCAATTTTAAGTGCCTCTAGCTCCGCAGTATACCATTTCTGGTTTTGTTGTCTTTCCTGGTTAGTTTAGTTTTGAGTGGCGCCACTTTCTCACCTAACTCTTGAATATATGTGGTGTATTTCTCTAGCAATGTCTTACAACTATCTTGCTCCTGAAAAGAGAGTAGTATTTTGTCTAGACATGGCTGGAGTTGGTCGATTTTCAAAATTTCTACTAATCACCTGGACATGGGGGTTATGTTGTATGGGGGATGATTGTAGTTCAATGTTTAGGGCGACTAAATGATGGTCGCTCCAAATACATGGTTCCGTATAGCAGTCCTGAGTCTGTAAGTTATAGGCAAGCAGCCAGTCCAATTGATTCCCTTGTGGTGTGGTAGATTCCTCATTAATAACATATCCAACAGGATAGCTACCTTGTCTTTTTTTCCCCCCGCCAGTAGTTGAAATCCCCAACCGCCAAGTTGGAAACATTAGTGGATCTCAAGCTGACTAGTTGTTAACAGAGTTAATTTGAGAAATCTGAAACCAGAGACGGCGGTCTGTATAAAACTATAAGGTTAAAACAATTGTTAGGGATGAAAGCCAACTTCACTAGAGCCGTTTACCGGACATGTCCCATCACAAGGGTCAGGAAGAGTCAGGCAATTGACCAGAACCACACACAGCTGCGGCCCTTTCCCTTTCCCACAGGGACAAAAGGTGGAGCACGAGAGCACACGATAAGCAATGCAGACCGCATGACGAGACAGCTATCCATGAATGCCATTTCAAGAGGAAGAGAAAGGCGTTGAGAACCGAGAGGGTGACAAGGAGAGAAGTGACCTTGCCCTTTCCGTCCCAGACCCGTGAAACCTCAGTAGAAGGAATTGTACGACCGCGGACAACAGCCAACGTGTGTTGCAACAGATGCCAACGGTACATGAAGCACGCCTACGCTGATAAGCAGGAAAGAGAGAGATGCCTGCTATCGTGGTACCGGCCTTGACTCCAGAGACGAGAAAAGCCAAGTGGTTCATCACAGCCAGTGAGTCGAGGGAAGAACCGATAAGAAACCGAACTGTGTTGAACAAAAGGCGCAAAGTAACATTATTAAGAAAAGTTCAAAGAACTGTTAACATTAAGGTAATCCAGTTGCAAAGGGATCTGGCGCCACGTGGGTGCTCACGCGAGATACTCTGGTTTATTTAAACTACTGATACCGTAGGACCTAGGAAAGCCGCAAGAAGAGGTCAAAGTGGTCATAAAGGGGTCTAACAAAATCCTCTCTACAGTCGAAAGTCTTTGATCGACAAACAATTGGAAAACAAAGGGGAGCGAATCCTGCATAGTGAGAAAATAGAAGGAACTTTAAGATTGGCAACAGTGAACCCGACGGAGGGATGCCTGCAGAACAAGGGGAAGAATGATGCCCAATGAACATTGTGTTGACAAAGACTGAACCCGACAGAGGGATGTCCACAGTGGATTGTTTAAAAAGACATTAAGACTTGTGAAAGCGAAAGGTGAAAATATCTTTGAGTACAAACCATTGTGAACCCAACGGAGGGCGGCTGACGTTCGAGAGGGGTCTGAGCCTGGAAAGAAAGGGACCCAGGTGTGAAGAATCATCACCTCACCAAGGAGGCAAACAGCCGAGAAGGTCAGAGCCTAGAAGAGGGGTATCCAGGGGTGAAAAGCCATCATCCACTGACACGTGAATGCACCGGAAAAAGTTGTAACAGATGCAAGCCATAGTGACCCCAACGGAGGAAAGCTGAGATTCGAGAGGGGTCTGAGCCCGGAAGAGGGGGATCCAGGGGTGCAGACTTGTCACCCAAATGCAATCAGAAAATAACTTTTGTTTAGTATTTTGAACTTACCAGGCCCTCGGAAGCAAGATACTGAACCACTGAAAGACCTGATACCGCTAGACACTTTTTGTGGGACTGAGCCTGGAAGAGGGGGATCCAGGGGTGAAAAGTCATCACCCAACGTCCATTTGAAAAGGAACTTTTTATTTGTTATTTATTAATACATCAGGTCCTTATAGGCAAGAGACATTTAAGAGAAAAGAGACTTGACCATCGATGGTCCTGATAGCCGAGAATGGAACTGTTGTCTCATGTTGGGAAAGCTCGTAGAGTTTGCTGTGCTCAGGAGTTCCACCTTGTCTCGTGCTCAAAACAGGGGGAAAGGAGATCCCTGCCTACCACATACTAACTTATCATTTGTAAATACTTCTTTCATTTTTGTGAACCCAGTCCCACACTCTTTTTTTATTTAGTTGTAAGGACTGGCAATAGGTTTTTTAGTATAGGCCCTTTTATTTGACAAGACGCCACTAGGACTGCCTTATTTTTCATTTGATTTTCATAGCTTCCTCCCATTTTTGTTACAACTGCCAATAAGTTCGGTTAAGGCTAACACCAAAACACTGATATTATCAATGGATGCACACTAACCTGGTCGAAACTTGCCGGTCTGGAAGCAGCAACAGCAGATAGTGAGGATTGCCCTGAGGACCCTGCTCCTCCCTCCACTCGGAACTACACGACCACCAGGGAAGGAGCACGAACCCCAGGGAAACCCTCTGGGGAATAAAACCCTGGGAGGCGACGATGAACAGTGCTTTGGATGGAAGGCTTCTTAACGCGTGGGATCTTGGAGAGCCTGGAGCTTGGTGTCTACAGAGTAAAGAAATGACAGGTGAGTGTTGGATTAAGGTAAGTCCAAGGAAATAGAAAATAAAAAGGAAGTACAAGTGCTTACTGAAAGTTCCAAGATGAGTTTGGGTAAGATCAAAGAGGTGTGTCCTTTTGAGACAGACTGGGGTATGTAAGCATAAATCTGAATCCTCTGGGATTCCCTAGGATAGGAGAAGGGGTGAATAATGGAACAAGGAAAGAAAGCTACGAAGCCAGAAGAGAAGGAGACTCACTGCTACTAGAAACGCTGTGGTCCCACAATGTACTGAACGGATGTTTGCGGGAAGCGGAACAGGGAATGTATGCAGACCCGGAAGTAGAGACGAACTCGGAAGAGTCCCTGAAAGAAAGCATGGGAACGGAATTCTGAAGTGAAAGTAAGAAAGAATGGGTTAGTACAGTTACGATCAATACCTCAGAAGAATGAAAGGAGCATAGGATACAAACTTACGGAGCGTCTTCCAAAGTTGCGACGCATCGCGGAGACAGTCTCCGATCCTTAAATGTGATCATGCAGGCCTCTGTTAGAAGCGTGATGAAATCACGTGACTCGTAGCAGGCGTCCATTGGGAACGTGAAACAACTAGACTGCAGATACTTTCATACTCCGAATCTCATACTCTTGGTAATGCATTAGGACGAATCGATCCACATATTCTCTTCCAGGGCTGAATAACTGGAAGGGGGCATCAAAGGCCTCAGGTTAACAGGTTGAGTGGTAGCTCTCGTCGTCCGGGGTCACCGGCAGTCAAGGAACAGCTAGGCACTCAGGGTCTACAGGCAGCTCCAGGGATCTACCCACCAGGACATGTGTGCCCAGCTAAAAGGAGTGCCCAGCATTTCTGTTTCCCGGCGCCTCAGCAACCCCTGCCCTTCACCCAGCAGATCTGCCCCCAGGCTCTACACGTGAGTTCTACAGACTGGACCTCGGTTCGTACCGCCTCTCCCAGGTGCCCCATAACATCCCCCATAGATTGTTTGGATATGTGATAGCCTTTGCCAGTAGAGTGTGTGGGAGTTTGGCCGTGGGGGACCGCCACCATATAGAGTAATGAGTTTGTGCAGCCAGAAAATATAAGTATAAGTCAGGGTATTCCAATCCACCCTGTTCATATGGTAGAGCAAGGGTGTCGTAGGACACCCTTGCTCATTTACCGGCCCAGGCTAGTCATATCATTAGGCTCTTAAGCCAGGCCCAGAAGTGCACGGTGGGCCAGGTGGGCACAATGTTGAATATATACAGTAGTTTGGGCAACACTACCATTTTGCCCAAAGTAACTCGGGCAGCCTGTGAGATAGGCAGGAGGATCCAAGATCCCACCCTGTGCTCCAGTAGTTTAAGTGTCTTTTCATATTTCTCCCTATATAGGTCTCCCACTAAGGGCGTCACTAAGACACCCAGGTATTTTATGCCTTGGGGCACCATCGGAAGTCCTTCCCAATGTCCGCCTGTTGCACGCTTGGGGGTAGGTGGAGAACTTCCGATTTAGTCCAATTAATTCTCATCCACAAGAGGTCTCTGAATCTACTTATCCTGTGTCAGTGGTAGCAGGTTCTTTCTAGGATGTTTGACATATAGTAGTATGTCGTCCGCATATAAGGAGACAATAGAGAGGTGTGATCGTATTCTTACGCCCCGGTGAGCATGATATTCTGGTATGTAGCAGGCCAGTGGTTCCACCGCAAGGGCAAACAGAATCAGCGACAGGGGGCATCCCTGGCGTATCCCCCGTGTCGGATGGATATATTTTGATGTACCATTGGTATACACCGCGGTCCTAGGCACAGTGTACAACAGACGGACCCATTTTATAAATGTAAGGCCGAACCCAGACCGGCGGAGGACCTCAAACAGGAATGGCCAGTCCACCGAGTTGAAGGCATTCTCTGCGTCCAGTGCTGCCACAGCTATGGGGATTTCCGGGTCGATATTGTGCATAAGCATAAACAGTTGCCTATGGTTATTTTGGGTTGATCGACTGGGGATGAATCCCGCCTGGTCTGGGAGCACCAGTGCGGGCATATATGGTAAGTGTCGGTCTGCAAGTATTTTAGCTAGAATTTTGTTGCCTGTATTGATTAAAGACAGCAGCCTATAAGATGTGCACTTTGGGGGATCCTTCTCTGGCTTGAAGAGCACTGTTGCCAGAGCTGTTCTGTTGGATTCGGGGAGGACACCTGTGGATATGGCGTTCTCGTACATATCCTAGAGGTGTGGCAACAGGTCTATGTAGGCCTTGTAGGGTTCAGTCGTCACCCCGTCCAGGCCGGGGGTCTTTCTATTTGGGAGGGACAGTACTGCTTTGCGGATTTCTTGATCCGATATGGGTGCATTCAGAGTTTCCCCTTGGGTCGGGTCCAGCCACCCGAGAGCTATCTTATCCAGATACTGCATTATGGTATTGTGTCCTACTTTGGACTGGGATGTATATAACAGGTCGTAGAATATGCAGAAGACACTATTGATTCCCTCAAGGTCTCTAATGAAACTCCCGTTCGGGTCCTCTATCTCCATAATGGGCGACAATTGGTGTTCCCGTTTGATGGCCCAAGACAGTGTCCTGCTGGGTCTGTCTCCGTCACTGTATCTCATGGCTGCAATCGGGTCTCCAAGAAACCTCTCCTCACTGATTGCCAACTGACGCAGGTCCTCTCTTTTTGTTCTCAAGGTGTTGTGAATCTAGGGTTCCCTGCTGAGTCTCCATATCTTTAGTAGTAGTTTCTAATGCATGCATGGACTTAGAGAGGGTCTTCAGAACCCCTCCTTCTTTTTATATACAGCAGCCTCTTATGTATACCTTAAAGGCCTCCCAGACCACCCACGGGTCAGGGACCGAGCCTTCATTGATTTGGAAGTAGGTCTGTATATCTTGCCCAATTTCCTCACGAAACACTGCGTCACATCTAGGGCGCTGGCTCTAAACCGCCACTGCAGTTGTTTCGGGGGCCCTGGTAGTAAAAAAACACTTTTTTTACCTATACGAAAACCCAAAAGAATATATATAATTTAAAAAAATGCAATCCTTTTGTTTTCGGCCCTATTGCGTCGACCCTATTGCATTCGATCCTTTTGTAGTCGACCCTTTGACCGGACACCGTTAGTGGGGGGTACACCAGGACGTCCACCAATAGCTTCTCCACAAATTTCTCCATGTTATCAATTGGTGTGGACTCCGGTATTACCAGGATGCAGACATTGTTCCGCCTTGATCGCCCTTCCATGTCCTCGTTCTTCACCACCATTTTCTTGACAGTTTGTTGCAGTGCAGCCTCTTCTCGTTGCAGGGCAGTCACCTTGTCCTCACCTTCACCTATCCTCTGTGCAGCCTCCTACATTCGACCACAGAGTTTATCGCTCTGTATGACAGAGGTATCCACTTTACAGGTGAGGGTATCAATTTTTGCACCAAAGTTGTCAGTGCTGCTTTTCAGGGCCGGCAGGGTTTGGTTTAAGGCTGAGACATCTACCTGGGAAGGGCCATGCAAATTGGTCCATCTTGGCCTGTTTTTTGGGGTTGACCATTGCGCTGCACTCACTGAATTTTGCACCCTGCTCACGTCGCTATGTCCTGTGTTTCAGATTGTCATAGCATGCTGGCAAGGTGAATTATTAGAGGGCCTTGGTGGACAGAGTACGGACTGTGGATTTCAGTATTCAAGTATGCTTGAGGTAAGTAAACCGATGTTCTACTCGGGTCCCGCACCTATCAGGTGAACGCAAGGAGGCGAGTGCAGGAATGTATTAGGTTCAATCTGGGAGCACGCCTAGTCTTGTGGGGAGAGTATCGTGGTGGGTCTCCCGGGAGACCCGTGGCAATGTTTCCTGGGTGGTGCCTATCTATTACAGTCAGTGCCACATCAAGGCATTAATAGTTAGCGAGATGCAGGTACTAGCTTGGCTCCGATGTATATGAATATGCTTCCCCCCATTGTGTATTGTAACGTGTGTTCTGTCTTCCGCAGGGCGAGTGTTCTCTGGGATGAATGTACCGGCCCCAAAGTGCCGGTGTCATGGTGCATCGTCACCCCGGTTCTCTCAACTTTGTGCTTCTCACTCCTCTGGTGGCAAGTCGGCCCTCCTGATCTGGAAGCGCCACGAGTCCTGTGGGGTGGATGTTGTGGTGGACTGCCCAGAGAGTATGGTGGTAATATCTCGTGAGCAGCGACCCTCCTATTCTACTCAGTGTCTCATTTAGATATTCCTAGGTAGGGAAGTATGGTTTCTGGGGCTGCTCTGGTTTATATGGTTATGCAGCCCTCCACAGTGAGATGTAGCGTGGGTTCCATCCTCCACAAGGCTCCAGACCCCCTGAATGACCCCTCCGACTCTGGGGGGCAGGTATTGTGATGTGACAACCCAGGATCTTCACAGTCCGTGCATTCCACCCCTCCAGTGACAGGCCGACCTTCCTAGCGGGAGAGTATAGGGGGTAGGGCCCAGAGTCCTGCACGTTCCCGGGTCGTCAAGCAAAGGGAGCACCAAAGAGCGAGCACAGGGTCAGCAACATGGAGCTCCGGCGACTCACTCAAAAGGCTGGTCCTTCAGCCGCAGGGTTCAGGCAGCACACCAACCGCAGTTTCCAATATCCTCCTTGCGGTGGCGGGGCCTTCCAGAATATCGTGGGAGTTATGTACATGTATCGGTGCCCGCAACGACCGCACCATCAGGTGATGCAGGCTTCTTCCCTGCAGCCCCGTTGCGTACCTCCCAGGAAGAGGGCCGGGTCAGTGACGACTGCGTCAGCTCGTCATGTTGGGGTGGCAGCACTGGGGGCATCTCACCTGAGATTCCTGATGTTGTCAGCGGGTTCCCACTTCATCAAGGGCAACCCGGGCACCGCCAAAGGAGATTCACCAGGATCGGTCACCCTCAGTGTCCGGTGCATTTCCGTCGGCATCGCTGTAGGGACGGGCTACGCTGTGCGCAGAGTCTCACAAGTGCAGGATTGTCAGCCAAGGCCTGCGGGCACTCTGGCATACTGCGCTGGGGGTTTGCAGCCAATCACAGCACCAGTCTGTCGCTGCCACGCGTATCTGCCAGCATGTATCTCTGACATTTTAATAATTTGGAATTGCAATAAACAACAATTATACACCTATCTTAATTATCTCGATACCAATACATACAATCTTCAACTCACAATGCAAAGTAGTCAAAGCTCAATCAATTTTCTAGACATTAACCTTTACATACAAAACAATAAGATTATGACCACTCTGTATGTAAAACCAACTGCTGTCAATAGCACTTTATATGCATCAAGTAATCACCCAAAACATGTCATCAACAATATCCAGTTCGGAGAAATGCTCAGAATAAAAACGCAATTGCTCCTCACCTAATCATTTCGAAAAACATGTCACAATTATGAAGAACAACTTTTCACAAAGAGGCTACACAAATCCTTGATCAACAAAAGCTATAGAAAAATCTTTCGGAAGAACCAGAGAACAACTACTCCCAAGACCAAAGACCTCACCCCACCACTTCATTGACCATTAGGACCAGATTCATCACAATTTACAGCACCAACCACCATATTATCAAAAAGATTTTATTTAAGAATTGGAACATATTACAAGTGGATCAAGATTTACAAAAAGTATTGGACCAAAATACTATCATAACTTTTTTCAAGTCAAAAAGTCTCAAAAACAAACTAAGTCCATCTCATTTTCAAGACAGATCAGTCAAACCAACCAATTCAGAGACAATGTGGTTACAGACACCTCTCAAAGGTAATTTCAAATGTGGTCAATGCCAAGTGTGTCAATACACAGAAAACGCCAAGAAAACCATCCAATTACCGAATGGTCAAAACAAACACATACAACAACTCATCAATTGCAAAAGTACTCATGTAGTCTATGCAATCTCCTGTGTATGAAACATCTATACATAGGAAGTACGATCAGACAATTAAAAACAAGAATTGGAGAACACATCAGAGCCATCAGAAATGCAGACTTAAGATCACCATTAGCAATGCATCTTCTTTCTACGCATTCTCAACAAGACCTAGTTGGACTCAGGTACTTTGGTATAGAAAAAATCAGAACCCCACCGAGAGGAGGTAACATAGACAAAATATTAAGAAAACATGAAGCTAAATGGATCTGCAATATGGACACGTGCCATACTGGATTAAATTTTGATCAAGAACCAAATCACTTTTTATAAGTACCAAGTTCACTCAAATCAATATTATAATTGCAGCCAATGATAATGTGTAAACATGTTACACTCATAAATTCTATGCACCATACCAACACAACAAGCCCCTTTTTCTCTCTCTCTCTCTCTCCTTTTATGCTCTACATATCTAGGTGACTATAATACTCACACAATAGATATGACACCACAAGGAGACTTTCCACGAGAATAGATTGCAAACAATCTTTTGGGCCAGCAAGCCCTTGGGCAAGGTGCGCAATACAAATAAATAAATAAATACAAAATACAAATCTATTGTTCATTTTCTTTAGGAAAACATAATAGGGAATCTTCAGACCAAGATCCATATATCCAAAACACGAAACTTCGTCCTAATTCTAAATGGCACCATCCCGTTCACACGTGATGACTTCATCATGCACAACAATGAGGTGACTTCATCGCGTACACCACACGTGACTGCACAAGGAAGCTAACATATGTCAAATATTTTCCTATTAGCAAATGTAGCAGATTAAGATTTCACCCCATATAAATAATTTAGCCACATAAAAATATAATTCGCTTCGATACACCCAACGTTTAACTATGTTTAAATTGAAGACGATGCCATCACAGCAAATGCAATGACGTCATAACGCGCATCGCCGTGATAGTGACATCACGTCCAACAAATACGGACGCATTTGACGACAACACACAATGGCGGCCATACCATTCCCGCTCGATCACATCGGCAATCATCAACTCGCTCAAAGGTAGGCGAATTCACTTTCTTTTTTGAACTCCCACATTTAGGACCATTATTATAACCTAACTTGCACTAACATAAGCAGGGCCTCACTTTAACAAGCAACATTGATTGTTAGCTTGCTCTGTAGGATCTCCTATTTTGAATCACAGCTTGTGACCAGTGAACCCTTACAGGATTCCTATCACATTCTCCAAGCAACCAAATCCACATACAGTAAGTACCCAACATTTTATAGATTATAAATAATTGGAGAGTCTCCTCATCAACAACATAAAACATTGTGCCCTGGCAATTTTTTCACAGGATAATGCAGACCTAGCAATCGATGCAATTCAGATACAACTAATTAAAAAAGTTCAAGGCATATCTGGGACCTTTTTCCTCTGGAAGAACCGCCCGCTACAAGGGCAGGGAAACACGTGTTGAGGCTTTAAGACTTTAAGGTGGGATACCCCTGCCTTCTGAATCAACCAAGAGACATTATGAAACTTTAAGACTTCTAAGCGGGATACCCCTGTCTTCTGAATCAACTAAGAGACATCATGTGGTGAAACCCACAATATAAAGGAATGCAAAGGCACTATTACCCAATTTCCCAGGCAACTACATTTTCATCAAAACAAGGCATAAGGAACAACAATGCCAAAAAGGACACAACAAAAAACAAGTCAAGGACAATTTATTGCCACAAAGGGCACAACACAGACCATTTATGCAAGCAGAACAAACCATGTACTGAACAATGAAGGGATAATGACATTTTCTACAATTTGGGAAAAACCAACCTGCAGCCAGCAAAGTAATCGAAAGCTTGACAAATAACTGAGAAAAATCAACTTTAATTTGCACCAGTGGAGTAATTGAAATTCTAAAAAACTGGTCTTTCCTTTTCCCCTTTTTTTCTTGGAACCTAAAAAGTATTTACAAATATCTTTACCTAGCAAACAGTAAATTAACAAAAAAGCACCAAAATTGTTCTGTCTTCATTTCGATTATATAAGAAAATTACATTTTTCACATTTTGAAGGTCGTAGCGCAAAATAGGGCTATTTTGTTCTTTTTACAGCTAATTCTAGTCCTGACCAGCCACAGGACACAGCCCAAGTTAGCAGCTAACCAATCAGGCTAAAACCATTCTTAAAATATTTAGTGATAGCGCCACAAGCTGTTGAAGGCTGGGCACCACAATTCTTTTCTATGTATCTCTGCATAGCATGGCGGGCTCCTCGTAGTCCCACTGATGCCTCGGCGCGCTGCACTGGTCCAGAGCTGTACGTCGTCACTTTCTGTCACTGCCCCAATTAATCGTGAATATGTAACGTGGATTCCAGGGGTGAGCAGGCTCAGGTCACATGATCTTTCAAAAGGATCTCAAGCCGTTGCCAGAGCTTTTCAGGCTGTGGTCATTTTCCTAGCCACGCAACAGCGCCCTCCCATTGATATGGATCTTAAAAACTTCACTTCCCATTGGAAAGAAGCTGCCACGTTGTCCCATGATCATTGGTGAAATCAAGTTTTCATGACTCAAAGGTTTGACACAGTTAATGAAACTTATTTTATACCCTCACTTGAGTATTTAACATGGTAGTACTTTGAGAAATATCTAAATAACCATATGTCCAATACATCCAACTAGCTTGGTGGGCAGAAAGATGTCCCTTAACCCCCTTAGACCAATGTTTTATGCTTATTTATACTGCAGTATATTAGATTACATTTTAGTCGCCATTCCATGTACTGTTGTCTCCGTAGCTAATTTTTGGCTTACTTGGTTTACTCCGAACATCACAGCGGTCCCAGGATCCAGCACCAGCCTACTAGTCACTATCACTCTACCGTTATTGAAGTGTCCGGAAGATTTTAGTGTGTTCCGGTGCGGGGTACAGCTACAGAAGCGAGTAATCACATCGCCCACTCGGGACAAAGCGTGTCAAGGAACACCCACGGCCATGATCAAGGTACTGTGATCGACCGCATACTTGGAACCTGTATTTGGAACTCTGCTCCTGCAGGCATAACTGGTATAATTTACTATCTTTCCATTTGGGAGGAGTCTGTTTGCATTGCTTGCTCTGCTCGATTACAGCGGAGCGACTGGAGGGATTTGAGTCTCCTTCGCCCGCCCATCTGTCCTTCCCAGGGCGCAATGCCCATTGGACTCGACCCAGAACATGGCCGATAAATCTCTCCCTCGAATGAGGGGCATGGTGCTGCTATAAATCCTCATGTTGTCATTGTAGTTGGGCTCAGCATTCAAACACAGACCAGCTGTGGAGCCATTGGTTTAGTCCAGGTGGAACTTTATTATACCAGTTTCTCTTGTATATGTACCAGTGGTACATGAAACAGGACAGGAACATGGATAGGTGGTTTACAAGACAGATAGAAGGAGCAGACCCACCGGCCGAATCAGCTTGTCTAAAGACCCAGTTAAGAAGTGACACAGTGCTTGCCTCTAAAATGATTCTGGTAAATCCATCCACTGGACTAAGAGGTCCATGTGGCTGGGGTCATACTGGGTGGGTCATTGCAGGCTTCTGTTGACTCTGTGCAGCCCTCTTTACCTTTGGAAACCCAGCTGTGTGAAAATGTTTCAGACAATAGTCCCCTGTACTCCTGCTGCTCACCAAAGATTGATGCTCCGTTTAAATGTCGCGATATTGCCAATGACCGGCAGTACTCAGCGACTAAAGCAGGGAAGGGGAACCTGGAGGTAAACACGCCTGAGCTTAAGTTGAGGAATGTGCAGCGAGGGTCTGCTTCCCCGTCCTTTCCTCTGAAAAGAAAGCAACCGACCCACTCAGAGGGTGACAGTGACTGGTTGCGGAGGAAACGTTTCTTCTTCAAAAAACCTTTGGGAATTGCATTTGAACCAGGCAACAGTGAACTCACGGACCGAGTACTGCTGGAGTCGGCAGCTGGAGTAGAACAGGACCTGCATCAGGATGTGGGCTCGGGGGCAATCCATTTGCAAGTAAACAAAGCTCAGCCCCTCCCCCCAAATTGCGATCTTCATTGATACGTACGGTGTAGGACACTGAACGCCCTGGTGGGCCCAAATTACCTAATAGTGGGAAAGCCTCTTTAAGGGTAAAAGAGGGACCTGACACCCCAACCCCCATAATTACAGTGCTCGCCCACAAGAAACTTCTTTAGTGATGGTCGAGCCAGATGAAGTGGAGAAAGTGATAACTGCCTGTAATATCGATCTAACGGCACTAACTTTGAAAGAGACCGCTAAGATGCAGTCCTCTAAGGGTGCCCACAACGAGGAAGAGCACAGACAATGTGAAGAGGGTGGTGGGTGTAATATGAGCACGCCCACCGAGAGGCCTTCCAAGTAATTGAAGTCAGTTAATGGAAGTTCCATTGGGACTCCCTCTGACAACAACGCACACCAGGTGACAACAACGATGCAGGGATCCTTGAGAGTGGAAAGGCTCCAAGCTCCGCCCAACACCAACCCCGTCATCCTCCCCAGAAAGCTCAGCATCTTCTGAATCCTACACCCCCCTCCATTGAACATCTCGTTGGCCCCGTTTATTAAATTATTCGAGGCCCTGAATGATACTTTAAAAGACTACGTGATCTTTGGCCAGGGTGCTCATGAAAAAAGTATGGAGGTAAACGCAAATTTGCTTAAAACAACATTGGAATACCTGATCCATGAAAGAAACAAAAAGAAACAACTCAGACAGGAGTTTGGAGATCGGAGTTGTTGCCCTAACCCCACGGTGGAAACAAAGAAGAACTCAGGAGTAGGGCCTGTGGTCCCTTTTGATGGGTCGGGCCCAAGCCCGTTGGAGAGGGGGTCCGCTGAGTCAGCTCCTCAGTTCTACACGAGCGTAGTACATAGAAGTACTGTTTACTGCGGGCGGGTGCTGCTGGAGGCGTGTCCTGATTTCGTTTATAAAAATAAAAGGGTGTGCACTTTGCACGAGGCCCCGCCCCCCTGGTGTGGTGACGCTTCCTTGATTCCCATAAGACACATGGGGCCTCATTACGACCCAGGCGGTAAGTTACCGCCTGGGACATGACTTTACCACCATGGCGTAAACTACGTTTACGCCATGGTGGTTGGCGGACTTACCGCCCCATTCCGACCTTGGCGGGGCGGTAAGTCCCCAATCCCCATTTACCCTTCCCCATTCCCATTTTTGCCCCATAGGGCATAATGGGAGTGGGGAAGGCGTTAATTACGCCACCGTAAATTACGGTGGCGTAATTAACTCCATGGTCCCTTAGCGCCATGGATTTGAACACCTGCTAAAAGCAGGTGTTAAATCCGTCATGGCACTAAGGGACCTCGTACTCAGGCGGTAAGGGTCGGCGCTGTTTACGCTGCCGTAAACCCCTTACCGCCTGGGTCGTAATGAGGCCCATGGCCCCCCCCCAGCGCACCCGCGCGCGCCCCCGTGAAGTACATAGAAGTACTGTTTACTGCGGGCGGGTGCTGCTGGAGGCGTGTCCTGATTTCGTTCTGTGTGCTTCAGCTGCTGTCTCTGGACCTCCGTGCTCTAACACTGCCTTTGGACAAGACAGGAGGACGTCCCTGGCAGTTACACACTCTGCCTGACTTGCGGATAGAGGAAAAATGAAAAAAAAAAAAAATAAGTGACTGTTTTAGTTTCACGAGTGGATTCACTGCCACAGATTGGTTTGACTGTGTTTTTCATAAGAACGCCGTGATCCTACGTGACACCCGCACTCTGTGCTAGTTAAAACTACACGTTGAGCCCTAGTGGCCGGTCTTGTCACGCCCCTCTGAGTGACTCTCTGTTTTGAATTTCTTTAGCAAACCGGCTCCTAATTGCTTTTCTTTCTTTTTTAGGGTGTGCACTTTGCACGAGGCCCCGCCCCCCTGGCGTGGTGACGCTTCCTTGATTCCCATAAGACACATGGCCCCAGCGCACCCATGAAGTACATGGAAGTACTACTGTTTACTGTTCACGGTGCGCGGGGGCGCTGGGGCCATCTGTGTATATGATTTAAAGTTCTGGGAGCGGCTGCTTATGTTGGCATCTTAACTCTATGTGGAAATCCATTTTATAAATGGTGGCAGCGGTAAGCGAATGCTTAATACTATGGGGGACTTATTTAGCAGGATCCAGGGAGGGGGCTAGTTTTGTGTTATATTGAAAGCCGCCTACCATGCATGGTGTTTGTTCCGTTATAGAACCATTATCAGGCGAAATCATTGAGTGTCCTTATCTAGGATCGTGGTTATAAAATCTCCTGACTTTGCAATCAGTAATTTGTAGTCTGTAATTGAGCACAGCCTTACCTGGATAACTGGTAGATTAGCACATGTGTTTTGTACTTATGTGTGTGGTCGGGCGATCAGAGTCAGGGTGGTAATGATCCGTGGTGCCCACTAGATTTCTGCTGCATCTATGTATAGACCTTAAGTAGTCGTGGTAAACACGGCGGGTACAAGTTAGACCTTCTAATCCTGCAGCAAACTGTATAGTTAGGCACCCTGAATAAGGGAGCGCTGTGTACATTGTGCTGGTCTCGGGTGGGGGAAAAAGGCATTTGTATCTTGCCTCCAAGTGAGAGGGATTCCCGCATTCGGAGTATGGTGGGAACCCTAAGGAGTGGAACGATACCAACAGTGTGTGAGACTCAAAAACACCCAAAGCGGCAAAATATAAGAAATAATCCTGAGAGACACAATACAATACAATTATAGCAAGTGGGACTTTTGTGTTTACCCAAACAAGTAAGACCCACATGACAAACCCCAGCTCCCTCAAAATGAACGATAAAGATTCTAGGGACACATTGGGGGTAGGTGAGACAGAAAAGTGGGAATTAAGCGGTATTGATTTCCCGCCTTTGCCCAATGTTGTAAATGACCAGATAAAGACCCAAATGGACTCCATTCAGAAAATGGATCTCGTTGAAGAAGCTGCACAGAAAAACTTTCAAATTGTCCAAGAAGTACCCGTTAGACCCTCTGTCCTAAACATGGACGATTCCATGCCCACCACACCCCAGCTGGATATGTCACTTCTGGCTCCTGTGGTGTCTGCCGAACTGGATAGGAGGGTGAGACTCTCAACGGGCCCCTCAACGCCTGCAAGGGCCAGGGGTGGAGGGCTCGAAAATGTCCACCTACACAAATCCATCCTGGAAAGTAGGGAGAAGCTAGGCGAGTACATAAAGGGCCCCACGTTGGACCTGTCCGGTGGTAGCGAAACGGGAGAACATAAGGTATCTGGAAACAAATGTTCCAGCCCGACTCATCCTATCTCCCCTGGGCAAGGAGTGTTTGAGGAAAGCATGCACAACCACATAGCAAGAAAAGTGAGGTAGATGAGAACATGCTAGAACCAGAGGCTTTCCCGGTACTAACTAGGATCTTCAACCTTTTAGATAAAGGTCATGAAAGGACGTATGGTGAGTTACAGGAATTACAATGTATGGTGGTTGAATGCATAGATAAATTGAGTAGGTTGGAAGGGTTTGTTCATGCTTTAAGCATGAAAGAAACCCTCCCAATTCCGCCATTGGAAAAAATAAGTACATTCAACCAAGGTTCCCAAACAGGAAACAAATTATGTCCACAAGAAGGGGACGTAAGTTGGGAAAATATGAATGAACTAAAAAGATTGATAGCAATAAATCAGGAAAAAATCGAAAAAGTGGAACATCAAAATGAAACTAAATTTGGGAAGGCTGAAAATACCACATCAAGTACCCCAGAGTGGTCAGTAGGGATTAAGCTGGACAGCACATCGGCACTTTTGGAAGTGATGGTAAATGAAGAGGCCACAATGCAGGCTCAGAAGCAGAAAGCTGGGGAGAACTAACCCAAGAAGATGCAACACCGTTCGTGTATGTTATTACACGACGAGAAAAGAAAATGCGGGTAAGGGCTCTCAAGAGAAGAGCTAAGAGTGAGAAGGGCGCGAATATAATGGAAGCAAAAAAAAACAAAAATCAACCTTCCCCCCAAGATGAAAAACACCAACATAAATTTCAAAGACATATGTAGTCTATCAGTAGAGGGAGGACTTCTAGAGGCAGGACATCTAGATTTTACACAGTTAAATGAAGAAAGCAAAAGAGCTTTGGAAGTGAAGGAAGCGTCAGATAGACAAGGACCAACTAAGAAGGATGACTCAGTCACTATAGAGGGCAAATTGCCAGAGACAAATGGCAAGGAATACGGAGAAGCCAAGAATACTCTCTCAGAAGCCATGAATCATAAGGGAAAAATGGATAAGGGCAATTCCAAATGTAGAATAATGGAAACAAACAAGAAAAATAACTTAAAGCAGATGACTGGAAGCAAAGCAGAGGGACACAAGGAGGTTAGGGGTATCCAGCAATTTTTCGGTATAAAAAATAAGCAAAAGTTGACTGTGGATATGGTACCGGAAACTGCAGAGAAAGCCCAAGAGGTCATAATAGCACCTCATGCAGAGGAAAGCCTCAATAAATGTAGCAATTCTAGGCTGCGAGAGGAAGTCGAACCAGAGGGTGGCACTGTGATTGAGGTGGCTAACAACAATGTTCCACTATTGATACCCAGTGAAGATATCAATAAATTGATTCAAGAGGCACTTTTCAAACTACTCCAAATTCCATCAAACTATGTCCATCCTCTACCACCTCGTTCACTGTTATTCGATGAAAAAGGACTTGAGGGAGCACAGCACAGGCTAATAGTGGTTGAAAAAGAAGAAGAGATAGAAACAGAAAAAAAAACAGATGGATCAGAGATCTAATACTCAAACTGAAACTACTAACAATGTTGTCAAAGACATGCGGGACAGCATACACAGCCAAGCACCCGCCCCTAAAATTACACAGGGAAGTGGGAGGGACATGAGAGAGGAATGTAAGGATGGGGGATACCAATAATTAAACCCCGAACTGAGGGTATGGGCTTTGAAGAGAGGATACGGGAGATCGCTGAAAGGTGGAATACAAAGCAAGATCCTGAACAAAACAAACGAAACAATGAATGGAATAGGGATAATATAAGAGGAGAAAACAAAGAATGGGAGATAGGAGGATATCCGAGGGCCGAGGGACATGATCCAATGTTATCTAGTGCCTGGCCAGAAGATCAAAGTGAGTGGAGAGAGACGAAATTTGTGGATGACCCTAGTGTAATATTAAACTTTATGCTCACAATAGGAGGGCCTCCATCCCTGCATAGAGGGCGGATCTTGTCATTATTTAATGAAATCCCCCGGCTATCTTTAATCACTTCAAGTGACATTAAGCTCATCGATTACATTCACCCGACAAGATATGACTGTGTCAGGATTGTGTTCTACTCCAGGGCTACATACGAACTTGCCCTTACAGAAGGAGTTGCTTTGCAACGTTTTGGGTATGATGTAGTGAACTTTAGCCAAGGTGCAGGGAAACAGCAGGGAGGGGGGAGGGGAGGATTCTCCAGAGAGATGCAGATGAGAAATGATAGAGAAGGGGCAAGAGCTAAGAATGCTGAGATACACCCCGATGAGGTGGCGGATCTGAGATGGCTGGCCTCAACCTTGAGGGAATCTATATCCAAAATCCAAGGCATGAAAGATTCAACCTAGAGTATCGCGAAACTCACAGTGGTATCATGGAACTCGAGGGGATCACGTGCTTTATTGCATTCTTTTGATACGTGTGCGGAGCTTCTGCCTTATTCGTTTCTATGTATTCAAGAAACTTGGGCAGAGACCGCTTTTGTTTTGGATGGCTTTACTATTTTTCCGGAACCCGCCATAAAAAAATCTAAGGGGAGACCGTCGGGTGGGCTATTAATCGCGATCAAGAATAATATAGACTTTAAAATCCAAAAGGAGTTTCATGTAAACAAAGGATGTTTAGCTGTCCTTGTGGAAATAGATCACAAGAGTGCCCCTATGTGCCTATTAATAATAAACATCTATTGGCAACCTGAAGGTGATTTAAAGGCAAACATTGAGGCAATAGACTATGTAATCCAAGAATGCCAGGATACGAACAATGAGCTATATATGATTCTGTCTGGGGATTTTAACTCTAAAATATGCCTAGAGGAAGATTCAAATGAATGTAGGTTTGGACGACTGATTGGTGAAAGAATCGACCAGCGGAAATGTCATCAGGGGGATACATGGGCCCTCTTCCTGGGAGGCTGGGGCTTCCAAGGTGTAAATGAATTTTTAGATGACTCCTCGGAAAATTCAACATGGTCGAATGGAAGATGGTCATCCACCATAGATTACATTTTTGTCTGTACAAACACTTTTGACCTTGTCCATGATTTTTGCCTGCTGGACACGAAGGAAAGTGATCACAGAATGCTTAGAATGTCTCTTTCGGTGGATATGGACATGAGAGAGGTACAAAAGTGGGAAACTCAGGTTTCAACGAACATCCAATCGAATAGAATTTCCTGGCATACAAATAATATTGAGAAAGTTAATATACTGTTTCAGGCTGACTTTCAAAATAGTGCTTATGATGTGAAAAAAAAGATGTATTGTCATGATTCCTTTGAGAATTACGTTGAATCGGTAATCAGAGGAAAGGTTAGAATAAAGGAAAAGCCCAAAGGTAACAAACGACACAAACATATTTACTCTGCAGATATGAATACACTCAAGGAGGGTAGAAATTGCGAAATTCGTGCTTTCCGCAGACGGCATCCAATCCCTTTTACAGAGGTGGAAGCACAGGAACTACATGCAATAAAAAATAAATGGAAAAAAAAGTTAAGATTCTTGCGTGCAAAGCTCTATCAGGGAGACGCAGAATCTATGCTAATTTCGTTGTGCAAGGTAAATACCCGTAGATTTTGGTCTTTAGTCAACAATGGGGGGCACGAACAAATCAAGTCCCAAACCTCCTGTATAAACTCAAAGAAATGGGAAGGGCATTTTACGAGTCTTTATTGTCCCCCTAATGCAGCGTGGGTTGTGCCTTCAGATATTGAAAATTCTACATGGAACATCACTTTCTGCGTAAAAGATATCGAAGACATTATTGTAAAGAGCTCACCTTCCAGGGCATCTGGTCCGAATCTGCTCTGCAACAAGGTTATGAAGGAGAAGCCAAATTTATGGGCTAAAATCCTATTCCTGTTATATAAAGACATTGTAAAGATTCATCTTCTTCCAAATAGCTGGAAAATGTCCTATATAATACCAATCTATAAAAAGGGGACAGGGCCCTTCCTATAAACTATAGACCTATAGCCCTGTTGGATGTCGACTCCAAAATATTTGCAAGCCTTGTTCTGGAGCACATTCGGAGCTGGATGGACCAACATAAGATACTTTCGTCCCTGCAGTTTGGTTTTAGAAAAAACGTGGGTACTGACGCAGGAGGTTTGTTAATCAATGGTATGCAAACTGAGGCTTGGACCCCTGGAAATCTCCCCATATATTTGGCCTCAATCGATCTCACATCTGCTTTTGACTTAGTGGATAGAACAATTCTATGAACCAAATTAGCGAATCTTGGGATGCCTGTTTCGCTCCTCTCAATTGTATATAACATGCATCAAAACTCTATGTTAAAGGTTCGTATGAGCATGGAGGGAAATTTGTCACAGGATATCAAGGTAACCAACGGTCTGCGGCAAGGATGCATATATGCCCCAACGTTATTTAACCTTTATTTTTCAGATTTGGGAGCATATTTCGGCAAATTGGTTATAAACTCACCTAAAGTGGAGGGCATCAAGGTACAGTGGACTGCTTACGCAGACGATGTAATTCTTTTTGACCACACCCCGATAGGTCTTCAACGACTCCTAACTGCGTTCAAAAATTATATCTTCACAAATGCCCTGAAAATCAACTACTCTAAAACAGTGATACTATGTTTGTCCCATAAGAAAAATCAAAAAATGAATGCACTGTTCCTAAATCATGAGAAACTACCAACAAAATCAGCAATAAGATATTTGGGATATCCGGTGTTCGGTAATAAGAACAAGGTAAACTTTAGAGCTCTACTGGAAGCGAAAATCGCCCCTATGAAAGCCCAACTATGCAAAATTGACCTAAAGTACAGCAAATTCTCCCTAATGCCATATGTTCGCCTTTATAAAAATAGACTAGTGCCCCAATTCTGCTATGGTCGAGAACTGGCTCCTTTATGGTGCAGAAAGGAGGTGGCTGGGTACGAATCAAAAATCCTAAAATCTATGGTAAAGTGCCTGCCGAAGTGTGTTCCTTTGGTGGCAATAAGATATGAGCTTGGCCTACATGCGATTAGAAGTACGATCGAATGGCGTAGAATGGCACTATTCAGGAAATTGTTAACCAGCAAAGATACCACCTTATATGACATCATGGGTAGGGGTATCAGGAGTGGTGCTCCTACTTCTAAGTACCTTAGGGATATGCTGGAAGAAGCAAATGAGGTTCTCGACAAACTGGGGGTCCCCAGAGATATGCTTATCACAAATCCTATGAAAGTAAAAAAATTACTGCTTCATGCTGACTGGAATTTAACAGTTCAAGAGGTTAAAATGTCTAAATTATACAAACACATTGTTTCTGATTGTAAAAAGATGGGGGAACTGGAACCATATTTAACTAAATTTCCTGATAAAATGTGGAGGCAGGAATATATGCGATTCCGCTTTAATGTGTTGAGTACGGGACAAATACTTGACATCAGAAGTGGACAGAGTAGTGGATCCTCCTTTTGTAAATTTTGTAAACAAGGGGAGAATCAAGAGACTCTGCAGCATGTACTGACTGCGTGTGATGGTCTAAGGACTGAACGCATCAGTCACTTTAGTAAATATGTTCCAAATACTGAGTGCGTGGACCTGGACCTGCTGTGGTTAGACATGCTCCATGGTAAACGTGTCAAGCTACAGATCGCTGTTGTCAGGTTCTTGAAGCTCTACTGCTGTTTTTAAGTGAATGTGGAAAAAAAGCAGTAGATGTTTTGAATGTCAACTGCCGTTAGGAATTTCTAGAGGAATTTGTTTTTTTTGGTGAGAGTGACCTACATTTTAGGTTTCAGGATGAAAAAAAAAAAATTTTAAGATGAGAAAAAATATTTTTAAATGAATTTCTTTTAAACTGCATATTGATGTTATGTTACTATTCTGAAAATGAATTGAAAATGGAAGTGGGAAATGTAAACTCTTGTATGAAGAAATTATGTCTGTATATTAAGCCTTTGTAATGCTCATGCGATGTTTTAAAAAAAATGTACTTGTTTGTAAAAGTTACTATGTAACTATAAACAAATAATAAAAAATAAAATTTAAAAAAAAGCGTAGTTCCGTACCTAAATAATGGATGGAGAAAGGTTGGGAGCTCAGCCTCGTGGGAGAAGCCATTCAAAGAGCCGCCCAGCCCCTTTCCCAGCAGATACATCATTTACGTGCAAGATCATCGCAACCACGGCTGCTGGGAACCTTTTGGAGAAGATAGACGGTACTCATTCCCATAAAGAATATTCTATCTTTGGCAAAAAAAAGCTGAAAAAACTTATAACGAGATGCCCCCAGCCCCTTATATGAAAGAAATCGAAAAATGAAGTACAAGAAAAAAAAAAGATCCAATGGAGCTCGAATATTTCTCTGGAATGTATCCTTACCGAGCTCCCAAGAGCAGGCCCGGAAGATCATACCTGGTGAAGGCGAGGCTGGTGGGAAAGTTGACAAACATAGCTTGTATTAGACCAGGTTGGGTGAATCCCTGATGCTGAACCTCACCGACAGACTCTGTCAAGCTGCTCTTAAGCATATCACATACCGGCCAGAGGTACAATACACAAGAGGAGGATGTGACTGTTTGCCCTGGTTGGTACTGTACAGGTGGCACCACCTGAAACCCCTCAGGATCAACAAAGATGGGCCAGAGGAGGCGGTATCAACGGGGGCTCAAACCTTGAACCCCCCCTTACAGGTATTGGTGGATAAAGTCTTCCCTCACACTAACATAGCTACTGTGTGTGTACTAACGAAAACAGATATCACGGGGAAAGACAATGCATTATTGGAAAGAAACCGTGTTGGGGCCAGCACCAGTGGTATTACTCCGCCTCATGTCTCTGAAACTTTCATGACGCTGGAGCAAAGCATCATGCTCTGTCAACAAAATATGCAGAGGCACCTAATTGTACTAACAAACAAGAGAGTAATGTTATCTTTGCCTTTGACACAAAAGCGAGAACAACCAATGTGAGTAACAGGGCTTGTACGTCCCATTTGGAAACGGAGGATATTAAAGTACCAGTTAAAGGAACCAAGTGAAGTCCACTGTGCAGTCACAGGGGTGGCGTGAAGGGTGAGCAGACCAAGTCTCTGAAGGTTTTTAAGAATGGGGTATGTTTGGAACGTTTGTTCAGGCTAGTCTGATCCTGAACAGATACAACATCTTAAGGCTTTTCCATCGCATCCCTAAATTGAAAACTATCGAAACTTGGGATATTGACCGTGTGGCCTTCTCCTATGACAATTGCGTGGATAGAGTGCATATACATCTGGCAATTAGCCACATGAAAAATCTACGATTGGACGAGGCCGCCAGTCTGCTTTCTCTGGGGGATGATTTAACAAATCTGGGTGATCCTCGGCAGGGCTATTTGGGCGGTAAGGGAATGACGAGCCAAGGTGAGGGGGAGGGTACCCATCACCTCATGTCCTGGGGGTGCAGATCACCCTTGAGGTCTCAAGGAACCCTAATCTACAGAAAAACCAGTTGGCCAACCCCCCCTCAAACCGAAGGATAATAAAGACCACATGCCCTTAACATATACTGCTATGGTGGGTGATAGTCTGACACATCAGAGGAAAGTTATTGCTGGGAATACGTTAAACAGGGGCTTTGAACATGCAACCTCTTGGGCTTGGTTTGCAGAGGCCTTGCTGGCATAAAAATCAAAGAACTAGCCGGGGGGGGGGGTGGAATTACACTAATCTCATGGAACACTAGGGGGTTTAACCATCTTTTTGGTACATGTATACCTTACGCAAGCAAGGCAAAGATGATTTGCTTGCAGGATAAATGGCTATGGGATCTCCCTATAATCGAAGGCTTCTCAGTTATTTTGAATGCAGCCATAAAGGGATTAATACCCTGACCCCTATATACAGATGGTAGTTTTGGAAGCGGGCCTCCGCCAGGGGAGCGACTCCTATATCATATGCAATCTTTATTGGAAGTCGGGTGCCAGGGGAACTGAATTGACCATGGACACGTTTGCAGACACCTTAAGCAATTGTCTTGAAGGACATCCGGCTCAGAGATTTTTCTCTGTGGTGATTTTAATTTGGCAGATTTTGAAGTGCTGGGAGGCAAGAGGGTGGGGGACACATATAAGAGGGAGCTGTGGGCCCAAGAAACCCTTGATAGAAACTTGCACAAACTTAATGGTATGGTTGCAGGCGATATCCCAGGGAAACCCTCGTGGAAAGGTGAAGGCAAGCCCAGCACAATCGATTACTTTTTCGTAACTGAGAGGCTTTTGGGGCTGGGTAGTAGATTTGAAGTTAGAGATTTGTCTAGCAGTGACCATCATGTTTTATATGCTTGTTGGTCCACTAAGCATGTCCCACCCTAAAAAAAAAGATTTTCCATTGACGTGGAGGTCAGTACGGGGCGTAAAAGTCTCTGAATGACACCCAGGGATATTGAGACCGTCCACAAGAGACTATGAAGACCCAGGCAAGAATCAAGTGAGCTGTCAGAACGGGAGGACATAAATTACCATCCTCTTGGATTTTTTCTCAGTACGGGGTCGTTCGTCTAAACTTGATGTCCTGCTGAAATATACCTTTAACAGGGTTATTAAAAATGAAAAGAGGATTCTGAGAGAGGACATTAGATGCATCCGGACTGTAGGTGGTGCTGGTATGGGAGAGAATCTGAGGAAGTGCTGCCAGAGATACTGTAAATGGCTGAGAAGGTTTAAATGGAGGCTTGATCTTGCTGACTCCCAATCCATGTCTCAGAATCCTCACCTGATGATGGCGATTCGTCATCCTTTCGTGAAGCCTTGTCTTTCTTCTTTGTCTTGCCCTTGTCCCGAAGACGGTCCTTGCAGAGGTAGGGCCTATCCTCTCTGGCCGCCACCGCAACCTCCTGAGTCTACAAAAGGTAGTTCGCTGTGGCGGTTGGGAGAGGCAGCGTCCTGAACTAGAGGGAAAAGCACTGTGGCACAAAAACCCTTGTGGTCTGGATTTTCCTCTGTAGTGGTGTCCTCTGGTTCTTATAAAGTCTGTGATAACGGTAAGCAGGAGATCCTGGAATTTAGCTCTGAATAGAGTAAAGAAGGTAGGAGGAAGGAATGAAGTAAAGAGTGAGTCAAAGTCCTTGTCAGAGAGGCAATTGCAAGTTAGTCCAAGGTGAGTAACAGCCCGAGCCTGATAAGGCGAGGTACAGTGAGGCAAGGACAAGCAGGTATAGCCTCCCAGAGGCGTGGTTCCAGGAATAAGCAGCGCAGGGTTATGTTAACGCTGAAGCAGCTAGGTAAAGGACGCGCAAGCACAGAGAATGCCGCGTGTGCAATGTGGAGTACCGAAAAGGGAGCGTGCATGGAAAATGCAATGCAGAAAAGCTGTCCAACAGGAGTGAAAGCCAGAAGGACTGCAGCGGTCTGAATACAGATGCAGTCCACTACAGAAATGGCAAAACAGAACGGGGAGAAAAAACAGCTAGGGAGCCAGAGAGCAATAGTACGCTACGAAGTAGCAATGAAAGGGGGAGCGAGGGACGCTACGAGATAGCGGAAAGAGCGGGCTAGAAAGAGAAGAGCATTAAGAAGTGAAGGACAACGAAATGTCTTCGCGTATAACCCGAGGGCAAAACGCTAAAGGGTTGAAACGCACCTGTAACAAAGAAGCAGCCGGTTAAATGCCTTCCCATTTCCTGGCGGCGGCCATCTTGGGAATGACTAGACTGTTATGGTCTGAAACGCACTTTCTTACGTGGCCCGATCTCACTGCAAGGAAAACGCTCAGCAACCGGCACCAGCGTTGCCATAGGGGCCACCTTGGGGTGTGACAGCATGCCTCCTCTTTACTCATTCTGGCCATGGAATCTAAGGGAACCGCCGGTGGTACTGACGGACCAAGCCAGGTGCGTGTAGATGTGAGACCGGCTCCCAGATGCGTTTTTGTATAGAGTAGCCTTTCCAGTGGATGAGATACTGCAAATATCCCTTGTAATACCTGAAGTCACAGATCATGGCGACTTCGTACTCAGCAGTATCTACAGGTGGGGATAGAGCACGTGTCTTGATGGTGTGCTGATACTTGTCTGGCTTGTATTCCTTTAGCAAAGATGAATGTAATACAGGATGTATCCGGTTACATGATTTAGGAAGCTTGAGCCGGAATGCCACAGGATTGATCCTCTCCATGATGGGATAAGGGCAGACATATCGCAGAGAAAACTTTGTTGGGTGTATCCAACGAGGAAGAAATCGGGTAGACAACCAAACCTTATTACCAACTTCACATGTAGGGTTGTTTCTTCTGTGTCGATCCACATATTTCTTGTTCCTCTCCTTGGATTGCAAGTGATGTGTGTAGGCGGTCTTATGGTTTTCTTCTATGGTCTTCAAATAGTCATTTAATGCTAGTACATTAGTAGGAGGACTCGCTGCCAACGGGAATGATATGGGATGATATCCAGAATGGCAGAAAAACTGTCTCATTGAGGTAGCCGTGTGAACAGTGTTGTTGTCAGAGTATTCTGCTATGGGAAGCAATTCTGACCAGGAATGTTGTGTGTGAGTGGAAAAGCATCTGAGGTATTGTTCAAGGGTGTGATTGAGCCTCTCTGTCTCTCTGTTAGTTTGTGGATGGAATACTGAAGAAAGCGCTCTGTCAATGTCCAAGGACACACAGAGGACATTCCAAAATTTGGAAGTGAATTGTGAGCCTCAGTTTCTAGTTATGGAAACAGGCAGACCATGCAGACGATAAATATCTCTAAGAAAAGCAGAGGCCATCTGTGCAGCCATAGGTATGCCTGGAAGGGGGGTAAAGTGTGCCATCTTAGTGAATATATCCACTGTTACCATGATGGCGGTATTACCCTTCAAAGGTGGTAAATCCACCACAAAATCAGAAGATATGTGTGTCCAAGGCGAGAAAAGTACTGGAGCTTGTTCTAGCCGACCTATGGGTTTGGCTGTGGAATACTTGCTGGCTGTGCACACTGGACAGGATTCTACATAATCTTTGACATCTCGAAGAAGAGAGGGCCACCAAAACTGGCGAGTCAAAAACTCCTGGGTTGCTGCGATTCCTTTGTGTCCAGTGAATAGACTATCATGTTCCCATGACAAGACCTTCCGTTGGAGCAGTGGTGGAGGGATGACCAAAAAACCCTGATGGAAACATAGGCCGTCCTTCCAAGAAATATGTAGATTATCCCCAAGGTAGTCCGGAAGAGGAACAGCTTCCAGAGCTTCCCTGACTTGGTCCATGAAAGAAGTTATGGCAAGAATTAAGGTCTTCTCTACCAGAATCTTCTCCTTGGATTCAGAATCTTCCTGAACCTCTTCCCCTTGACGTCAAAGAGTCACGTCACCTCTACGAGGACCGTTTTCGGGACAAGGGCAAGACAAAGAAGAAAGACAAGACTTCACGAAAGGACGACAAATCGCCATCATCAGGTGAGGATTCTGAGAGATTGCAAAACCAAAGAAGAAAGGAAAAGAAGATGGTTCAACTTCAAGAGTTAATCATTGCAGTACAAGGATTATCTGCAGAACTTCAGAATCTCAAGGCTGAAAATAATGCTTTACGGCACATGGTAACCGCCAGAGATGCAGTTCCAAACTACTAACTTGCTTAAATTCATGGACGATACTCTCCTGGGGTTGGCCTAGTAAATACAAGGGCCCCTTGTTACGGCCCCGGTTGCGTGCAGGGCTGTAACCGGGCTACATCCCAGGATGATGGATCCATTTTAGGTCAGGCCTAAAGTCCTTTGTTGTTACATCTAGGCAATGCAGGAGATGCATTTTGTTCAAAGTGTTATGGGACTTTGGGGGCGTTCAAATGCCCATTCTGGTGGAAGCCAAATAATTGTGGACTATTGTCATGAACCGTCATCTACGTACTTTCTGGTCCTCCTGGTCCCTGACTCGCAGAGGATTGCATGCAGTATTCCTTCCAACATGGCCGCTTGGAATGGAACGCTCCGGATCTGTCTATGCGTTCCACGCTTCTCATCCTACAAGAGAGACATGCCCCCGCGGCTCTGCGTGTCTCAACGCTACCGCTACCTGTAGTCACTCTCGCTTGATTCCTTGTTCCCAGCTCCTTGATTCCTTGTCCTATTCCTACCCTCTCCAATCTCCTGGAAAACCTTCTGCACTCAAGTCACGGTCCTCCGTGCCTCCGAGCGTAACTTGTTGCTTCCTGGTGTTACCCTGGACTTTCTGAACGCTCCTGTAAACTGAACCGCTATCCTCACGCTGGACGCCGAAGATCAGCGTTCAGGTCTATACAAATCCTGGACCGTAAAAAAGAAGAAATCCCAGAAGGTCGCAAATACTGAACAAAAACAGGTGAGACGGGGAGAGACTTGTGACAACTATTGCACAGCATTAAGGTGACTCTAATATTTTTGTATTTCTCCAGAACAATGGGCAGTTTCAATGTAAGAGCACCATACCACTGCAGCCCGACAATCAATAATCATAAACACCAGCTTCTATTGAGAGCTTGCCTTTGATTGCCATAAGGCTCCAAATATCTACTTAATTGTGGAGTGTGAGGTGTTGATTTTATTTTAATGTGGTTTATGTGTTCTTTTCACCTTTTTTATGCTAGAGAATGATGGATGTGTGGTTCTTTGATTATGTTTTAATTTGATTCTTGCATTTGATTTTTGTAATTTTGGTATTTTAAGTGAAAGGTTTCTGGTAAATCAAACACTAATAAAATAATAAAAAATTAAAAAATGCTCTTGCCATACCTTATAGTGCTATTACTAAATATTATTTAATTGGTCATTGTTAGGCAAAGTTTGTATACAGTACCCTTTGGGACCACTACACACAACCAGGACCACAGGTGTAAGCAAAACTGGTACTGGTAGAATTGGAACCAATTGGACCGGGGCTCCAGCAAATCTAGTGGGACCTTTGGGTGCCTTAGCAACATCCCCAGGCTTGAAAAAGCTTTCGTTCACAACAGTTCTGCTGGCCCCAGTGTCTCTCATTGCAGGGGTGGGGACAGGGGTGTCCTGGCCATTTACAAGTACACTGTCCTTGTAATATATTTTGTGTTATCTGGAATTGAATTATAGACATCTAAATGTTGGTGTTCCCACAAACCCAGGGACACTAAAGAAACACTGACAGAGACTCCAATGGGGTCTTCAGCCAGTAGTTGAAAGTTTCCACTTGCCATATGTACTTCTACCTCTGGGGAAAAGGCTAAGGAGACAGTGTGGACCCCTGAAGGTTTATCCTTGCATCTGGGATCCCCTTTTGCATGGTCAGTTGATCACAAGCATAACATTTTCCAAGTGTTTTGACAAATGGGGGCTTTTGCTGACCTCCCTCTGGTTTGGCACCAGAGGTTTCACTAGCCTGATTCGGGTTTCCTTGTGGCTTACCCTTTTACTGTTTGAGGCCCTCTTTTGGATTGGAGGTATTAGAATTCTCTTTGCCATATTTCTTTTGCTGCTTACCTTCATCCTTTTTCTGAGTTGCCCCAGAATCCTTGTTAGTAGCCCTGTTGGCAACCCACAAGTCAGCAGCCCTTACTAATTTCTTGGGATCAATCTCTTTAGAGTAGGCCAAATTCTGTCTCAGCTCAGGAGAGCAGGCATCTAAAATAGATTCTAACAAAAATAGATTTCTCATTCCTTCAAACGTGTTAACTCTGTAACCCTTTACCCAACCATCTAAGTTCTTCAAACATTCACACACCCAGGTAGCCCAAGGGGTACCGTCATGCTTTTTGAGGGTCCTAAACCTCTTAAGGTACTGGGAAGGAGTTTTCCCAAATCTAGCTATTAAAGCTAGCTTCACATTTTCATACTCCAATCTTTCAAGTTCCCCCACCTCCATTACAGCATCGGTTGCAACCTGGAGGAGCCTAGACAAAAGCCAAGGAATCAACTGATTCCCTGTGAAACCCTGAATCCCATAGTTAGACTCAAAAGCAGCCAATCAATCAAAAATATCAAGCTTCACCTCATACATACTCACAGCTTCCTTAGGCATGCAAGGTCTCTTAGGACTGGAAGACCTAGAAGACGCTGGGAGAGAACCATTTTCAAGAGACAATTTCTTCATTTCAAGAGCATGATGCATTTCCATTTCTCTGAGTTTGATTTCTTGATGTTTACTTTCAGTTTGCATTTGGAGTCTTTTGAACTCCAACTCAAGTCTCATTTTTTCAAGAGAGACACATTCTGGACTCATTACTGGACCTGGTAGGGTCCCTGTGGCTAACGGTTGAGGCCTAACAGCTTTTTGAGGTGCAGAGGGGCTCACATCGTGAGACTCCTTTAACTCTTCTTGCTCCTCAATAACATTAGAGTTAGGCTCTGAATCATTATCATCCCCATCAACATTTTCCACATTTGACGAAGGAGTAGGTGTAACAGACCCACTTCTCAGACTTTGAAAATCCAACAATCTTTCAATTAATTCAATTATCTTTCCTTTAACAGGGAGATTCCTGACCTTACACATATCTTTCAGTTGATCTACTGTTCGAATGGTTAGGGCTTCCTGTCTGACGTTATTCATGTCAGGCATGATAAAATTGCTTTTCTAGTGGTGCTTAGCCTTGTGAAGGTTACTATTTGAACAAATGTAAAGCAGAACTCTCAATGTAACAACTCTACAATGTATCCTCACCGCCTGCCACCAGTGTTAGGCAAAGTTTGTATGCAGTACCCTTTGGGACCACTACACACAACTAGGACTACATGTGTAAGCAAAACCAACCTTTGGTATAAGACTGTAGAGGGGAATGTGAGCTGTAATGATGTTACAGAGAGGTCTACAATCACAAGTATTCAAATAGACTCTTATACTCAAGGTTTCTTGGTAAAACACATATTAATTTATTCCACAGTCAGTTATAAAACATTCAATAAAAGGAGGCAATCTATATCACACAAAAATATACATCAGTACTTCACACTATCAGTTTCTGAGGCATTTAAACTACTTTGAAGGAGGAGCAAAATGGCATTCAGAGTTTTTGAAGTAGGAGCAAAAAGGCATAGGTTAATAAAAAGAATAAAACAGTTACTCTTAGCGCAAATAGTTTGAGTTCGCCAGAGGAGTCAATTCAATGCAATAGGTTAGGCCAAAGTCAATGGGCTAATGTCTTGTATAGGATAGGCAGATCTGGTAGTTAAATGGAAAAGTCTTTGCCACGGTTCTCAGAAGTAGTTCGTAAAAGAAAGATTCATATGTTGGGTCACAAGCTGACTAGGCCTGCAAGTTGCCAAAGTTTCAAGCACTTTCGCAGTGAGAGGTAAGTTCTCTCGGTCGGGTTTTCACAGTACCTTACAATGAAGAAAAAGATGCAGCTGAAGACGTCTGTTCCTGGCAGTTCATGCAGATCTCGCTGTTCCTGAGCTTCAGTAGTGGGGACAAGAGGGAGGACGTCGGGGGACACCTGCACTGCACTGGGACTGGTCCAATAGCTGGCAAAGGCAAATCTTCAATTCCGGTAGCTGTAGACAAGCACACAAACTGGTGTCCCTCTCCCTGGCTATTCGGTTTCCTGCAGCACTCTGAGGAAAATACAACCAGCTCTGAAAATGGTATCCAGGTGGCTTACGGGTGGTCCCAGCAACTCAAAGGGAGAAGTCGTACTTGAAGGGCTTCTCTATCGAGATGAACTTGGCAAATCGGACCTGCAGCAGGGCTTCACCGGGCAAACCAACGGTCCAGGCGTTGCAGCAGCCGTCCTCTTCCAACTCGTCTTCGGTTATTTTGTTCCAGTGGTCGACTCTGCCTTCCAAGCCAAGAGACTCGACTTTCATCCAGTTTCCTCCCATTCATTCTAGCCTCGCTGCCACTCACCCAGCAGGGTGGCTGTCCTTGCAGGACAGTGAGCCAGCCAATCACACCAGAGTGCATTTGGGTCTCCTAGGGGACTAATCACAAGGGGTTTCGGGCACCTCCCTCACTTCCTGCCCACCCCAGGCACTCGGTCGCCAGTGAAAGTCTTCAGTCCTGAAGCCCGCCAAAGGCATAGGAACAAAGGGACCAAACCTGGTTTGGCGTGCTTTCTAGAGACAAACTCTAGAAGGACCTTTCCAAAAGAACTGGCGAAAAAAGAAGACCGGGACCTGTTTATACAAAGGGGCTCAGATGCCATCTGGAAAAACATGGCTCCCGCGATTTAACGCTACTGGTGTTTGCGGTCAGGAAAAACCATGGTAGTTCGTTGTAAAACCACTGCCACCAGCCACTTTGAGAGGAAAGCATAGCATTTGACTGTTACATGAGTTTCTAGACATAGGGGATACTAAGTAACCCCTCCAGCACTCTATTGTAAGATAGGGTGTGCTGGCTCTAGGAATTTGAAAAGACTAGTAAAGTCAATTTCACTTTACTTTCTCTGGGAAACAGTAATTTATCCCAGAGAAGGTATTTAAACCTTGGGACCGCCTAAAGGGCTTCCCCTGTGTCACTGCACTGAGGATGCTGTGTGACACAAATTAAAAGATAATGCCTATGGAGTTGTCTAAAACTCCATAACCAAAGAAAATAAACACAGAAAACAAACAGAATTAAAAAGTTCAAAGCCCCAAAGTTTAGCAAAAGAGCTGGAGGGCTCTAAGGTAGAGGGAATTAGCACATTTCTGAGAATTCTCCCTAACAGTCATTGTTTCATTATCACGCATGAGTGTCAAATATGCATTGATTGAATACCATCAGACAAGGCCGGAGCCAACCCTTGCAACACTAAGGTCGAGCTGATTTCCTGGAACGTGTGTGGTGGCACTCATCTTTTTAAATTAATTGAGAAAACTGCCAGCGAGGGCTTGTTACGCATCTACATGTTCCAGGAAACCACGCTCATGACTCCTTTTGAACTTGAGGGTTTTCACACTATTACTAGCCCAGCAGTAAAAGGAGTGCTGGAGCATCCTAGCAGAGGCCTCGCACTGGCAATAGATCGAGATCTTGGGACCAAATGGGAATTGATTTTTAGGAATTAGTGGTTGTTGGCAATCAAGCTTAGTTTGGGCTTGGGACATTGCCCTTACTTCTAGCCAATATGTACTGGAATCCGCTTAGAGTCTCATTTGGGGCCATACAGGATCAACTGATTATCATCTTCCAAGCATGGTTCGAGGAGGGCAATGAGAATTGAATTATCCTAGGAGTGATTTTAATTCCTATTCTGCACAGGGTTCACTCTGGAATGCTGCCAAAGCTACTCCCTCCTCTCAGCATTACAACGTAGATCGGGAACATGTTGTGATCGTTTTCTCAAGGAATGGGATATGTCTTTTCTGGATTGTTGCCTGTCTTCTAATTGCCCCCTGTATACTTGTCATAGAGGAAGCAGAATGTCTAGGGTTGATTATTTCTATATCTCGAATGATCTGAGGCCTAGATTTGCCTGCTTGACGCATACCAATCCCGACCTAGGTGACCATTTACTCTCGTCATTTTGTTTGACTCTTCCATTCCCAAATTTTGATCTTAGACTCGATTATGTTAGTCTAACAGAGGCTAAGGGAGGGAGTAGAAAGATTGTGGTGAAATTGACTCCGTTTTTGACAGACTCCTTGTTGAAACTGAACACAAACTCCTATTATTTGGGTGCGAGGTGTGAACGTTCGAATCTACCTTATCTAACTATCATGGCCTGCGTTAAAAGAGTAATTCAAGAGCATTCCCTTGCTCTTAGCGTGAATAAGCAACATTTCCCAGATAGTAGAATTTTGCACTTTAAAAGCCTTAAACGTAGAAAACTGGCTGCACTGTGCAGTGAATGTGTACAGCCAAGTATGTAGGTGCTGGGAATAAAGTCCACCAAACACACAAAAACGTAGTCAAGTCTCTCAGGATTGAATCTTCCCTATGATTCAATTGTATTGGAAAAACAGTGAATCGTGCACTGCCAAATAATATATTGATGAAAGGATTAAAAACAATAGTTAAAAATTCAGATAAGATTATATTTATTCCGATTCTGATCAGCCGACACGTGTTTCGACCACATAAGTCGTCCTCAAGGCCTTAATCCTTGTAAATTTGGTACGATGACCATGGGTGACTGTCGTCACGCGAGTGTTTGGCACGAGGTGATAATGTAGAAAGAATCACATAGTTCTGAAAGCATCATGTGATTAACACATCTATTTTCGTAGGGTTGAAAGAAGACTGCTGAGTCAAAAATGAACACAGATTCTGTGGATAATTAAAAGTCGCAATAACAATTCACGCCTCAAATTGGCGTGTTCACAATTACTGCAAGAGTCACAGGGATAGATCCAACAGTGATTCACCATTTTTCCAATACAATTGGATTATATTATTAAATCAGGGGCCTGTTTGGGTGGGCTTTGTGGACGGGTGAACACTGCAGGCCATCACCTTAACTACTTTATATGTGTACAATTAAGCGCACAGGTACACTTGTCGAACCCTCTGCCCAAATCACTCTTGAATCTTTTTTTTTTTTTAAACTTTTGTTTATTGGCAGAAAGATAAGACAGGTACTGCACACAATACACAGAGTTAAACAAGCATCACAGTATTGCATTTAGGCATTACATCATAACTATTTCAAGCAGCTCAGATTGGGGAGGGCTGACAGCACAAAGGGGGGCTAAGTGGTCAGTACTTGTGGTGAGTTGGGCGGACCAGGCGAGGGGTGGATCTCCATTCAACCCTGTCTCTATTGTTCAGATAAGGCAGAACTCGGTCCACACGTTTTTGGGACGGGATGGAGTGGGCAGAGATCCGATGTACTCCTCCTCACACATTTGTACCCAAGTAAGGGCCTTCAACCAAATCTCCAGGGTAGTGGGGGCACAGCGTTTCCAACATTGTAATATGCATCTTTTGGCGACAATAGCGCTTACATTTAAACATTTTGACATTTTTTCCACGTTGTTCCCAGCCCATATTCCGAACAGCAAGGCTAATGGGTCCGGGTCTACTGGGGACCCAATTATTTCAGAGAGCGCTTTTGTCACTTCTATCCAGAACGCTTTCAGCGCAGCACAGGACCAAAACATGTGTATATGATCTGCCTCTTCAGATTTACATTTAGGGCATGTGTGAGTCTGGGTGTGTGTGAATATCGCTACTCTGTGCGGTGTATAGTATAGCCTGTTGAGAAGTTTATATTCTATGCAACGGAATCTGGCACTGAGAGAGACTCTGCGCGTGTGTGCACACATTTTGTTCTACATCGCTTTGCTGATTTCCATGTCCAGCTCCCTGGCCCATGCTTCCCGTGGCTTGAGGGATGTATTCTCTAGTTTCCCCAGTTGGATTTTATGCAGAGAGGATATTATGCCCTGCCACCTGTGGAGTTTGCAATGTATTGGAGTTCTGGTGAGTCTGGGGGCTAGTCTGGGTAGGAGGGCCACATTACCCGGACCGCCGCTCTTAGCCTGAAGTATTGTAGTAGTGCCATCGCTGAGTTGGAATGTTCGGGCCGCCATGTTTGAGGGGTGATAAATTTGCCATCAGGTTATAGGTCAGTTAGGGCACGGTAACCTAGATTTTCCCAATGACGCAAGAACTGCTGATCCTATGTGGGGGAAAGTCCCGGAAATTGCCATATGGGAAGACATTTATAGTATGGGCAATGTTCTTGTTTAGAGGGTGCAAAATACTATTCCATGCTCTGATCGTGGTGGCCACGGGGTCTGACGGGGCGTCTATCTGGAATGTGCGGTGTAGTAGTAGGGTCATGATGTTGGTCCCGTCGCCTGTCAGCTTCTCTAGCTTGACGTGAGGGGGCGGGTTCAGGTGTGTGTACCAGTGTGTGGCGTGTTGGGCCTGTGCCGCGTTCCAGTATAGTGCTAGGTCTGGGGCTGTGAAACCTCCTTTTTCATAGGGTGGGGTCATATGTTGCCACTTTTTGCGGACAGCTCCGGAATGCCAGAGAAAATGGGCGCCGAGTGGAGCCTCTTGAAGTATTGCTTCCCGGGCCACACTGGTACATTGACAAAGATATAGAGGAGCATGGGGACCACAATAATTTTTATTAGGGACAGTCTGCCCGCCAGGGACAGTGGGAGGTTGCGCCACTTGAGCATCTTGGATTCAATGAGATGTGCTGTTGTCTCGTAGTTGTCAACCAGCAGGGAGGCTTTGGTTAGTGATACTTGCACCCCGAGGTACTTGATGCCACCTGGGGACCAGCGTAGGGGAAATCCACATGACGGTTGCTGGGTTGCTTTAGTGAGAGGGAATATTTCTGATTTAGAATAGTTGATGGTGAAACCAGAGTACGTGCCTACTCTGGTTATGTCTCAGATGATCGGGTCTAGGTGTGTGGAGGGGTTTCTGACGTATAAGAGTACATCATCAGCGTACAGCGGGATGATTTCCGGTGTATCCTGTAGGCGAATACCTTTGCGAGTGTGACGGTCCCTGATGTAGTCTGCCATGGGTTCAATGGTGAGCGCAAAAAGGATGGGGGAGAATGAACATCCCTGACGTAAAGGGGAGGAGATATTGGAGTTAACTAGCACTCTGGCCGATGGTCCTGCATATAGTAGTTTAATGTAGGAGATCATATTTGGTCCTACGCCCATTTTTTCCAGCACAGACCATAAGTATTGCCATGAGACCATGTCAAATGCCTTCTGGGCATCTAGTGTGACCGCCACTGCATCAGCCTTCGGATCTATTCTGGGCATCACATTGAATAGACGGCAGATATTAAGTGCAGTAGACTGACCAGGGACAAATCCACTTTGGTCGGCGTGGATTAGATGGGGCATGAATGGTAGGAACCTGTTAGCGATTATTTTAGCAAATATTTTCATGTCTGTGTTGATGAGTGATAAGGGCCTGTAGGATCCACATTCGTCTGGGGGTTTCCCTGGTTTGAGGAGGACTGTTATTAGGGCTTCCCTTAAGGAGGGTGGGAAGGTGGTTAATTGGAGTGATTCGGTCCAGACCCCATGCAATATGGGTGCCAAAATGGCAACATGTTCCTGGTAGAACTCAGATGTGAATCCATCAGGGCCCGGGGCCTTATTCTTAGGAAGGTCTGAAATTACCTGGACTATCTCCTCTAAGGTGAACAGGGCATCTAGTTGTTCCTTGGCGTCCTGGGAGATGAGGGTCATAGGGATGCGCTCTAGCAGGTCGTCCAGGTCATGGGCAGTGTGTTCAGGCTGGGGGCCATATAGATTGGCATAAAAGCTAGCGAAGGTGTCAATGATGGCTTGGTCCGACCAGTGTCTTGAGCCCTGTCCATCTATGATGCTATCTATTCGGGTCTTGCCTCCCTCCGCGCGCACCAATTTAGCCAGGGTTCTTCCAGGTCTGTCTCCCTTGTCGTACTTTCGGGCAGCCGCGGGACGAGCATAGTATCGCACCTTGCTCAGGGCGTTGGACTCAAATAATTCTAATTCTGTTCTAATCTTTGCTAGCGTTGCTGGAGATGGTGTGGAAGTGTACTTTTGTTCTAGGGTTTTAAGCTTGGCTTCGGTGTTGTTTAAGGCCTGCCTTATGGATTTGAGGACGCCCGCCTCCCTCGAGATACACATCCCTCTGATGTATACTTTAAATGCCTCCCAGCGGGTTCCTTCGGGTGTGTCAAGCGTATTGTTATTCTCAAAGAACGTGTTGATGTCCGCAAGGATCTCCGATTTAAAGACAATGTCGAATAGAGCATCAGATTTAAAGCGCCAGGTGGGTTGAACCGCCAGTGTCTTACCCAGTCGGATCTTAAGCAGCACAGGGGAGTGATCCGAGAGCGTGCGTGCGAGGATCTTGACATCTGAAACCCTGCCCACCCGGCACCCAGAGAGGAGTAACATATCTATTCTTGAGGAGCTATCGTGTGCCGTTGAGTAGAAAGTATAATCCCTTTCTTGGGGATGGAGCGTTCTCCACACATCGTGTAGATTCAGGGAGCTCATATGCGTGTGGAGTCGCTTGGCAGCTCGAGTTGTGACCCGGTGGGTAGTGGTTGTTCTATCCAGGATGTTGTCAAGTATAAGATTCATGTCTCCCCACCAAATGATGGGGACTTCCACATACCTCATGAGGAAGGCGGTTACCGCGTCTATAAATTCGGGGGAATTGGTGTTGGGCGCGTATGAGTTAACGAGCAAGCATTCTTCGTTCGCTAGAGTGCAATGGAGAATCACATATCTACCCTCTGTCTCAATGTGAGATGTGTGGAGTGTGAATTTTACCGACTTATGGATGAGAGCAAGGACTCCCCTGGCTTGAGTGGAGTATTGGGTATAGAATCTGTTGGGGCCCCAGGTCTGTGCTAGGTTCGATGGTAGGTGTTTCAGTGCGTGTGTCTCCTGTAATAGGAGTACCGTGACTCCATGTCTTTGTGCATATTCCGTGATCCTACGGGACTTTGTGAAATTCGTCAATCCCCGAACTTTCCATGTCATCATTTTAATAGCCATACTGACAGTTTATGGGACATCCCAAGTATAGAGTCTGTCTCTGTCTACCGCCATGCGTGTTGCAATGGCGAGAAATCGCCTCTCTTTACAACCAGTCATTACCATCCTGCCTTTTTTTGTGTAACATTCCCCAGTTTCACCACCCCCACCCTCACCGCCCTGCGCAAAAAAGCAGTGTGATAATCCACACCCACGGAGCAAACAACTGCGTGCCATCCCCAACTCGGCAACGCTTGACCAATAGCCCAACCGGGGCTTAAACAAAAACACTCCGCCTTAGAAGGCATTGCAGCTGCAGTGGGAGCTGCCGCTGCCGTCTTACCCACTTTTGTTAATGCATATTATGATGAAACATCAATAATCTTCCGAGCAGCTGATGAAACTTAGGTTACAAAGAAAGGAGGCATGTTTTTTAGGTAGCGAGGTCAAAGCAGATACTGCCCTAGGCTGGTGCATCACAGTAAAGCTTGGCTTACAAAGTACAGACCCAGTGTGTTGTATTATGGTTAGGCAAATTAAGGATGTCTCCCCTTCCAAAAGTTGTGCTCTTGATATGCTGATGTTTGGGCTGTGTTAGGGATGTTTGGGCTGTTTTAGGCCCTAAGTAGGGCGGAGAAGGGGAGACCACCAGTCCACTGGGGGGGCAGTCCATAGATTGTCCACGGCCAAAGGGCTCTATAGCAGGACCCTGGGAGCCTGGTATTAGTTGTTGTCCATAGGTTCCTCCGGGGGCTCCACCAGCGGGGATTTGTGCCTCGATGAATTTGACTGCCTCGTCTGGGACCGTTGCGGTGAGTGAATTTTAGGCGGGCCGGGAAGAGCATCGCATACTCGATTTTCCTGTCTCTCAGCATTTTTTCACACCTCCGAATTGCCGTCGCTCCGTCTGCACCCCCACCGAGAAGTCAGGGAAGATCCCGATGATTTGTGAGTCCAGCCTTAGTTCCCCTTTCTCTCTGGCCAGGCTGAGTATGTGGTCTCTGTCCTTGTAGCTTAGCAGTTTTGCAATTATTGGTCTGGGGAAGTCGCCTGGTTTAGGCCGGGGTGCCAGCGAGCGATGTGCTCTTTCAACTGTGAAAAATGGTGAGAGCTCGGGGTTTCAAGGAGGTCTCTTAGAAGTTGTTCGACTGCGAGTTCCATGCGACCCTTTAGTGCAGATTCAGGAACCCCCACTATGCGGATGTTATTTCTTCGCGACCTCGATTCTAGGTCATCGCACTTAGCTTTGACCTGTTTCATGTCACGGACGAGCTCAGGGACTGTGTTTTGTAGGGTATGAATATTGTCCTCATTGGTTCCTATTCTTTGCTCAGCCTCAGTGATCTTGGCCCCTTGTTGGTCGAGTTTAGCTCTTAAGGAGGCTACATTCGCGTTTATATCGTCCAGCTTTTCATGAAAAACTGCGAAGTTTTTGGCCATGGACACCATCATCACAGTCAAGTCTGGCTGCTGGGGGTCCGGCAGGACATCGCCATCGTCCTGTGCTATGGAGGAGGATGCCTGGTCCACCCTGGGCGCTGCCTTGGTGAACTTATCCATGGCGCCTACCTTGCTGGTGCCTCGTGATCTGTTGGACATTGCTGTGGTGGGGAGCAGCGTCAACTTGGTAGGTTTGGTGTTGGCCGCGGGCCAGGAGTCACGTAGAGGTGTTGATAACAGGCCAGTGGTTAGGGCATGTAGATAGCTTGCGTCGGGTGGTCATGGTATTGCCCCGAAAGATTGGAGGTGACCTGTCCGTGGCTGGGCAGTAGTAGCGAGGAAGCCGTGGGCCAGAAATTGCCAGGGGGGCTGTATAGTGGTGTATAGTGGTGGACTCCAAAAGTGCTCCGTGGCCGCCACAAGCACAGTGGGTGGAGAGAGTGCGGGGGAAGTCAGATGGGCTCCTGAGCAGCTGGTGACACTTTACAGTATGTTTGGGTTCACTGGGGTTGAACTGTTAGTGGGTTGGGTGGTGAGCCCACCGGGATGAAGAGGTGATGTTATTTGCAGTTCTGTGTGATGATGGACTGGGGTGCTTCCCCCTTTAATGGCACCCTAAGGATCACAAGTCAACAGTGGGAGATTCCCTGCCCACGGATATGCGGATCCCACTGATGCGGGGGGGAGCGTGGGAGATGTCAATGTGGGGCCATGGAGGGTGGTTGCTTGGCCCGCTGTTTCCACTGCACACGTTGGCTAGATAAGGTTCTGGAGCAGAGTTCGGGAGCGGGCAGTCAGCGCATGTGGGAGAGAGCCGGGAAGGGCTGCGTGTCCGTATGAGTCCAGCGGCACTACGCGGCGCCGGACACTCCTGGCAGGGGGCCGGGCAGGATGAAGCATCCCCACAGATGATCCGGGTGGCAGGGAGAGTGCCGGGAAGGGCTACGTGCCCGTATGAGTTCAGCGCACTCCGCGGCGCCGGGCCCTCCTGGCCGGGGGCCGGGCCAGATCAAGCGTCCCCACAGATGATCCGGATGGCTGGGAGAGCCTCCCACTGACCGCCGCCGCGCCCGGAGAGAATGGCAGGTGATGTTGTGAATGGGGGGGGAGGCGGGCGAGCCGCGGCCACTGCATCGATGGAAGAAGGGCCTGCAGGGTCCAGGCGGGGCAGCTCTGCAGGCAGCAGCCACCAGCACTCCTACCGTTGCCGCCCGTAGTCAGCACGTGCCCGTGGCGGCAGAGTGGGAGGGGCCGCAGCTGGCACCGTAGTTCAGCGATCCAGTCCCACGTCACGGCGTGGCAGCAACACAGCTGGGGGGCTCCTCCGGAAGGCTTGCAAGGTTTCTTAGCGGCGTCACCCAGGGCCGCCGAGGTCCCGCCACGCACCATGTTCCAGTAGGAGGGGCCAATGGGCCTACACGGCCAGGCGGCGTAGACGGTCGCATCTCGGCCTCCGTTGAACCGCCAACAGCGGTTTTCTCACAGTGTGTGCCCGATGTACAGGGGGCAATCAGGTGTGATTTTGTGGGATACAGGTGGTAGGATTCCACCGCTGCTCGTAGATTGAGTTCTGTGGGTCACAGAGCTTGAGAGCTAGGCGGCCATCTTGCCGGCTGCTCAGCAGCGCCCCACTCTTCAATCTTACCTACGCATCCCTCAGTCTACGCTTCACCAACTTTGCAATGGCAGAGAAAATACATCCTGGGCCACTGTTAATCAGACTCTGGGTCTTAAGTGTCCTGAGTCCCCTATAGAGGACCATCCTGGGTTGACTATTATATAAAAAAATAATCTTTGATGGAAAGCTATCAAGATTCCCATGATTTGGACCTGGACCCTGTTAGTGCGGGTACCTGTCCATGGGAAATTGACACATAATAAGGGCCATTGGTAGATTAAAGCCAACTCGTGCTCCGGGACCCGATGGTATCCCCCCGTTCGTCTTGAAAGACGCTCTTCAGATCTGGTTGGGACTTCTCAAACTTATGTTCCACCAAATCTACTTGACCCATGTTATTCCTGCCTCTTGGGCCCAATCAATTATTATCTTTATTTTTAAAAAGGGTGATGCTCAAGATCCCAATAACTAGAGGCTGATCGCTCTTATTGATGCCACTGCAAAGTCTTTGCTATACTGTTTTTGAGGGACCTCAATCAGTTTGTCAAACGAGCTAAACTCCTGAGCAGATTTCAGGTAGGGTTTAGGCAGGATTTGGGAACCTCCCTCATTGCCACCATTAGGGCCCACCTAAGGCATAACACCCATCATGCGCAAGTAGGGGAAGTATACTTAGCGTCTCTGGACATGTCTAGCTGTTACGCTTCAGCAGCGCCACTCTCGCCAATCTCCCTCCGCATTTACACCGGCTCACACAGCCCGGGGAAAAACATCGGTGTGGCAGCATTATCAGTTTCCATGGAGACTGTATGGACGCCGGCATCGGCTGTGTCAGCTGACACGTTCATTACGCACAACGCATACACCGATGCTCCGCCCCTTGCCTTCTTAACTCGGTTCCTTTCGGGACTCGGTGCTGCTAATTGTAGTTTACAAGTATCCCTACGTGTGTAGCCCCCATGCTATTTTCCTTCTTCAACCTTGTGAATTTGCTTCTACCTTCCAACGTGTTTTCCCCGGTTCTTCGACATTGCCTTCCACTCGGACTGCTTACGGATTGCCTGTTGTCTTTGGTTCTACATGCTGTTACGACTCGGAACGCTTCTTGGATTGTTGGCGGCTTCCTGTCAGAAGTCGTTTTCCTACGCTCTGTAGCCTTTTTGGTTCCTTCCTCAAGGGCTGCAACGGAGCGGTCAACCCTGGCAATTTAGGGTTCACTTCCTTCAGTAAGTGTTCCTTCATTTCAAACTGTGCTCATTGCTTCTTGTGATTGTTTGTTCTTGGATAAACACTGCCTGCCCACGCTGTGAAGAAAACTACACGTTACCTTGGACATTGTGCTGGATTTGTACTCTTATCTTACAAGTGCAGTTCAGGACGCTTTCCAGTTACATGCACCAACCCGTACCTAGCGCGTCCCTCGTGCCGTTCGGGTGTATCCTACCTCATTAACATCCCTGTTTATTATTTTGTCCTGTCATTGTGTCCTTTCCATCAGGATTTCCTTTTTGCTCCTTATCCATGTCCTTCCAGGTTAGTCGTGCATTCTCTAGGGTTTAAGGGGAGTCCTTTAAGTCTGTTAGTTCCTTATTGTCTTTTGCATTGTCCTTCTGGGCTCTGTACATACTCTGCTACTCCAACCAACTTGTTATTCAGGTATTCATTAATTGTTGATTGTACTTTCAATTGCTATCCTCATCTGTACCGTGTATAACCCTTTATGTGGTTTCTTTTCAGCTGTTGGTCTAGCGGTGTGTGTTTACACCGCTCTTTTATTTGATTGATACCTCTGTCTGTCATATCAACACAGCAGAGGGATACATCATAGAAAAGAGCCCCTCTTCTCGAGGAAGCCTGATTCACTGAAATCAGGATAGCAGAGGTTAAGACTGGTTGCTCCGAGAATTCCACCACTTCTGTCTTCAAGGTCCGGTTCCAATCTTCCGATCCTTGGTGTGGTGAATAACACTAGCGCTTTCGACAGTGTGATTAGATCTAGGTTGTGGTCCAAACTTCGGTGCATGAACGTGCCTAGAAAGCTGGTACAACTACTTGCACTTCTTCAGACAGAAGAATACACTGCGATTACGCCTGACCAAAGAGGGGCCAATGTCGAGGGTTGTAAAATCATATGTAGGCCTTAAACAGGGATGTACCCTGGCCCCAATACTTTTCAACCTGTATGTAAGTGAGACGTGGAGGGTCTGTGGCAGGAGCCCTCTATCTCACCGGTGCGGCTGGGCTGCACCAAGTTAGACTGGTTAGCCTTTGCCAATGATTTCAAACTCTTTGACAGAACCTCTAGGGGTATCCAATGTAAAATGAACCTTTTATTTGGATATGCATTAGCTAACAACCTTTCTCCTAATACATCCAAATGTAAGGTGATAGTTTTCTCAAAGGGCACCAAACTTAAAGTTAGGCACTGGGCGATAGGTCCTGAAAAGGTGTAACAGGTACTTTCAGTGACCTATTTGGGTTATAATCTTACGAATAAGGTTACTGCAGAAGCGTGGAAACTGTCCTATGCTAAGGTGAGAAAATTGGCTCCCCAAATGAAATGTTTGTTGTCTAGATTATGTACATTTTCCATCTTGCCAATATACTTTTTCTATTTAGCTAATATTGAACCAGTGATCCTCTATGGCCTAGATATGTGTCTTCACGATCTGGGGAACCTGCTGAACATCATACAAGGCAAGCTGTGGAAGGAGGTTCTGGGTCTTTATTTGGCTATACCAAACGCAGTTAATATGCATATCCTCTCTGAAGGCTCGTTGTATGTGGAAACAACTATTATCATACAAGAAAATCCTCGATCCTCTTGAGAATTCACTTTACGAGGACATAAACAAAGTTATGAAGGATGAATCTGTCATCTCAAATTCCTTCAGATTGAGGATGCATGACATACTATGTTCACTCAGGGCGTCTGAACTAGACCTAATACAGTGACTGGGAGTCATTAAAAGGTGTTTGTTCAGGTCGACAATAGAACACAGGGAGGTTGAGGGAAAGAAGTGAGTCACAAGCAGGCCCTCACATAAAGGACAGAACCCTTGTCAAACAACAAACAGGCTTGTGACTCCAAAGTTGACTGATGTTTTAGCAAAAAAGAAGAAAGCTAACCTTTGTTCTCAAACCTTACGAATTCCATCAGAGATAGAAGACAACAAAGTTGAAGAATCTAAAACATTTGCATATTTTAATAATATTCAAACACAAGTGCATTACGTAAATTTGATGAATAAACAATTAGATTACCCTTTCTTGGGACTAATCGAAAGAAAGGGGAGGATTAGTAAAAAGAACAAAAACAAACATTGGAGAAAACTTCACTGTATGAAAGCAATGCAGCGTAATTCCACACATGGGTCCCAGCAATAGGGGCCTAGATGGTTCAGTGGCCTATACAATGTAATCATACAGCATCAGCTTTTAGTTGATTATTATCCCACTCATCGACATTCGTATCACTCACACACACTCATGAAATTTTATTCATTCATTCACACAAAATAAATTTCAACAATGATTAAAACAAGCCCATCATGTTTCTTTCCTATCAAGGGTTTACTCCATGGAAATTCATCAGGGGCAGAATTAAAGTGGGAATCATTGCATAGTAACAGTGATTCATGTATTGTTTCGTACAATGGATTTCATCAGAAGTCTTTGTGTTGCTTTCATAGGTATTGCAATATTTGATTTCAAGGAATTCTAGGAGGAGGACTTCAAAGGGTAGCTTCGCATTGTGGTAGAGAACTCAGTATCTCTTCCAATGGTTGGTCGCAGAACTCTCTGTGTCAAGCGGAGGTGAATCTTAGCCCGTGTGGCCCATAGTCCTCATGTCTGTTTCCGGCGTCAGGTATGTTAAGCGTTCCGGCTCCGGATTGGGGTGATTATAGTGCCCTTGTCAGCGGTCCAAGCCTCAGTCCCGTGTGGCGTGGGACACGGTATAGCGTCTCAATACGGTGCGTGACGTGAGTCTGGTCGGCAGGATGCCAATGCTGCATCCGCTCATTATGCACTGGTAGCTTCACAGAGTCTCTGTTTAGCTGTCTCCGGTTTATGTGTCAGCGCCAAATGGTTCAGCTTTCAGTGCCGTTTCTCACTCGATCTGTCTTCTCGGCCCATGAACGCGTATGTTCAGGTCGGACTGGGCTGAGACTATCGACTTTATTGGAACCTATGCTACATATAGGGATTACTCATATTTTATATATTCACTCTTTAGAATGTATTCCTCAGTACTTGCAACGTTTTCCCTGCAATAAGATACGTGCCAACTTCATGCTCTTTAGGTTAAACTATTTTCATTCAAGGGAAAGGAAAAAGTGTCACGACCCTCATCCCAGACCCCCACTGGCACATTCACCTGCCAGGTAAGGCCAGGATTCGGGGCTCCATTAGGGCCTCAGAGGCCTCACAACCTTTTCCTAGACTCTCTTGGAGTCAGTCGTGGCGCTGTTGGCGCCAGGCTCATATCCAGCATGGAGAACATCTTTAAATGGGGACTACATTTCTTTGGGCCTGCAGTCAACATGGAGGCACTCACATAGCCCAGTTCTCAAGAACTGAGCTATGCGGTATAGTGTTTTGGGTGTGGTGGCCTGGGACTACTTTACCTGGGCTACTTTACAGGGAGGCTATTTAAACCACACCCAAGCAACAGAAGACGATTTGCGATATTCTGCAGCTGGCAGCGTAACGCTTACCGTGTCCAGTGATACCGGCAATACTTGAAGCAGCGAACCTGCAGAGGGGAAAAAGAACATCATTATTGGAATCTTACCTGTGATCTCCATCCTGTCATCAGCCCGGCGTTAACTCCTGATTCAGCTTATTTGCGGCCGTCTATCCAGTGAACTACATCTTCTGGGCACCGCACGCTTTCCGGAACGAAGCAACCTGCAAAGGGAGAGAGAAGGACAACATTAGCGAACGCATACAACGGCTTTGCATAGACAATGGACATTACAAGAATCTCACCTTGCTAGTCACCTTTTGGCCGGCATCGTTCCGGAACACCACGCCCGCCCGAGAAGAACATTGCGACCTGTGAAAGCAAAAGGAAGACACAGGTTAGCATATACAAGGCGAAGCAGTGCAGCGCATTGTGCATTACCTACCGGACTGCAGCGCTCATCTCGCGCCATCCATTACGGGCAGGTGCTCCATCCAACCAGCACAAAGAAACGCCAAAGCTCCCGTCCACCTAGGGAGTAAAAGACATTAACCACAATAGAAAGGAAGGCAAGAACAGTATTGTATACAAAGACTGCAAAGCAGCAAGACCTACCTTTAAAGACCCTTGAACGGGCTTGCACCAGTGAAGTAACTCCCCATGCCCACAGGAGACTAAGCACCCCTGCCAAAGAGAGCAGGACTGAGAGCACACCTTGTACCGAAACAAGGTGAGGAGAGGGCTTTGGGAGGTTCAAATCCAAGGGAGGTGGGAAGAGACCCTATCTGAGGCGACCAGTCTTGAACCTAGCCCTCCTGTATTTCAGGCTCGACTTCCATCGGAGGCACCACCCAGGATTGGGGAGATGGTTCCAGGTGCATATCATCCAACCAGGGCTGAGTGGCGTCCCCGTGGATACGAGGTGAGTGTAACAAAAAGCACTGGAAAGATTCATCATTAAGTGGTCATTTCTTTCTACACTGTAGAACACAGGCTCAGTAGAAACATTGGGTCACTGCATGTCTGCATTTTGCCACTACTAGGTTGTCCTGTTTTAAGGGTAAAAGTGGGACAATTCTGAAATATCAATGAACTTATTTTGGTGTAGGTTAATGTGGAGGACAAATGTTTCTTTAATTTTAGCTTTGAATAATTTTTTGAATACTATTTTAGATGGAATGAAAACTGATGGATGATTTTATGTCAATTGTTATGAACTGCATTTAATCTTATCTTTGTATATACATATGTTGTTTTGTGTTGTTTAAGGTTTCCTGTAAACCATAAATGAAACAATTAAAACAAAGAATATATCACTTATTCATTGTCAGTCGCACTTTAAGCTTGAAAGATATTATCAGCTTTTCAAATTTTAAGCAGGTTCTACAAATTTGGAAAGTAAAGTCCTGAAACTGTACTAATATTTTTAGATGTTGTTTCTTACTATATCTAAAGTTTGTATCATGTTGTGAAAGGATGAGGCCGACAGCGAGAAATCTCAGGAGAAAGTACGTTTATTGGCAGGAGACCACCAGACATGGCCACAGGAGCGTTCCTGTGGACGCCCGTTACCAATTGCTCTCCTGTATAATTACCGAGCCATGGCCGGCTCTAGAACGTGGGCTCCCATATTTGGACAAATCCTTAAGAAATTTCCTACGGTTTTTCACTCTAACCAAGTCCCCTTCGTTAAACAATATGCCATGGGCGCCTCTAGTACGATTATAATATTTTTTGTATTTAGTCTGCTTCTCTCTCACTTTCCTTAGTACCTCCTCCATATCCACACCCTTGACATTCCTTACTGACAGCCAAACTGGACTCAAATGGCTGCACACTGCCCTCCCTCTCATCATAACAAACTGTTCAACCACAGTGGTGGAATGCAGAGTCATCTGGTAGGCATTCAATGACTCCTCAAGGGTATCTTTCCATGGTAGTGAGTTTGCAAGTGCCAACTGTATTGTACCCTTCATGAACCCATTCATATGTTCTACCAAACCATTCGTCATGGGGTGACAAAGTGAGGTGCGCTTATGCTGGATCCTTCTATCCTTCAGGAATCTCTGCATCTCTTCCGCAAGTAATTGTGCCACGTTGTCAGTGATTATCTCCTCAGTATCCTCCTTTCTACTAAAAATGGCTTCCAGAAACCTTACAATCTTCTGAAATGTCACAGAGACCTGCACAACACACCATTGCACCCATTTAGAGGTGTAATCCATTAGCACAACTATGTAAACCTTGTAGGTCTCCAAGGTTTCTAAAGGTCCTGCAATGTCAATCTCCACTTTCTTCTAAACACAACCTGGGACCTGTATTGGTTGTAATGGCATTACGTTGGGCTTTTTTGTTTTGTCGCTGCCGGCACAGGCTTGGCAATTTTTTTACAAGCTCTTCCACATCGCTCAGCATTCCTTGCCACCAGTACATCTCTCTCAAAAGTCTCTGCGTGAGACTCCTCCCCATGTGGCCTTCATGGGTATTACCCAGGATCTTCTCTCGTTGCCGGTATATACACACACACACCCCACCTTTCATCCAATCATCTTTCGGAAACCCTGGCTGAATCTGTGCAATAATGTATTCACCCTTGTCTCCATCATGTGGCTCTCCCTCATTCGACCGAAGTCTAGAAAAACAGTCCACTATGACATTCACCGCACTTGGGGTGTACACACCTTGGCATTGTACTCCATAATGTCTATCATTCATCTGCTCAGGGATGCCAAGTGTGGACATTTGGAAATCATAATGTGTGTTAGGGGCTTATGGTCAGTCTTCACCGTTATAGGCAGGCCCAATATGAGTGTCCTGAAATGTTCTAAAATCCATTTGACCCCTAAAGTTTCCTTTTCAATGGTTAAGTAATTCAACTCTGCATCTTTCAACGCTCGAGAGGCGAATACAGTTGTTACTACTGTGCCTTGCTGAACCTGCTGCAGTACCCCCACCAGGCCCACAATGCTGGTGTTCAATCCGATGACACTGCTGGCAGTGGCGCTGAACATACTGATAGTGGGCCCCTCATTGACAGCTCTCTTTATATCTTCTAATTCGCTCTGATACTGTTCCGACCAATTGAACTTCACAGATTTCTTCATCAATCCTCTCATGTGTAGCATCTTATCAGTGAATTGTGGAATATATTTGTAGCAGTGCTCCACCATCCCCAAAAAGGAGCGCAACAGATCTTTGCTGACAGGAACTTGTGATGAATCCTGCAGAGTCCTCATAGAATCCTTTTCTAGAGTTGCTTCACAGGTGGACAGGGGAAGGCAGCCGCTACCTGCCGTTAGCCGGGTGCATCACCTGCGAGGTGAAGGGACCCAGGGGGACGGGAGGATTCAGTTGGGAAAAATGCAGTATATGGGCCTCATTACACGGTAGGTGGTAAACCATGGTGCTATTAGCACCATGGTTGCCGCCGGTACCATACCGGTACCACCATGGAGGAAAGGGGAATTACCACCCCATTCCAAGGTTGGCGGGGCGATAATTCCCCCTTTCTCCATGGCCCTTCCCCATTCCCATTTTTGCCCCATAGGGCATAATGGGAATGGGGAAGGAGCTAATTACGGTACCGCAAATTGCGGTACCGTAATTAGCACCAAGGTCCCTTTGCGGGTCCCAATTTTAACGGCTGGTCTACACCAGCCGTTAAGGTCGGGTCCCGCAAAGGGACCTCGTAGTAAGGCGGTAAGGGTTAACGGTCACCAGTACCCTTACCGGTGACCGTTAACCCTTAGCGCCTTCCGTGTAATGAGGCCCTATGTCTTCTTCAGAGAGGGAGATTTCTAGGGTGCAAGGATATATAATGGCATTTTGTCAGAGAAAGATTTCCCTTCATAAAGCTACTTACACTGAGGGCAGTGAAACCTTGTATAATCAAAAGGGAAAAAACATCTGAGAATCAGAATCTTGATACTCTGGCTTCTGATAAATATAACACTTTCCTAAAGGTGAATCGGCTATTAAATCCTCCAAAACTCTTTCCTAAGGATTCATTTAATAATCCTTATAAATTCAATAAAGGTGAAGTTCATAATTATGCAGAAAAACAGAGTCAGTACATTGGGGACTTCAAGTCCCACAATGCCGTAAGTACTGGGACGAAGAAGAGAGAGTCAGAGGCACTAAACTGCCAGAGGCAGTCTAATGGTTCTAATGACCCACACCTGAATGGCCTTCTGAATATATATGGCCCCCTCAGGTGCAGGCCATTAAAAGCAAAGCCAGGAGGTGGAGTAATTTCAGAGGCTGACATTCGCAGTGACAGCAGAAGATGAAAGCAAGCAGAGATGCCCAGCCGCTGCTGTATGTGGAGCGTGTGATGGTCCTGAGAGGGTATCCAAACGTGCTGACTGATTGCAGAGATTTCATTGCGGGAAGCGAGAATGTAAGAAAGCTTCCATCAGGAGAGAAAAGCTCTCTGTATTGCGTGTTACATTCTGGTGGCCGACAAGCACCGGAGTGCCCCAGGAGTGAGGGAAGCTCTTTTTCCTAGCGGAGCTGGGTGCGGGAAACCACAGAAGTAGACTGCCAACCAGGAGGCAACAGAGGCAGCAGAGAGAGCTGTGGCAGCAAGTCAATCGGATGCATGTCTCCACAAAAGTGAGTTTCCCGATTTTGGGTAATCCAGGAAACACTCTGTAGACGACGGCTGGCTAGAAGTAACCAATTTGAATACCAAAGTAATTAAAGAAGTCAAATTGGCATAATATGAACTTTCTAAGCAAACAAGACAAGAAACGTTATAATCATTGTTATCAAGACCAAATGTACTGCTAGGACAAAGAGGGGGCAATATTAAAGCAAGCTAATACTAACAAGCATTGTCAAAGTAAATAAAGAGAAATACTGAAGACAACTAAATATGACCATTATTGCCAAGGTCAGAAAGAGGCAGTAGTTGAGTAGGAAGTCAACAAGCATTGCCAATGCCAAAGAAGTGCAAATGTTATAAAGGAACATTGCCAACAGTTTGATGTAAGAGTGGGAAAACAAGAGTAGCAGGGAAGAAGTCCTCTTGATGCAAAGTATTCAGGAGGAGAGGAAAATAAACTGCATTGCATGTGGCAATCACAAGAGTGGAACAAACAGCACTAATGTGTATCATGTCTTTCCAAAAATATGAATGTTGTTGAAAGTCAAAAGACATGATCAAACTGTTTGAAGTTGGTCCTGGCAGGAGAGTGAACCAGAATAAGGGACCTTTTAGTGTTAGTCCTGGCAGGTGTCGTGAACAACTGGAGCGATAAAGAAGTGAGCCTGCTCAGTTTCTCTACCCTTAGTTAATTCGATCGTAGCTCGTGGACCGAAGACAGAAAAAACCTTCCCCCCCAAGAGCGCAGCCTGCAGGAGAGGTAATACACCTGACAGGCAAGGGGCTTGGGTGAAAAGTCAGGAGCAGCAACAGAGCTAAGGGAAAAAGGCAAGGTCACACGGTAAAAAGCAGAGTACCAAACAAAGGAAGACATCCGCAACCCCCTATGCAACCCAACTCTTACCTGCAATGCAAGGTGACATAGCGGAGAACCTACTTGGTTGTGAGGGCGTTATGGTCTGAGGGGGTAGGCAGGTCCAAAAGTGTTGTTTTTCCAGTGAAGAAGCAGTCCCAACAAACCTAACCCGAGCGGCACAAGGGCGCAACTAAAAAGTGTCCAAAACAATCCACTGTGAGAAGCAGAGCGTCCAACCAAATGAATCCACCTGTGGAATATGGAGGGTGACAACAGGTGATCAGCAGAGCGTCCAGTTGTCACCAGTAAAAGGGAAGAATGGTGCACATGATAATCCAGCTGCAGAGCGTCCAAGTGGCACCAGTAAGTGAGAGAGGAACTAAAGAGCACGGAAATAATGTATGCAGCCAAGAGTCCAGGGTCTCAGGGCAATTCAGCAGCTGGTGCCAGAGACAGAGGGAGCAGGGAGAGAATGCTTGCGGTGATAACTAAGTGAGTATTCCACTGGAGAAAGGCACACCAATCACAGTGTCAGAACGCAGAGAAGACCAGGAGAGTGAACGAAACAGTGGTTCAAACAGGATATTCACGGAGACAATGGGCCTCATTACACGGACGGCAGTGGACCAAGGTGCTTTTAGCACCTTGGTCCATGCCGGTAAAATACCGGCACCGCCTTGGTGGAAAGGGTAATTACTGCCCTATTCCAAGGTTGGTGGGGCGGCAATTCCCCCTTCCCCCATTGCCCTTCCCCATTCCCATTTTTGCCCCATAGGGCATAATGGGAATGGGGAAGGTGCTAATTACGGCACCGCAAATTGCGGTACCGTAATTAGCTCCCTAGTCCCTTTGCGGGTTGGTTTTTAACGCCTGCAAAAAGCAGGCGTTAAATTCTCCAACCCGCAAAGGGACTTCGTAGTAAGGCGGTAAGGGTTAACGGTCACCGGTACCATTAACGGTGACCGTTAACCCTTACCGCCGTCCGTGTAATGAGGCCCATTAATGTCTGGGACGATGCCAAGTTCAGTAACCGGGAAGACCATCAAGGGGAGGTGCCAGGCGTCAGAAAGCAGAGGAGGAGCGCAGAAGGGAGTCCGTAAAGCAGTCTGAAAATCAGAGTACCAGGAATCGTAAGAGACGAAGAACAGTAGTGCGACTTAACGGGACGGAACCACAGTCAAGGAGCACTCGAGGAGTGTTGTCTGCACCTTCATATAGCCTTCCGATGCAAGCAATGGGAATCACGTCGTGTTTGAATCACGTGACTGCGCCTGCTCCTAGGACGCTGGGAATTGTAGTGCCTCTGGTGTCGGGGTTGCAAGAGACACCAAGGCAATCTCCAGGTTCTGCTAGTAGGGCATTGGGATACTGGGATGGCAGTCTGTGTCATGACAGCAGGTTGGTGAACCAGGAAGATTTTGTTGAAGTACTACATTGTGGCTGAAGAGTGTGGAGAAGAACAAGTGGGAAGACCACTAAAGTGTTTCATACATTTTGTTGGTATCATCCTGACAGAACATTGTTTTTGATACAGAAGAATTGTGAAATCATGTATGTTCTATTAAGAAGTTATGTTGAATTCTTATTTATACTTAAGAGATAATGGGCCTCATTGGAAAAACCGGCAGGCTGCCGCCGGACCCGTAATACCATACCGCCTCTGTGATTGCTGGAATCACCAGGGCATTACAACCCAAGTGACCCAGTACCCAGTGATCCCCGATAGGACTCCATGGGGATGGTGACCATGGAAACACTGGTTCCGTCTATGACAGAGCCGGTGTTTCCATGTCAGCCTGCAGGTGGGTGGTGTCACTCCCGCCAGGTCACACCTGTCGGGAGTGACACCTCCCGCCTGCAGGACTCAGAATCAGCCGGTCCGGAAACAACAGTGGCAGCGGATTTACCGGCACCATTCTTTCCGGACTGTCTGACTTGTAAAGATGACCAATGACTTTTTATCTGATTGAACTTGGGGTTAAGAAGTCCAAGTGGAAGACGTTTCGGAGTAAGGTGAAATTTATAGTTAAAAATTGCCTACAAACCTGGCTTTTCCTCCCTCCCCTTGAAACCCTCTTGCACTCTAAACCCTTGCTTAGGCGCACAAAAATGCGTACCCAAACAAAACAATATTTCTACTCACCAATACCCCATGGGTGCCGGCAGTATCCGCAGAGGCACACCGCAGCAAACTATTGCCTTCCCCTCATCCCTGTCCCCTCAGGCCCTTCTCCCAGTGCTCAGACATTCATACCAGGGAGACCACGAATAGCGAGTCCAGCCAATCACATTGCACTAAGAAAAAATAACACTGCAGTCGACCTCTATTCAAGCGTACGGACAAGTGGACACAGGCACAGCCATCCATCTATGCACCATAGAAAGTAGCTATGGCTATGCTATTCCAGTCTAGCAGCACACATAGCCATCCACACTGGAACCCCTGCCATTAGTATACAGCGACAGCCAACAAAATACATTTGGTTTAGCTGGGCACACATTGAATTTGCAGCACTAGCAATCAAATCTAAACCATCCAACAGCACCCACCCACGTGCCTGACCTCCGGGCTGCTTACTGGAGCCTAGTCAGCCCACTTAAGTCCTTACCCGGCAAAAATGCCCACATACATCTTTTAATTAGAACTCCTAGAACCACCTACACATGAACTGCGGTCACTGAGGGCGAACCAACCAAAGAGTGCATTGAGGCCATACAAATGGGAAAAGGGTGCTATATAAATGACAAATACAATACAAAGAGGAGCTTTATTTGAACTTTGGGTTTAAAATCCTGCTTTGAACCTGGGGAAGGGGAGCCAACTCAGGTTACAAGGGCATACAGTTATCAGGTCTATGTTGAACTTAACTGTAATTTCTGTCGCATTTGAACTACCATTGATTATCTTTATGAGTTTGATGTATGAGGGAGAGATTCCTTTTATTAGAGCATTTCCTTTAGTTAGTTTGATAGGCAGGGGAAATCTCTTTGGGATTGTAAGGCCTTTATTACACATTTTTAAGTTGATAAAATGGCTAATTGTGAAAAACCTTTTCCAAGTTGTCCGCCTCACATTTCTGACACCTCAGAAGCTGGCATATTCAATATGGTCTCAACTAGTTCCTTTTTGGCTTGAATTCCTTCACAATTGATCACATGCCCCAGATATGTTACTCCATTTATTTTAAACCTGCACTTGCCAATCTTCAAACTGAGCCCTTTTTCTTATATAACTTGTAAAACACCCAGGAGTTTTGCATCATGGTCTTCTTCCGTCATGGACGCTATAAGGATATAAACTTGAAAATAATAAACCCCTGTCAGACTGCCAAAAGGCTGTTGCATAAGTCTCTGAATGACTGCGGCTGCAGAGACTAATCCAAAGGGCATGCGCTTGTATCTGAAAGCTCATAACGGTGTGACGAACAAAGTCTATCTAGAACAACCTGGTGGTAGGCTGAGGATAGTTCTATGGTTGTGAAGTACTTCGCGAGCTTCATAGTAGTATAGTAGTAGTAGTGAGCATCTCATTGATGTTGGGCAGTGGGTGCCCATCATTCTAGATGTTAGAATTTAGATCTCTGACGTCTACACACATTCCTTATGGAATTGTCACTCTTTCGCACAATCACTATAGGAGTTAGCCACTGTGATGACTCAATGGGCTCAATTATGCCACGCTCACACCATTTTCCTAACTTCTTTTCTAAGTCATCCCTAGTGCTGATAGGTATGTTTCTGTCCTTGTGTATCACTGGCTTCGCTCCTCTCAACACAATTCGATGCTTGAATCTTTTAAGCATGTCTATCTTTTAGCTGAACACAAGGGGAAATGTCTTCACTTAGCCCTCCTTGAATGAGAAATCAGGAGCACTGACAGACAGTATAGGTTTTTCCTCACCAGGGTGTATTTTGACCTGTAGGGCAGCTTGCGCTACCCATCCTACTACTGATGATCGGTACTCCGCCACATACATTTTGCAGAAAATGTGTCTGTGGTTGACCCATGTATATCCGAATATCATGATGGTACTCTAGCCATACCCTGTGGCCCTTATGTGAGTGGTTCTCAACTCATGTAGTTGTCCTTTCAATTTGTACCCAAATATGTGGGCATCCACCATTGTTTACAGTGAACCAGTCTCCACCATTACATCTAAAGGAATGTCATTTATTTCCATGCGCACCCACTGCCCTCTCTTTCCTGTTGAGTCAATGGTAAGTATGTGGACAGGGTCATTAATCTCTAAATCTGAGATCGTGAAGAGGCTGTTTGGCCCCCCCTATTTCTTCAAGAGTTCTAATGCTGGACCTTGCCTTGGTGCTCTTGCACACTCTGCCATAGTGCACAACCATGCCACACTGGAAACACTCTGCAGCAGCAGCCGGACAGTCTTTCTCACTATTCAGGTGTCTGGTATGCCCACACTTATTTTTTTAAAAAGTTTAATCGGGTATTTATAAAGCGCCTATACAGCAAATGGTCTTTCAAGGCACCACAAGACAAAAAAGGGGGGGCAGGGAAAAAATAATAATGGTCCAACTAGGCCTTGTGTCATTCGGATCGTGCAAGTGCAGTAACAAGAAGTGCATGGAGGGAGGAGTGCTGGTCGATGCGGAATGCGATAGTGCTAGGGTGGGAAGGGAAGTGGGGCAGAGAGGAGAGAATGCAAGTCAAGGGGGGCAGAGGGCCCCAGGGGCTAGGCAAGTGCCAAGGGGAGGCCAGGTGGGCAAGTGCCAGGGAATGCAGGGAGTGAATGTTCACAGCTAAGTGCAAGGACAGGGGTGGCCTGGGCGGGGAGGGCCTGGTGCCCTGTAGGACTCAGAGGGAATCAGGCAGCCAGTCAATGCAGCAGACAGGGGCATTATCAGTGGAGGGGGAGAGGTAAGGAAGAAGAGAAAAGGAGGGTCTTGAGGAGCTTCCGCAACATAAGGTGCAGGGAGACCATTCTAGAGGGAGGCTCCTCCGGAAGAGAGGGGGCTCTACTCCCCCACTCTCTGCTTGGAAAAGCATCTGATCTGCAGAGAGTTGGAGCTAGAAGACCAAAGGGCTCTAGCCGGGAGGTATTTAGGGAGAGAGAGTTGAATGTAGTGGGGTCCCAGCGCCCAGAAAGCCTTGTGGATGATGCAAAGAGTCTTGAACTTGATCCTTGCATCAACTGGGAGCTAGAGGATCGATTTCAGGGATGGAGAGATGCGTTCCCTGGGCTTGAGGCCAAGGATACGTTTTACAGTCCTATTCTGTATTAGTTGAAGGGGTAAAGGGAGGATAAAGGATGATTGAAGAGGCTGTTGCAGTAGTCCAGCCTAGAGAGGACCAAATCATTGGAGACATTGAATTTCTGGGGGAAGGTGAGTAAAGGGAGGATGCCTCTGAGGAGATGCAGCTGATAGTGGGCCTTCTTGGCAAGCTCTGCGATGTCAGGGCCAGTCTTCACGGTTGTTCAGTAGTTATAGTTACGTGGGTATATTGTGAGGGGTCAGCAATGCAAGACTCAAGACTTTGTTTGGTATTCTCAAGGTTCAATAATTTTTTTCTTTTTTTTAATAAATCTTTATTGATTTTTGAACACGTTTGACATAATACATGTTGACTTCACAGTATTAATCATGGGTGTGTAATTACAATAACTGCCTCGTGAGTATCAGAAAGTGAAACAAAGCATAAATTGTCTTAATTGTTCCCCCCTCGCTGCCCGCCCCCACTCATCAAGCTTCAATAGTTCAATTACAGTGTTGCGGTCGAAACTCCTTATTGCGCTTCTCATTGTTCATTGCATTGGTTACATTTCTGGTTAATTTACATTTTAGGAGTTTTGGTGGGTGATTTGAGGCTCTTCTAATGGCTTTGCTTAAAAAACACAGCTTGGGTATCATTCAAGTGGTCTTACGGAGTCACAGTATGCTGTATAATATTCCAGAAAGGGTAACCAAGTCATGTCTATGTTCTTTCTAGACTCTATGATGGCGGCTGTTAGACTTTCCATTTAATAAACGGCATTCGCTTTGGTTAGCCATTCTCTTTTTGTGGGAAGTATCGCTGTCTTCCATTTGACTGTTAGACATACCCTCGCCGCCAACAGTAGGTTGCAAGGCATATGTGAGAGCGATTCACACGTGTATTCGTCATCTGATTCAACGCCAAACAAGATTAACACTGGTGTGAGGTCTCTGGATTTCCCTTCTATGGCTTGACCACCCCAGGACTTCCTTCCAATAAGTTTGCACTACCCTGCATTCCCACCACTGAGGCCAATAATCACACCTTTCACCACAACCTCTCAAGCAGTATGGTGAAGTGTCCGGGAACATTTTCGATAATCTTTGGGGAGTGTAGTGCCACCTGACCAATAGGCGCTCGTTGTGCATCTTATACTGTACTGATATTGATGATGCCCAGACCAACCTGTGTATTGCTTTCCATACCTCTGGTATGTCTACCAGCCCTAGCTCCGCCACCCATTTAACCTCTGATGGTGGGCGTTTGAGGTGGCCTCTAGTAATCAATGACTTGTACATTCGAGCTATGAGACCTTTTGTCGTTTGTGGGACGTTAAGAATGTGTTCGAAAGGGGAAAGGGGGTGTTTTAAAGAGCTGCCCCGGCGGGCATCATTCAGGACACTTCGTAGCTGGAGGAATAGCATGGGGGAAGTGGTGGATACCTCCAGGGCCTCTTCAAGCTCTGCAAAGAGGATGAAGGTTCCCTTTTTCCACATCTGTCCCGCTCGAACGAGTCCGGCCTCATACCAAAATTGGAAGCTATGAACCTCTCTTATTAAGTCTCTAATTGGAGGGGACCAAATGCAGCAAAGTGGTGAAGGCCACGTAGTCACTCCATGCATGGCTCGGGAGGGGTGCCAAATAGTCCACAGCACTTTTAAAACTGGATGCTGCCGAATTTGCCTCGGCATTGCAGATAGTGAGACCCACATCCCATCCCCCAGCGTGACTGGTGCAAAGACGTCATTTTCTATCGCTACCCACTGTTTTTCAGGGTTTTCCCATAAGTGATCTGACAGTACCCAGAGATGGGAGGCCTTATAGTATTCCTCTAATTCTGGGTATTCCATGCCCCCTGATTCCTTAGGTCTAATCAAGGTGGAGTAAAGAGTTCTAGGTTTTTTGCTGGCCCACAGATAGTTCAATAAAAAGCATTTCACTTCTGCTAAGAATGGTTTGGGGATAATCACTGGTAAGGATTGAAATAAAAACAATAACCGTGGAAGGACGTTCATTTTTATGGATGTGAAGCGCGCTACCCAAGATAAGGGCAGTTTGGACCATCTGCTTATGTCTTCCCAGATAGCCTTCCATAGGGGAATGAAATTAGCCTCAAAGAGGTCTGGGAGGGAGACTGTGATGTTAATTCCAAGTTACCTTACTGAGTGGGGTTGTAATTGGAACCCCCAGTTCGTTTTTAGCTGCTTTAGTAGTTCCAAGTTCGCTTTTAGTGGGACCGCAATGGTTTTTTGAAGATTTGCTCGGAAGCCCGATAGGGCTCTGTATCGTTCGATCTCTTGGAAGAGGGCGGGAATAGAGTCCATTGGTTGGGTGAGAGAAAGTAAGATGTCATCGGCGAACATCACCAATTTATACTCTTTGCCTCCCCGGGAGATGCCATGGATCTTGGGTTAGATCAGATGACTTGTGCAAAGGGCTCAATGACTAGTGCGTAGATTAAGGGGGATAGCGGGCAGCCCTGTCTAGTTCCCCATGTGAGATGAAAATAATCTGATGAGGTGCTGTTGACTGAGACTCTGGCTTGGGCGGTTCGGTATAATGCCTTGGCTCCCTGGATCCAGACTGCTCCCAACCCCACCCATTGTAGAACTGCGTTCAGGAAAGGCCATTCTAGCCGATCGAACGCCTTTTCGGTGTCGACTGATGGCAGGAGGGGGCTGTCTCCAGCTTCCCAAAGGGTGGCCATTAGATTTAAGGTTTTTTGGATGTTGTCCGCTCCTTGCTTACCTCTCACATACCCTACTTGATCGGTGTGTACCTGTTGGGGGAGGACCAATGCAAGGCGGGCAGCTAGTGTACTAGAGTACATTTTTGCGTCCACATTTATCAGAGATATTGGGCGATAGGATGCACATTCCAAGGGAACTTTGTCCTCCTTGGGGAGAACAATGATTATGTATTCAGTAAACGATTCGGGGGCCTGCACCGATGTTAATATGGAATTAAAGAGTTTGGTTAGAAATAGTGTTAGGGTGCTGCTGTTGGATTTGTAAAAGGTGGGGGTGTAACCATCCTGCCCTGGTGCTGAGCCTGCTTTTAGGTTTGATATGGCGCTTTGTACTTCTAAGGTTGTGATCGGGGCATTCAGCATATCAAAGTGGATATCGGTGGACGGGGGAGGGTGGCTAAATACCCTCGATTGTGGCGGGGGCGTTCTCCCCTTCTGCTTGGTATAGCTCCGAGTAGAACCTTGAAAAGCGATTGACTATTTCCCGTGGGCAGGTGAGAGGGGAGCCGGATTTGGTGTTGATTTTATGCACTGCCCTGTCGGCTCTTTGCTTTCATAGCCGGTTGGCAAGCATTGTGTGGGCTTTGTCCCCTTTCTCAAAGAATTTTTGCTTGAGGAATTTGAGTTGGGTTAGTGCCTTGCCTATCAATATGTCTTTCAACTCATCTCTCAACCCCTTAATTTGGCTCGTTATATCTGTACCCTGCGTGGGGTGATTTCTTCGGCTCTGCTCTAAGCAGGAAATACCTGCTCTGAGTTTCTCTTCTCTAAGTTGCCTTAGCCTCTTCTTTTCCGCCCCTTCCGCTATGAGTCCCCGAATCGTGGCCTTCCCTGCTTCCCAGACTGTGTTTAGTGACATCCCACCAACATAATTTGTCTCAAAGTAATTCGTAATGGCTTCTGCAAGAATTTCCCTAAATACGGGGTCTCTGCACAAGAAGTCATTGCATACCCATCTTCTGCTTGGCCTGGGTAGGGGCCTAAGTCTAGTTCTAATTTGGTGAGGTCATGGTCGGTCCAGGCCACCACCTCTATTGATGATCCTACGCATATCGTGTTTATTTTCTGCTGCTATAGCTAGGTAATCTATTCTTGAGTATGTTTGATGGGGGGGGAGAGAAAAAATTGTAGGCCCTTTCATCTGGGTGAGCTATGCGCCACGTATCTATTAAGTGGTATTCCCTCAGTTGGCTTGAGAATCTATTCCCCTGGAAGGTGTTAGGTGGGTGAATATTTTGTCTCACTGGGTACCAATCTCGTTCCTGCTCCGCCACCATGTTAAAGTCCCCCCCGCAGACCAGCGTTCCCCCCCTCAAGCTGTCCAAGAAGGCAAATAATGGTTAAAAAAACGTTGACTGACTTTTTGTTAGGGGCATAGGCAGAACAGAGAGTGATGGTGCGTGTCCTGATTTGTCCTTTGAGTGCAATATATCGACCTTGTGGGTCTCTGTGTGTGTGGGTTATCTGGAGCCCTAAGGATTTTCTGTACAGGATCCCCACCCCGCCACTCTCTTCTGGGGGCCCGAGACGCACAGTGCTTCACCAACCATTTTACTTAAGACCTTACATTCTTCACGTTGGGTGTATTTCGATTCTTGTACAAATAATACGTCCAATTTAGAACGAGTGAATTGTCGTGCCAACATGGACCTTTTTTGTGGTGAATTAAGGCCCTTTCCATTCAGGGATCCGAAGACTATTCCTTCCGAGCTAGCCATACAATTGTGTAACTTTCGCCAGTGGAGCCTCGTTACCCACCTGCCCTAACAGTGCTGCATGAATATGTGATTTAGTGCTATGGTTTCTAGCTGTTGTCCCCTTTAGATGAGTGTTTCTCCCCCCCCCCAGTTTCCCTGAGATGCTGTTGGATGCATTCTCCCTCGTAACAAATGAGACGCCCTTAACCTAGAAGGCCCACACTAGTGGGGCCCCTCCCTGGGGACTGGTCCCGGCAGACCGTAATTATATAGCAAAGTAACTTACATTCTCAATGCTCCGTTATTGGTAACAACATTTAAACATTCAGTCATTTCTGTAGTGTATCTGAGACATATTTGGCCAGCCCCTGAGATTTCAAGTGGAGTATTGACAATTAAACCTGAACTCCTTGCACGTTCCTCAGGGGGTGTTTAATCGTTTGTATTTCCACTTCTACTGTGCCCAGCCTCTTCTTGGAGGTTTCGGGGATGAATTCAGTTGAGGGCCTTTGGGTTCCCTCCAAGAGTCTGAGTCCGAGCCGGCAGATGGGCCATGAAGGCGACGGTAGGCTTGCTCTGCTTCTCCACTGAGGTTAGCCTATACTCTTCACTGCTGAATTCAAACAATAGTGAAAAAGGATGTCCCCAGCAGTAGCGAACGCTCTTGTCTTGCAACCATCTTGTGAGAGGACGACATCCTCTCCGTTTTGTCAGAGTCAGTGCGGATAGGTCCTGGTACAGTTTGACATTCATGCCCTTGAAGAGTAGTGTGTCCTTTTCCCTTGCCCGTTGCAAAATGTCTTGTCTCTGTGCGTAGTAGTGACACTTTATGTGGACTGATCGGGGTCTTCCAGGTGCTCCTCCTGTCCTGTGCACCCTGTCGATTACTAAGCTGGGAGGGTTTACATAGTTGTATAGGGTGAGGATTAGGACTTCAACTTTGTTTTCCAGACCCAACAGTGTTTCTCCTTTCTCTTCTTCTTATATCAGATTTAGTGGCGCTGTCCAGGTCATTCCCTGGGATCTCCGAGGAGCTTTGAACCTCTTCTGACTCCATGTCCTTGCTTGTTCGAGAAATCTTCTGCAGTGTTGCTTGGGTGCGTGGGTCCAGCCTTCCCCTCCTTTCTATGCTGGCAGTTCACTCCCTTGACGTGTATAGTTGTCTTAGTTGTCTTTCAGAAGGAGAGGATTATTCCTTTCTTTGTGACAGATCGGACCCGAGTATGTGGCTTTCACTTTGAGTCTGATATTTCTGTTATGCTGATGAAACGACTGGCAGAGCAGTCTTGCGTGGTTCCTGCTAGATTCCTGCAGCTAGCGCGTGGATATTTTAAGCTGTTAGCACCGACCGCGTTCTGGGCTTCTGCACTGGTACAGGGGGCGGTGTTCTGCTGCTCGGTCGTGTGTAACCTGCGCGGCTAGTTGTGGAGTCAGAGGACTCCCTTCCCTCCCGATGGATTAATAGTTTCACTTATGCTGATAAGGTTGCTGGTCTTTTGTGGTTCCTGCACCTCCTTCGCGGTCCTGCCTTCGTAGCTGGTGCCAGCGCTCTGGGGGTTGTGCAGTATACCAGTAGGACTTTCACTGTGATTGATTGCTGTGCCTGTGTCTGTTCTCCTGGCTATAATTCGTTTTTTCAGCTCTTTGGGCGCTGCGTTTGTGGGTTCCCTGTAATGATACGCAGTCCACTCTCATTCCTGAGGAACTGCTCATAGTGAGCCACGTTTTATGCGGCCCGGGTGGAGTGCCCCTGCCATCCGCGTTCGTGCCGCTGTGCTTTTACTTGGATGGGGGGGGGAGGCCCCCCCTCGCTCCCGGTGTATTGCGCCTCGAAATGGACATTCACTCCCGCCTACGCTCTCTCTTGAACGGGGCTGACTCCCGTATCTTTAATGTTTATTATGCTCCCCCCGCGCCTGGATGGCTCTGGGTGGTGATCGGGCGCGTTTCGCCCGCTTATCCCGCTTAGCTCCTTTGCGGGGTTCGTGTGGCGCGGACTTCCTCCGTCAGACTGGGATCCTCTAGGTGGATGGAGAGGCGGGGTGCCGCGGCTAAGTCTTCGGCTGCGCCTTGTTTCCGTCGGAATCGCTGTGATCGGTCCTGTAGCTTGACACTTCCAAACGGCGGGTCCCCTGGTATTCTGCTGGCCGTCCGAGCTGTGCTTTCCAGTGCCTCGCTCCCTCTGCTTCAGGCCCGAGCCCTGGGCTAGGCCGCCATCTTTCTTCACTTGTTCCCGCGGTTGGGGGGAGCGGTCTTTCGGCAGAGTTTTCTATATGAAGGCTTCTGCGGTTTGAAACGAAACTTCTTTTTGCTGTTCCTGCAACGGTTTACAGAGCTTTCTGTTGCATTATTTGGGCTAATTACTTTTTTGCTGTTTTTAACGCCGGGTCTGTGTGCAGAGAGGGAGATGGTGGTTTAAGCGACCATCGCGTCTGCGCCCCCTCGTGTTCTCCTCAATATTTTATTTTAAGCAAAAATAAACAATAAACCCTAAGTAAACCTACTCTACCAGGGGAGTCCCTACCTAGTCTAGGATCGAAGGCAAAACCTCCTAGCATTCACAAAACTAACCCTCAAATAAACATGAAAACAACATAAAGGAAAGTTAACAACCAACCAGTGTCTTGGATTATTTTTAAGGAGAATTCTCATTCTATGGCTAATTTCCCTTACCTAGTGAGTCCCTCAGCAGCTTTGCTGATTTCTGGAGTTTATTTTTTCCACTTGGTAAGAGCGTGAACTTTTTCCCCACTCTTACCTGTGTTTTGCCATGTGTATTTCATCTGTTTTTGTGATTGTGGACTCTGGAGTACACCACTTCAGTAGCCCCACAATTTTGTGTGTTACACAGCACCTTCAGTGCAGTAACACAGGGTTGTCGTTTCAACTTCCCACCAACTCCATTTCTGGGGCTGACTATTGTCCCCCAGAAAAGGGTAAAGTTGCCATTAACTTTACATAGGGCCTCATTACACGGATGGCGCTAAGGGATTACCGGCACTGGTAGCGCCATACTACGAGGTCTCTCAGGGGGTACCGTCCTTAACGTGTGGCCAGACCACACGTTAAGGAAGGGACCCACTGAGGGACTTCAGGGCAAATAACGGTACCGCTAATAGGGGTACCGTTATTTGCTCCTTCCCCATTCCCATTGAGCCCTATGGGGGCTCAAATGGGAATGGGGAAGGGCCTTGGTGAATGCGGAATTACCGCCCCGCCAACCTTGGAATGGGACAGTAATTCCCCCATTCACTAAGGCGGAATTGGTAAAATACCGGCGGCAACCATGGCGCTGATAGCGCCATGGTTACCGCCGTCCGTGTAATGAGGCCCATAGTCATTTAACCACAGATCCAGTACACCCCATCTTATATGGAGTATTAGAAAGGGTTAATTATTAGCCCTTTTTATCTGTACCTCTTGGAGTATTGTTTCGCTCCCTTAACATTAAGACTTGGCTGGTGGCAGTGGTATCTACCCTAATTTTCCTACCGCGATTATATTACATAACGTGGTATTGTTTTTTATTTCGTCTCCGGTTGGGTTTAATCTCCATTTCTTTTTGTTAACATCCTTCTTGGGTCTTTCTTTGCGCGGCAAACCAGGTTTGCCTCCTTTGTTCGATGACCTTTGGCAGGCTTCTGACCAGAAGCCCTCCTTTGGCGTCTGGATGTCTAGGTGGGCTGAATGTGAGGGAGGGGTGTAGTCACCCCCTGAACAGGGTCTCCTTGGAGACCCAAGTCGCACTTTGTATTGATTGGCTGAGGTGGTTATTCGGGCTGGACAACCCCGCTGCTGAGTGATTAAGAGCCAGGCTGTGTGAATGGGGGATTTTGGCATAAAAGGCAGGACTCTTGAGCTAGAAGGCAGAGTCGCCTCTGGAACTCCAAGGAACCAAAGAGAAGCGGAGAAGAAGACGGCTGCTTCAACCCCGAGACCCGGTGAAGCACTGCTGCAGTCCTGAGCTATCTACCCCTTCAACGACTAAGAGAAGATGTAGTCCGGAGTCTTCTTCCCGTGAGCCTGGTGGGATCAACCAGCTCGTCTTTTCTTCCATCACAGAATCCTCTCCTGGGTCAAAATCACTGCTGTGCTGTAGTGGTCCGGATAGCCATCAGAAGAGCCCTCTCCTGATTTAAAGGAACGCACCTTTTATTCATCGTTGTCTTTCTCGCTGCTGCTGTCCTCATCCCTGGGTAGTGCAGCTCGCTCCAGACGTCCTCCTCCTTGTCCCCACGACTGAAGCCGTAGGAATCGTGAGTCTGCAGGAACTACCAGGAACAACTCCCGTGGCACCAGCTTTTCCCCAACGAAATAAGGTACTATGCACACTTGGTCTTTCTCTCCATCTGACCAGCTGGAATCGGGGTGAACCCTTTTCCTCCACGAAGATTTGTTCTTTCTTCCCTCCTTCTTATAACTTTTCCTTCCATTTGACAATCTTTACGAACTCTTGGCATCTCGAATATCGAACTGTTCAACGTGTGATCCTCGGCAACTGAGTATCTGCTCCATTGACACTGGCGCAGGCCTATTGACTTTAATCTGTATCTTTGAACTTGTCATCGAGTCTCCTTGCCCTGAAAAAGTATTGCCTTTGATTTTTATTCACTTTTCCCTTGTTTTTTTAAGCACAAAGTGTGTTTTAACTTCTTAAGTATTTCTATCCCTGGGTACGCGTTAGTATCGCAACACCGGTCTGTCAAATACTAATGTACTTACCTTGAATTTACTGGCACAAGTGGAATTGGTTGTGTGTGGTGTATTTTACGTGTGGTTTCCAATCTATAGAAGTGAAGTGTTTTATAACAGATGGTTTAAAAATAAATTTACTTATATTTTTTTACCTGAAACCTTGAGTCAGTGTTTGCTTGATGCACAGTAATTGTGGTCCTTTGTGTAATCTATGCTACTGTTCATATACTCTTGAGATAAGCCTGGCTGCTCCGCTACTGCTACCACATTAACATAGTAGTACAGGCTTGTACCAAAGGTGAACTTGTATTACCACTTGTAGTCTTAATTGTGTGTAGTGGTCTCTAAGGGCACTGCACATGATTCTGCCTAACACTGGTGTACAGCGGTGAGGATTTGAAAGTAGAGTGATTACACTTAGAGTGCTGCTGTTGCTTTGGGTCAACTAACCACAAGGCTAAACACCACAAATTCTATTAGCTAAAGAAATCATGTCAAATATGGAAAGCTACACTGAAGAGGGTCTCTTGAACTACACTGCTGAGGTTTTGAGAACCATATGTAGGGAGAGGAGTCTCTTTGGTAAAGGAAAAAAATCTGAACTGGTTGCTAAATTATTAGGAAAACAAAGTCTGGAGAGTGGGTCAGAAGGGCCTACCCCTCCAGCAAATGTGGATACTGATGTTTCTGATTCTGAGAGTGTTGAAGAAGAAGTAGATAACCCTTTGTTAGGAGTTCCTACCAACCTCTTGCCTACTCAGCAACCACAACCTCTCTCCACAGGGACCCCCACAGGTCCTACACTTACTCTAGTTTATTGCACTAGAGAAAATGAGACTTGAGTTAGAAGTGAAACGTATTGATGCACAAACTGCCATGGAACATCAAGAGTTAAGGCTCAGAGAAATGGAGTTGAACCATGAACTAGAAATGAAGAAATTGTCTTTAGAAAATGCTTCTCTCCCAGAGTCTTCTAGGTCTTCAAGCCCTAAGAGACCCCGTATGCCAAAGGAAATGATTGGTTTGTATGAGACTAAACTTGATGTTTTGGATTGGTTAGCAATGTTTGAGTACAATCATGGGATTCAAGGTATCTCAGGGAATCGGTTGATTCCTTGGCTTTTCTCTAGGCTTCCCCCTGTTGCAAGTGATGATGTAATGGAGTTGGGGGAGGAGGATAAACAGGATTATGAGTGTGTGAAGCTAGCATTAATAGCTAGATTTGGGAAGACCCCTTCCCAGTACCTTAAGAGGTTTAGGACCCTCAAAAAGCATGATGGTACCCCTTGGGCTACCTGGGTGTGTGAATGTGTCAGAAATATCCATTATGTCCTCTTCCTCCTGGAAAGAGTCTGTTCCCCTTGCATCCCCTTCCACCCCACCTCTGAGTTTCCGGCGTTGCGTCAGCTTCGGATTGTCTTTGGTTCGAGTCTTCTCTTTTTTTTTGTGAAGATAGGGGCAACCGTGGAAGGACGCCACAGTGACACCCAATGGGTGAGCTGTGGCTATCGTCCGCGGCCGCCGGACAGTGGGGAAAAAGCTTGTGGCACAAAAAACCCCAGAATAGTTCTTCTCTGCTGAAGCGTGGTCTTCTTCTGTAGAATTCAGTAAACTCCAGGGGCAGTAGCAATGGTGGAGTGGCTGGTAACAACAGAGTCCAGGAAGAGGACAATACGTGCTCAATATGGAAGAGTAAGTACCAGGGTAAGCTGGGACTCGGGCACCAAGGATAAGCAGGCAGTACCAGGACAGGCAGGGTCGAATACCAGTCGAACAATAAACTAGACAAAGGATGAGGTGGAGCAAATCCACTGGACGGGCCGAGGTCGATACACAGGTAGACAAGGGCAGCAATGCGAGGCAGAGTAGGAAGAGGAAAGGCACTAGAGTAGAAAGAAACTAACACAAGGTGGGAGGGAAGGTAGGAAGTTAAGCAGGGAACGGTACAGCCAAGGGGGGAGGAAAGAAGGCAAGCTGCTGCGAGGGCAGGCAGCGGAAACGAAAAGGAAAAGAAATAGGAATCCGGGAGTGGATAACAGCCAAAAGGCTAAAGGAAAGATTCACGAAGAGTACGGGCAGCGCAGGCGAACAGGGATACTGGTCGATGCAACGTGTCCGACATCGGAAGTGGGAGGGATTAACTACCGGCGTCGGAGCGCGTTACACAATATGCTAGACCTGTACTCTGCTCTTCGCCGTACGTGATGGAACCAGCAATGGAGGGCGCAGTTTCCATCTAGCCCAAAGCCGCCAGGTTCCCCGAGGTGTGACAGTATGCCCCCTCCTAAGATCCACCCCTCCTGGTTTTCCCAGGTGTTTTCGGTGGAACCTACGCAATAGTAGGGGAGCATTCAAATGGGACCTAGGTTCCCAGGTGTTTTCAGACCAGGGGTATCCTTTCCAGTGGACTAGGTACTCCAAGCGCCCTCTGCGATATTGGGAGTCACATATTTGGGCTACCTCATAGATGTCTTTAGAGGGATCTATAGGGACTGAAGTGTTGCCCGTTCCCCGGGTCCATCTATCTGCCACAAAGGTCTTCAATTGAGAGGTGTGAAACACCGGATGTACTCGACGTAAGCGCGTAGGTAGCTGTAGGCAAAAGGCTAATGGGTTGATGACTTGTGTTATCTTGTATGGCCCAATGTATTTAGGAGACAGCTTGGATGGACGTACCCACCGTGGTAGGAATTTTGTGGAACCCGTCTTCGGTGTTTATTAGCTTGGGATTTATTCCTCTATTGGGCCTCTAACAGTCCTAGCCTGGCCTTGTTATGAGCCTCCCGGATCATCGCCAATGAAGCATCCACAGAGGGTACGGAGGACTCAATGCTGGTCAAGGGAAGAAGGGTGCGGGGATGATAACCGTATGTGCAATAAAAGGGGCTTGTACCTAGGGCAGAGTGGCAAGAGTTGTTGTACGAAAATTCTGCCGTAGGGAGTAACTGGACCCAATCGTCTTGTTGTTGGTTTATAAAACACCGGCTATATTGCTCTAAGGTGCCGTTTAGACGCTCTGTTTGTCCATTGGATTGAGGATGGAACCCAGAGGTCAGAGCTCTTTCTATGCCCAACCTTTTACAGAATGCAGACCAGAAATGGGAGGTGTACTGGCTACCACGGTCAGAGATTATTTTGGTCGGTAGACCGTGTAGCTTGACGATATCTCTCAAGAAGATCTCCACCATTTGGGAGGCTGAAGGTACTCTGGGTAAAGGTGAAAAATGTGCCAACTTGGTGAAAGAATCTATTACCACCATTATGCAGGTACAGCCTTGAGACTCTGGCAGCTCCACGATAAAGTCGGTTGATACTGTGGTCCATGGGCCAGTAGGAATGGCACAGGGTTCCAATAGTCCCAGAGGTCTTTGAGTGGTGGATTTACTATGAAGACAGGCAGCACAGGACTCGACGTATTGTCTGGTATCTTCCCTCATGTTGGGCCAATAAAAGTATCGTAGCAGGTATTCTTGTGTGCAACGAATGCCACGATGGCCAGCAACCTTGGAATCATGACACCAAGAAAGTGCGGCTTCCTTAATGATGGAGTAGGCAGATACAACTTGTCGTTCACCAGCTACAGACCGTCTTTGATGACATAATCTGCCTTATTGTCATGCTTTTCAACTTGAAATCTTCCTCCTGAACTGTCCTTGACTTGTTGCAGAAAAGTAGATATAACCCCTATTCTCTGAGACCTTGGAAACATCAATTCTGTAGTGGGTTCAGGTTCAGACAAATAGTTGCTACGTCGGGACAGAGCATCTGCTACTAAGTTCTGTTCGCCCGGGATGTATGTAATATTAAAGTCGAACTGGGAGAGAAAATGAGCCCACCTTGCCTGTCTAGTGTTGTAGCACTCAAATTGACGTAACACCTGCACATTTTTATGATCAGTCCGAATAGTAAAAGGGTGTTCACCACCCTGGAGAAGGTGACGCCATTCTGTGCAAGCTAATTTCATGGCCAGTAACTCCCGCTCTATCACTGAGTAATTTCTTTGACTGGTGTTCAGAGTCTTGGAATAATAAGACACAGGGTGTTCTTTACCATGATCCTCTTGCAATAAGACAGCTCCTACGGCGGCTGAAGAGGCGTCTGCTTCCACTATAAAAGGACGATGTCCTTCTGGCTGTCTTAGAATGGGAGCCGAACAGAATGTTCGTTTAAGTTGTTGAAAACTCTCTTCTGCCTGGGGAGACCATTGGAATGGGGAGGAAGACTTCTTGAGAAGAGAGGTCATAGGGAGTACCAGTTGAGAGAAATTAGGGATACATTTCCGGTAGAAATTCGATAAGCCAAGAAATCTCTGAACGTCCTTAATAGATTTAGGGGAAGGCCATTCTAGTATGGAATTGACCTTTTGTGGGTCCATGGCAATGCCCCCTGGAGAAAGGATGTAGCCTAAATAGGATATGGATGTAGCCGAAAATACACACTTCTCCAGTTTGACCGAGAGATGATTGTCTTTTAGTCTGTGAAAAACTTCCTTGACATGAGTGTTATGCTCTTCTAGGGTGTGTGAGAAGACTACAATATCGTCAAGATAGATGATGATAAAGTGTCCTAAGAGATCAGAAAAGAGCCTGTCCATGAAGCGTTGGAATATGGACGGTGCATTGACTAGGCCAAAGGGCATCACTTGATACTCATAAAGCCCAAAGGGGGTCCAGAACGCTGTCTTCCACTCATCCCCAGATTGTATACGAAGCAGATGGTAAGCGTTACGTAAATCCAGTTTAGTAAACACCGTGGCAGACTGAATGGCATGAATGATTTTGGATATCAGTGGCATGGGATATCTGTCTTTTATGGTTACCTTGTTTAGTCCTCTGTAATCTATGCAAGGGCGTAACTCCTGAGTGTCATTCTTTGGAATGAAAAAACAAAGAGGCCTGAGCCGGAGATTTGGAAGGTCTAATTAATTGATTGGCAAGATTCTTGTCTAGATAATCCCTCAAAAACTGCCTTTCTCGTAGAGTTAAAGGATACATCCAGCAAAAGGGGACCAAGGCACCGGGAAGTAGATCGATACTACAATCTTCGGGTCTGTGTGGTGGAAGTTCTAGAGGGATCTTCTCCGTCACTACTTCTGTGTATTCATTAAGATAGGATGGTAAACAATGTATGGTCCTGGGTTCAACTCCGGAGGAGGTCCGCACAGCTGCAAAGGTCGGTTTAGGCAAACAGTTTGTTTTGCAGTAGGTGGAGTGAAAGCTTAATAGATTTCTGGACCAGTCTATGGTGGGGTTATGCCTGCGAAGCCAACCGATGTCCAGAATCAGAGGGAAGTGAGCTGCCCTGATGATATCAAAGGAAAGACATTCTGAATGTTGCATGATACACATGGTGAGTTCTTCCGTAGAATGAGTGATAAGGCCAGAGCTCAATGGCTCGCCATCTACCCCCTCCACCTTCTGATCCTCTGTCTTGGCTACACGAGTCAGTCCTTTGCATTCTGCCCATTGGGTATCAATGAAGTTTTCTGCGGCCCCACAATCCAGGAGAGCCTGAGTCTGGATCAAGGTCTTGCCAAGCACGAGGGTAACAGCCACCACCATGAGACGGGCATCTTCCGAACCTTCCAAGGATGTAATTGAGAGGGTAACATAGGGACTGGAATTACTCCCTCGGTAGTGAGTCCCCAAACTTACCGAGGGTGCCCGTTTCCCGAGCGTCTAGGAGGTACATCTGGACAGTCTCGAAGTAAGTGGGTGGAAGATCCACAGTACATACACAAGCTTCCTTCCCGCCTCCTTCTGCGTTCTTCAGCCGTGAGGGGGGCGTGGGTGGTACCAATTTGCATGGGCTCTTCTCGAGCGGAACGTGTGGAGGGAGGTGGAGCAAGAGGAAGAGGATCTGGAGGTACAGGAATACCACTCTTTGTCTTTCGACGCTCAGCTTGTCCTTCGGTTAGCCGGAAGTCGATCCGAAGTGTGGCCGTGGTCAGGTCAGCGAAAGTGAGAGGTCGTTCTATACGTGCAAGTTCATCCTTCAAATCCTCTCGTAGTCCCCTACGAAAAATAGCATACTGGGCATGCTAACCTGCCTCAGCCGCAATCTGTTTGAATAATGTGATATAGGACATTAAGTCCGAGTTCCCTTGTTTGATGTCCAACAGATCCTCGGAAGCCAAATAGGTGCTCTCGGTACGTAGGAACGTCTGTTTCATCAATGTCTTGAATGCGTCATAATCCTGGAGTACTGGATCAGATCTGTTGACCAATGGGGTAGCCCAAGCCAGGGCATTGCCTGACATGTGAGTGATCATGAAACCAACCTTGGCATGTCCCGAAGAGAATGCTTGGGTACAAAAGGAAAAATGTAGGTTACAGGCATCCAAACACTCCTTTAGTCTCTTGGCCGTCCCATCAAACTTTCCTGAGACCAGTGGGAGCGGAGGTAAATCTGTCGTCGGTGAGTCCCGCTCAGACATTCTCTGCTGTAACGCGGCATTAGCGCTCTTAAGGTTCTGGACTTCTAAGTTCAGGTTTTGGACAGCTGCTACTAACTCCTGAACCTGCTGCGGAGTGGCCATGTTGGATTGCTGGCGTTGCGAACTGTCAGAAAGATCTGTTATGTCCTCTTCCTCCTGGGAAGAGTGTGTTCCCCTTGCCTCCCCTTCCACCTCACCTCTGAGTTTCCGGCGTTGCGTCAGCTTCGGGTTGTCTTTTGTTCGAGTCTTCTCTTTTTTTTTTGAAGATAGGGGCGACCGTGGAAGGACGCCACAGTGACACCCAATGGGTGAGCTGTGGCTATCCTCCGCAGCCGCCAGACAGTGGGGAAAAAGCCTGTGGCACAAAAAAACCCAGAATAGTTCGTCTCTGCTGAAGCGTGGTCTTCTTCTGTAGAATTCAGTAAACTCCAGGGGCAGCAGCAATGGAGGAGTGGCTGGTAACAACAGAGTCCAGGAAGAGGACAATATGTGCTCAATATGGAAGAGTAAGTACCAGGGTAAGCTGGGACTCGGGCACCAAGGAGAAGCAGGCAGTACCAGGACAGGCAGGGTTGAATACCAGTCGAAAAATAAACTAGACAAAGGATGAGGTTGCCAACAGGGCTCCTCACAAGGATTCTGTGGCAACTCAGAAGAAGGATGAGGGAAAGCAGCCAAAGAAAGACAACAAAGAGAACTCCAATAATTCCACTCCAAAAGAGGGCCCCAGACATAACCAGGGTAAGCCACAAGGGAAACCGAATCAGGCTAGTGTACCATCTGGTCCCAAACCAGATGGAGGTCAGAACAAACCTCCATTCAATAGAGCATTTGGGAAATGCTGCGTTTGTTGGTCAACTGACCATGTGAAAGGAGATCCCAGATGTAAGGGTAAACCTTCAGGGGTCCATACTGTCTCCTTAGCCTTCTCCCAGGTGGATGAAGTACCTATAGCCAGTGGAAACTTTCAGTTACTAGCTGATGAGCCCATGAGAGTCTCAGCTGGTGTTTCTTTAGTGTCCTTGGGTCTTTGGGAACAAGAGAACTTAGATGTCTATAACTCAATCCCAGATAATACTAAAGAGTATTACAAAGATAGTGTTCTTGTGAATGGTCAGGAAACCCCTGCCATCAGAGACACTGGAGCCAGTCTAACTGTGGTTCATGAATGTTTTTTTAAGTTGGAGGATGTTGCTAAGGCACCCAAACACCTAACCAAGTTACAGAGAGTGTTTCCAGTCTCACTGCGCCAGCACACAATAATTTGGACACTGCTTAGGTTGCACATTTATTGAATGGACGTAGTACAGCCTGACACGTGTTTCGAGCAGTCCTTGCTCTTCCTCTGAGGCTGGTAAATGAAAGTTAAAATTAAAATTACATGGGAACAACCATATTATCGGTTGTGTTGGTAAAGTTAAATTATTTATAATAACCACAAAATTAACAAATGATATAAGTAAAAAATAAAATAAAAATAAATTTCTTGAAAATAGCGATATATTGATCTGCAGTCAATTGAATTGAAATACCTGGAATTGGTTGTTTTCTGGTGCATGTAATCATGCGTGCTGAAATTATACTGTAAGGTACAATACTAAGTTAGAAGGTGGTCTTTAGCCGGTAAACTACAGATCAATATATCGCTATTTACAAGAACAAGCACAACTTACTTCTGAGCATTAATATTGTAACTATGTGACTAATGGTTCGTTCTTGGTTTGTCTCTTTCTCTTGTCCTTCTCTCCTCCTCAATCCCCCCCTTTCCTTAAATGTTCTTACCTGGCTCCGTTTGAAACCACCACATCACACGGTTGGTATCATCTATACTTTTACAAACCTGTTCTGTGCTAACACCAATCCATGTTATTATTCACAATGCGTACACATGTACGCGGTTTATGAAAACTGTTTTCTATGACGTATCCTTTAAATGCTGACAATGTAAATGTGTTCTTACTTAAAGTGGGTTACCAAATTGGAACCCATTCCGGATTTGTTTGGTATACCTCCCACACTGCCCCTGTGGACACTATGACTTCACATATCAATTGATTCTTTTCCAAATGGTTCACTCAAATTGCCAAATACTGCATTTTTATTATTTTTTTCTTTTTTTACTTATATCCTTTGTTAATTTTGTGGTTATTATAAATAATTTAACTTTACCAACACAACCAACAATATGGTTGTTCCCATGTTATTTTAATTTTAACTTACCAGCCTTAGAGGAAGAGCAAGGACTGCTCGAAACACGTGTCAGGCTGTACTATGTCCATTCAATAAATCTGCAATCTAAGCAGTGTCCAAATTATTGTGTGCTGGCCCAGTGAGACTGGAAACACTCTCTCAAACCTTTATGTTACAGTGGTGTATTTGGGCAACATACCCACAACTTCCAGCCACCTGCTGCCTCCCCTTCCCTCTCAGATTCAACTGCAAGCGCAGTGTCCCACTTGGCTTAACTGCCCAGCACACCCTTGTTTTCGTTACCTAACCAAGTTAGCTGGAGGCCCTGTGCAAATGGTTCCCAGTTACCAGCTCTCATCCAGTGTAATGACATGATTGTCAGAATACCTGTAAATGTGCAAAATAACATATCTGGGAGGGTCCTGCTGGTTAATGACCTTAAAACTCTTGGAGTTGTGTCTAGTACCCCCAGACCCCGAATAGAAGGAAGCAGGAGCTCACAAGGTCTGCAAGGGAGAGAACCTTGAGAGGCTCTCCTGGGGACATGATAGAAGAAACTATCACCCCAAGTCCACAGGACTTACTTACTGCTATTGCAAGACAGAAAGAGACAAAGGGAAAACCAAAGTCTGCCAGCAAGAAACCAGCAAGCACTCCTGTGCCCAGAAGGACATCTCCAAGACTGTCCAAGTCACTTCAGTGACTCCTCCACCAGCTGAGGCTGAGTGTGAGGTTCAACCCTGTATGGTTCAACTAGATACTGAGGAATCAGATCTAGAAGATCTTACTCTGGTTAGAGATCTTGAGCCTGTTGACCATCCTGAGCTGCAGTCTTTACTGGCCGAAGGTGGACCCAACAGGGCAAATTTCAGCAGGGGACAAAGAGAGTGTCCTACTCTTGAAGGTCTTCGCCTACAGGCAGCTTCTCAGCTCAATGGGACTGAGCCTGGAAAGTATAGGTTGCACTGGGAAGATGGCCTCTTCTACAGTGAACCGACTGAGTCAACGCCTGGAGACTGCAAAAGACTTGTAGTACCTCTAGTGAAGTGACTCCAGTTTCTGCAGTTAGCCCACGAGATACCTTTGGCTGGTCACTTAAGTTAGAAGAAGACCAAGGAAAGGCTCTCACTTTACTTCTACAGGCCTACGATGGGTTCAGAAGTAGACAAATTCTGCAGGAGCTGCCACACTTGCCAAGCTTCTGGCAAATATGGAGCCAAGAATGTGGCACCCCTGGTGCCTCTCCCAGTGGTGGGAGTTCCTTTTGAGAGGGTTGGGATTGACATTGTTGGTCCTCTTGACCCTCCCATATCTTCAGGCAACAGGTTTATCCTGGTTGTAGTGGATCATGCCACTAGGTATCCTGAAGCCATACCTATGAGGACTGTTACGGACCCGGCTGTGGCTAAGGCCCTACTTGGTATTTTTACAAGAGTAGGTTTTCCTAAGGAGGTGATATCTGACAGGGGATCAAATTTTATTTTCCACTACATACAAGCCATGTGGAAAACCTCTGGAGTCACCTACAAGTTCTCTGCTGCCTACCACCTCCAAACCAATGGACTGGTAGAGAGGTTTAACAGAACTATGAAGAGCATGATAGGTGCTTTAGAAGAACCCCTTAAAAGAAAGTGCGACCTTCTACTGCCATGCCTTCTCTTTGCCTACAGAGAATAGTGAAGTCCCTCAGGAGGGAGTAGGTTACAGTCCCTTCAAACTTCTCTATGGCCCTCCAGTCAGAGGTCCATTGGCCCTGATTAAGGAGGGGTTGGAGAGTGCTCCTTCCCCCAAACCAGACAGAGTGACTATGTGATAGGTCTCCGCAGGAGAATGTCACACATGATGGCAGAGGCAAGTGATAACTTGAAGGCTGGTCAAGCTCTGGTCAAGGATTGGCATGACCAGAAGGCTAACATGGTTGAGTTTACTCAAGACCAGCTTGTTCTTGTTATGGTCCCCACAAGGCAGAGGGCCTTGCAGGACAAATGAATAGGACTCTTCAGAGTTTTGGGTAAACTTGGAGAGGTGAACTATCTGGTGGACTTAGGCAATCCTAAGGAGGCTCTTAGAGTCTATCACGCCAACTGTTTAAAGACTTATGTCTCGAGACCTGACATAGGAGCATTGCTATTAGCTTCAGCTCAGGAGGAGGAGAGTGAACCTCTGCCTGACCTCCTCAGAGGCTTACCTTTAGATGAGCAGGTGGAAGGAGTTAATCTCTCTTCCAGTCTCACATCTGACCAGCAGAATGAGTGCAAGTTACTGTTAAATCAGTTTGCCTCCCTGTTCTCACTCTCACCAGGCTTGACCACTTGGGTCCAGCATGATAAACTCACTGGTGACTGTTTGCCTCAAAGCAGGGGGTACAGAATGTCAGACAATGTAAGAACCCATATAAGGAAAGAGGTCAACAAGATGCTTGATCTCAGGGTTATAGAACCCTCTACTATCCCATGGTCTAGCCCAGTTGTGCTTGTACCAAAGGCAGGCTCCAAGGAGTTGAGATTCTGTGTGGTCTATAGATCTCTGAATGCAGTCACTAAGACTGATACCCATCCTTTGCCTAGGACAGATAAGCTGGTGGACAAACTTGGTGCAGCCAAGTACCTCAGCACATTTGACCTAAATTCAGGCTATTGGCAAATAGCCCTGACAGACCATGCCAAGGAGAAAACTGCATTCTCCACCCCAGCTGGCCTCTACCAATTCAAGGGAATGCCTTTTGGATTAAAGAATGCACCTGCTACATTTCAGAGGAAGGTCAATCAAGTTCTGAATGGGATGGAGGACTTCTGCATGGCATACTTGGATGACATTGCAGTGTTCAGCTCTACATGGAAAGAACATATTGAACACCTAGGATATGTATTTCATGCTCTGGAACAGGCCCATCTGACCATAAAGGCAAGTAAATGTCAAATTGGTCAGAGTACAGTGGTCTACTTGGACATGAGGTAGGAGGAGGTGAAATAAGGCCATTGCCTGGCAAAGTACAAGCTGTACAAAACTGGGCTACCCCTACCACTCAAACCCATGTGAGAGCCTTCGTAGGTCTCAGTGGGTATTACAGGAACTTCATTGAGAACTATGGGACCGTAGCTTCTCCCTTGAATGTCATCTCCTCTCCCAAATTTCCTAAAAAGGTCAGGTGGAATGAGGAGTGCAATCAAGCCTTTGAAGGTCTTAAGAAAGCCCTTTGTCAAGCTCTAGACCTAAGAGCTCCTATCACCAACCCTTCATTGTACAAACTGATGCTTCTAATGTAGGTATAGGTGCAGTCCTTAGTCAACTGGATGAGAAAGGTAGGGAACACCCCATTTGTTTCATCAGCAGGACGTTAAAGGATCCTGAGACAAGGTGGGAAACAATACAACGTGAATGTTTTGCTATTGTGTGGTCACTGAAGAGGTTTAGGCCATACTTGTATAGCTCTACCTTCACTATTCAGACTGACCACCAACCCTTGAGATGGCTGATGCAAATGAAAGGGGAAAACCCAAAGTTACTTCACTGAAGAAAGATGGGTGGTCCTACTCAGCTGGCAAAACAACAAATACACAAACACAATCACTTTATTTCTCAGCACTATCTTGGAACTCAGCAAGAGAACACCGAGGCACACTTCACTTCACTTAAGATTCTATCTGAATTTCTAAGAACAAATGAAAAAGTTTATAAAAAACTAAATCATTTAAAAAAAGGGGGAAAACCCAAATTTACTCAGATGGTCAATCTGCCTGCAAGGGTTTGATTTTTCCATTGAGCAAAGAGCAGAAAGTCACCACCAAAATGCTGATGGTCTCTCTAGGATGTTTATAACCGACTAGCTAGTGAGTCCCTCAGCAGCTTTGCTGGATTTCTGGAGTTTATTTTTTCCACTAGGTAAGAGTGTGAGCTTTTCCCCCACTCTTACCTGTGTTTTGCCATGTGTATTGCATCTGTTTTTGTGATTGTGGACTCTGGTGTACACCACTTCAGTAGCCCCACACTTTTGTGTGTTACACAGCACCTTCAGTGCAGTGACACAGGGTTGTCGTTTCAACTTCCCACAACACCATTTCTGGGGCTGACTACTGTCCCCCAGAAAAGGGTAAAGTTGCCATTAACTTTACATAGTCATTTAACCAAAGATCCAGTACACCCCATTGTATATGGGGTATTGGAAAGGGTTAATTCTTAGCCCTTTTTATCTGAACCTCTTGGAGCATTGTTTCGCTCCCTTAACATTAAGACTTGGCTGGTGGCAGTGGTGTCTACCCTAATTTTCCTACTGCGATTATATTACATAAAGTGGTATTGTTTTAGGCTACTTTAGTAGCCTCGAACTTTAAATCCGCTAGCCCAAATACTTTTTATTTCGGCTCCAGTTGGGTTTAATCGCCATTTCTTTTTGTTAACATCCTTCTTGGGTCTTTCTTTGCACGGCAAACCAGGTTTGCCTCCTTTGTTCGCCGAACTTTGGCGGGCTTCTGACCAGAAGCCCTCCTTTGCGTCTGGATGTCTAGGTGGGCTGAATGTGAGGGAGGGGTGTAGTCACCCCCTGCACAGGGTCTTCTTGGAGACCCAAGTCAAACTTTGTATTGATTGGCTGAGGTGGTTGTCCGGGCTGGACCACCCCCCTGCTGAGTGATTGACAGCCAGGCTGTGTGAATGGGGGATTTTGGCATAAAAGGCAGGACTCTTGAGCTAGAAGGCAGAGTCGCCTTTGGAACTACAAGGAACCAAAGAGAAGCGGAGAAGAAGACGGCTGCTGCAACCCCGAGTCCCGGTGAAGCCCTGCTGCAGTCCTGAGCTATCTACCCCTTCAACGACTAAGAGAAGATCCAGTCCAGAGTCTTCTTCCCTTGAGCCTGGTGGGATCAACCAGCTTGTCTTTTCTTCCATCAGAGAATCCTCTCCTGGGTTGAAATCAATGCTGTGCTGTAGTGGTCCAGATAGCCATCAGAAGAGCCCTTTCCTGATTTAAAGGAGCGCACCTTTTATTCATCGTCTTTCTCGCTGCTGCTGGCCTCATCCCTGGGTAGTGCAGATCGCTCCAGATGTCCTCCTTCTTGTTCCCACGACTGAAGCCACAGGAACCGTGAGTCTGCAGGAACTACCAGGAACAACCCCCGTGGCACCAGCTTTTCTCCAACGAAATAAGGTACTGTGCACACTTGGTCTTTCTCTCCATCTGACCAGCCAGAATCGGGGTGAACCCTTTTCCTCCATGAAGATTTGTTCTTTCTTCCCTCCTTCTTATAACTTTTCCTTCCATTTGACAATCTTCACAAACTCTTGGCATCTCGAATCTCGAACTGTTCAACGTGTGATCCTCGGCAACTGAGCATCTGCTCCATTGACAATGGCGCAGGCCTATTGACTTTAATCTGTAACTTTGAACTTGTCCTCAAGCCTTCTTGCCTTGAAAAAGTATTGCCTTTGATTTTTATTCACTTTTCCCTTGTTTTAAATTCTTAATTACAAAGTGTGTTTTAACTTCGTGAGCATTTCTATCTGCAGGTACGCGTTAGTATCGCAACACCGGTCTGTCAAATCCTAATGTACTTACCTTGAATTTACTGGCACAAGTGGAATTGGTTGTGTGTGGTGTATTTTACGTGTGGTTTCCAATCTATAGAAGTGAAGTGTTTTATAACAGATGGTTTAAAAATAAATGAACTTATATTTTTTTACCTGAAACGTTGAATCAGTGTTTGCTTGAGTCACAGTAATTGTGGTCCTTTGTGTAATCTCTGCTACTGCGCATATACTCTTGAGATAAGCCTGGCTGCTTCGCTACTGCTACCACTTTAACATAGTAGTACAGGCCTGTACCAAAGGTGAACTTGTATTACCACTTGTAGTCTTAATTGTGTGTAGTGGTCCCTAAGGGCACTGCACAGGATTCTGCCTAACATGGATGACTTCTACTTGTCCTGGGCAGATCTTGCTCCCCTAGAAATGTCCCAAAGTCAATTCTTCCAAGGAAAAGAAAAGTCTTGAAAAGTTCCAAAGAAACAAAGGTTCACACAAATAAAAATCCACTGGTAGCAGTTCTTCGCTAGATGAAAAGATCCCCCTTTCCAAGTTCCACAAAGAAAACAACAGTACCAATGGGATTCCTGGATCGCCTCTCTCCAGGAAAAGATTAACAAAGTTGAAGACACAAGTACCACTTCTGCTTAACAGCTCTTCTGATTGCAACTTCTGCGGCATCTGCTATATACAGTTTTGTCAGGATGCACGTAGTTTCCAGCAACTCCCTTGGTGAAAATGTGAGGGCAGGCTCCTTTGCCCCACAGTTACCTCTTGGCTTCTGCTACATTCAACTACAACAGTTCTGACAATTGTATTTGCAACCACATTTCTGCTGCTACTGCAATTTGTAAAGTTAGGAAACTTCCACAAGACGTCTTCGACCTCTACGGGTTGGCAATTCACTCATCTCTCTCATGTGGTAAGAGAGAGCAGCCCCTTTGCCTTTCCTTCTGGCTTGTAGACCAATCACAATTTTACTGCTACTGCTACAACTTTAAACAAATATTGAGGCAACTGCAAAAAGACTTCTTCGGCCTCTACAGTATGGCAAGGTACTCTTCTCTCTTGTGTCACAAGAAAGGGCAGCCTCTTTGCCTTTCCTTCCGCCTTGTAATTACCAACTACAGTTATGTTGAACAAGTATACAATCCCCTTCCCCATCTTCAATGACACTGTTTCTTCAGTGGTTATCCCAAGTTTATAGTGCCACTCTTTCCAGCCTTGGATAACCCTTGTCATCCTTAATGTTGGAAGTCTCTGAAGTAACACAGCTTCAACAACTCTTAAACAATAGTATTTAATTCTTTCATGAGCTCTATATGATGTAATAGGGTTTGGTCTATTGGCTTGGGCTGTACTTGCTCTCTACTCAGCTTCTACTGCTTTTATAACTTCTGCTTCATTGTTCGGGATGTTAAAAGAGATCAGTTTTCCGATAAAAATGAAATTAAGCACACACCATTTCATTTTACCTTTGAACTGCCAATTCAAAGTTATGCATTCCCACCTTTTGGTCAGCTTCTCATCTCTAAGGTACTTGTGAAACAATGTTTCATGCGCAACTTCTCAAGATGTGAAAACTGCTTGTAACGCTTCAGGAGACTCAATTACGATTCAGTAGCTTAACCGGCAGCATTTTACGGGTTAACAAGAGCCACACAACAGCCCTGCTTCGAGATATATTTAACAACGGGGAAAAGAAAAGGCTTTTACAACACGCAGGTGTTTCAGCTTTGATATTTTCATTGCGTGTTACATTTCCCATGTTAATAGAACTTTGCACTTCTACTAACAAGTTTCTCTCTCTCAAATATGCACGTGAGTGATAAGAAAGCTGGCTACTGTTACCAGCAAGGTATTTGAGTTGATTTGGAGTACAAAGCATCACTTTCCCAACTCCACAATCACTCTGGACTACGGGCTGCTTCTGCTTCCCGGCTTGGTTTCTTCAACTACTACTGCTGCAGGCACTCTTGTGACTCACACCCCTCTGCTGTATGGGTTTCTCCGATCTGGCGTCATCAAAGGAGAGACATCCCTTCTCCAGATCCCCTCTGCTTGCTTCTGAACACGGTCCTTGAGTGGATGCACGACTTCACCTCTGCATTCACAGCAATTAGGCACACCTGGAAAGAATGCTTGTTTCCTCCAGTCTCTTCCAATGCTGCCAAAGCCAAACAGGGTTTGTGAGCACAGGACCAACTCAGAGCCTGCAGGTGAAATTTGCCCATCATCTACTCCGGTGTCCTTTCTGTGGTCACAGCTCCTTGAGAACTGACAGCCTTGTGCTCTGCTCATTCTACTTCTGTTACTGCTGACCTTCCAGCTCCCACTCCAGCTTCTTTCTACTGCTCCTCCCTGCAGCAGCCTATGTGCCTCAGGTCAGTTAATTGGTTTCAGCTGCAAGCCTTAGAACTAATTGCCTGATCCTGCCAAGAGCTGTTAGGCTTGCCTGCCTGACCTGAGTTCCTGTATGCCTCTTTATTCCTCTTCTTCTTCATAGTACCTGAGCGATTCAGGGACATGTAGTCCTTAGCTATATCTTTAGAATGACAAAAAGCCATTAAAAGGGTGGGGTTATGGGTAAAGTCAAAAAGGGGTTCCTCCCAGTCGTCCTGGTCTGATTTCTCACCCCCACTTCCATGTGCCCACAGTGCACCACCCCCAGGGTTGAGATCAGAGAGTGCCTGCCTTCCCCTGGCCACATAAGAAGTGTGCCAGACCAGGGTTCTGGGGAGAATCCCATCGGATTCTCCACAATATCCACCAGACCCTTGTACAGTTCCAGCAACAGGCTTGTCTCGTTCCAATTTGTCACGTGGATTCAACTTGTGGCGTGGTGCAGATGCTGATCCCTTTTTGACTATCACCACGGTGATGTCATCACTATTGTCGTCTCCTTCATTCTCTATCGTTTTCACTTACTGAGCAGTGGACTCATGCTGGACTACTTTCATACACTTGCCCCCTATTGCGTTGCCCTAGACATCTCAATGGCCTGCTCCAGTTTAGGGTCCTCTGCTTGCCATAACCTTTGTTGGAAGTGGGGATCAGCAGTATGAAGCATTAGTTTAGCCTTCAGGTACTCGTCAGCAAAGCCTGTAAATTTGCAAGTGGCAATCAGACCTCTCATAGTTGCAACGTAGCTGTCCACAGACTCCTTCTTTTTCTTCTTCCTTGTGAAGAAATACCTTTCTAGGACAACATTATTTTTGTTCCCAAGGTATTTCTCAAGCTTCGCTAGAGTTGCCTCATATTTCTTGGGCGCACTCGCTGCACTTGTGCCACTAGTTAGAGGTGGGCGAGCCTGGCAAGGCCCAGGCACCAATGGGGGCTCCAGCATGACCCTCCTTTCGGGCCATTACCCCCAGATGCCACATCATGGCTGCCCAGTGCACAGCACCAAAAAAGAAATGGCCATTTTTTGCCATTTTGCCAGTGCAATGCAGCCAAAATCTTAAGATATTCCCATTTTTTTTCCTTCATATTTGATCATTTCTTTCCATTTTGCCTGCGCCGTGCAGGTAAAATGGAAAGAAACGCCAATATATGAAAAAAAATGAACACTACTTTTAAGACGGATTTCTGAACTCTTACCTGGTGGGCAGAGGTTCAGAAGACCAGCCTAGTTTCTTGTAACATGGTAACCTTCTGGACAAGCCAGACCAATCAAGGTAGCATTGGCAGCGGTCAAGACTAGGACTCAGGAGGGGTGAGAGTGACTGAAAGACCTCAATGAGCACACAGAGTAAAGAAAACTTATAAATCTTTTCCAGTCAGGTGTAGTTATACTAAAAATACAAATACATTTATTTCAAGGACTTTGAAAGTTCATCACACAATAATAATTACAGTAATACTTTTAGATCAAAACAATTCTATTTACATACATATATACAAGACCAAGTGGCCTAAAGGGTTACTGCACAGAATGGGTCCACAAACCTCGAAAAGGGATGGAAGCAGGTAGTGCAAAAAGTCTTTAGGCAGTTCTGTATCAAATACAATCCTAACTGAAAGGCAGTCCAATCCCTAAAATGAGGGGAGCCTATTGCTTAAATGTACTTGCAATGCTGGCGCACGTGGTAGTGCAGATGAGTGGAATAGGGTCTTTTGTAGGGTCCGTAGCAGCTCAGAAAGGCAGGTGAGGTGATGCAGAATAAGTTCCCACTATTCGAGGAGGGTCTCCACAACAGGTCACAGCAGTTTTCAAGACTTGGGAATAGTTCGGCAGTTTGCACCAGCAGTGGAAAGGAGAGTGGCCCTCAGCGGGCACTCATGTGTAAAAACTGTTGGATGCGCTAGGGGCCACCAGTAAGGGTTGTTAGTACTCACCGACCCCTGGCGCACTCCGGACCAAACTTCGGCAGTGGAGTCCAATTCGGTTGCAGGTTCAAATGCGGCAATTTCTGCGGCTCTGCGGCTCGCAGCAACAAGGTTACAGCGATGAATCCCAAATGGGACAGTGGTGTTTTCTCAGCTCCTGATGGAAGGATCAGGCCAGTTTCACTGCAGCAGGCTTCAGGGGCAAGAGGGGCACAAAAGCAGCATACCTGCAATGTTCGTCACCACGGCTAGGCGACACGGTAATTGCATTCACTCCAGATCAGGCTCTCGCTCTTTACTCCAGACCTGTGAACGCTAAGTGTACGCATTTCAGTGTGAGAGAACACAGAGCTAGCGACGTACCAAGTTTCAAGTGTCTCCTTGAAATGGTGGTGGTATGGTCAGTCAATGGTTGGCCCAGGGACACTTCCGGGAAGGCCACTAGAAGTGAAGTGGGTCCCATAGAGGTTAGGGCCTCAGCTTCCGTAGGGCCCACACAACAGAGAAACATTCTTTCTCTACTGTGGACCATCTGAGCTCTCTGTCCTGAAGCTGGCGACTAATGAAACCAATAGGGTGTTCCTTACCCTTCTCTTCTACTTGTGATAGTACAGCTCCTATCCCAGTGTCAGAGGCATCTGTCTGCACAATAAAAGGTCTTTGGTAATTCGGGGCCCTGAGGACAGGGGCCTGGCACAAGGAGTCTTTTAAGCCATTGAAGGCCTTCTCACACTCGTCGGTCCAAGTTACCTTCTTAGGTTTCTTTGGAGTGGTGAAAGCGGTCAGAGGGGCAGCTATGGTACCATAGTCTGCCATGAAGTTGCGGTAATACCCCCTGAGTCCTAAGAAGGCTCTCACTTGGGTCTGTGTAGTGGGGGTAGGCCAGTCTTGTACTGCTTGTACTTTACTGGGTAGAGGCTGTATCCTCCCTCCACCTACTTCATGTCCAAGGTAAACCACGGAGCCTTGTTCAATCTGGCATTTACTAGCCTTTATGGTCAAGTGTGCTTTCTGAAGAGCCTGTAGCACTCCCCCCGAGGGGTTTCACATGGTCTTCCGAGGTGGCGCTGAAAACTGCGATATCATCCAGATATGCAAGACAGAATTCATCCAACCCATTTAGCACATGATTCACAAGACTCTGAAAAGTGGCAGGTGCATTATTTAACCCAAACGGCATTACCCTGAACTGGTAAAGACCGTCTGGAGTTGAGAACGCTGTCTTCTCCTTGGCAATACGACTGAGGGTATCCAGTGTTGCTCACGAGCGAAGGCATTTCAAGTTATTCCTAACAGGACACATAGTGAATTGTCGTAGTATAACTTTTTAAAGGCCATAGTCCTATCAAACAGTACAAGTACCTTGTTAGCTTTAAATGCTTCTAAATCCGAAACATTGAAAAAGATGTGTGCTAAAAGAGGTGTCTCCTCGCAAGGCACAAGCATGGAAATGATCCAAAGAATCATGGCGTGGCAAGACGCTCAGTTTAGCGCTATAGCTTCAGAGGACAGTGCAGAAGGAGGTGGGGCTGCTCTCACTGGTAGAACTGACAGTTCTGCCACTGCACTACTGCACTGGTCCACCGCGACCATGAGGACAGGGAGGATGAAATGTCCAATGTTTCCTCTGCCAGTGCTGATGGGGAAGCCATGCTTGAATTCAAGAAGCAAGAGCTTCTGCTTAGGCAGAAGGAGCTTGAGTTCAATATGGCAAAACTCCAGGAAGAGCTTGAGTTCAATAGGGCCAAGCTAAAGATCGAACAGGCAGGATAACAGAAAGACAGGGATCACCAGTTGGAACTGGTCAAGCTTCAAGTTGCCAATGGATCCAAGGGTCCTGGACATGGGTCTGGGGCCTCCTCTCATCCACGGTTTCCAAAAGATCTGCTCAGTGTGTATGAGGAAAAGAATGACATTATGGACTGGCTGAATACATTTGAGTATGCAGGTGAAGTTCAACAATTTGACAATGCTGATAAAATTGCATGGTTACTCAGCAGACTGCCCCATTCTGGCAGCAGTGCCATTATGGAAATGTGGAAGGCTGAGCGAGCAGATTTTGCAATGTTGAAGCAAACTCTCATTTTAAAGTTTGGAAAGACTCCTGCCCAATATTTAAAATGATTCCGAGAGTATAAGAAAAAAGAAGGTCATACTTGGGTAACTTATGTAACCGAATCCTTAAAAAACTTGACTGGCTGTGTCGAAGGTTATAAGGTTTCTACCTTTGAAGGTATGCTAAGTCTTGTCATGCTGGAATATATTTTTGCATCTTCTTCCCCTGAGCTTAAGCAGCATTTGGCAGATTCTAAGGAGATAGATCCAAAAGAAGCTTGCCATTGCAGCAGATTTGTGGGTGTCACATTGAGTGTCCCATAAGGACAAGACTCAGCCTGGTAAGCAGGAGGAAGGGAAAAAGTCCAAAGATAACGAGGGTGGAGAAACTGATAAATCTTCTTCTCAAAAGGGCCACAAAAAGAAAAATAAGGGTAAGACACAAGAGAACTCACAGGGTAGTGGAGGTCAGCCTCCGAAACAGAACTCTGGTTATAATAAGCCTCCCTATGTAAACAGACCCAATCAATCTTGTTTTGCTTGCGGAGCATCTAACCACGTGAAAGGGGAACCCAGATGTAAGGTCAAAACCTTGGGGGTCCACTCTGCTAATCTGGCCTTCTCCTCCTACGAGGAAGAAGAGATTACCGGAGCATCCTTCTCCTCAGACTCCTTCCCCAGTGGGATAGAAGCTGAGGTAGTTTTAGTTTCCCTGGGTTCCTGGGAGCCTAAAGTCACAGAGGCTTATGCTAGGATTCCAGATAACACCAAGCACTACTTTAAAGACAGTGTGCTGATCAATGGAGTAGATACTCCAGCTCTTAGGGATAGTGGGTGCAGTTGAACTGTAGTGGATTCTACCTTGGTAGAATCAGAGTAAGTTGCCAGAGCTACTCTGATGCCCACTAAGTTGGCTGACGGCCCACCTCTCATGTTCCCAGTAATACCTGTAAATCTTACTATCAATGGTACAGCAGTCAGGATTCCACTGAGCATTCAGAGAAGCGTCCTAGGAAATGTCTTGTTGGGTAACGATCTCCAAGCGTTAGGGCTCATGGGAGACACTGCCGACAGACCCTGCACAAGGTCTCAAACAAGGGCGGCACTGACCAAGATCAGTGAGCTGCCCCAACCAAAGGGGAACCCAAGGCTAAAGGAGTCAGAAAACCAAAACGAGGGAAAGAAAATATTCCCCCGAACTCACCTACCACTGCGGTGGAGGGAGTGGGTCAATCGCCTGGACCTGACGAGGAGGCGGCGATACCTGAAGTATTTGACCCTAATGACCATCCTGAACTAAACGTCTTGTTAGTAGAAGGTGGTCCTGACAGGGACGAATTCAGTAAAGGCCAACGTGAGTGCCCATCTCTGGAAGGCCTAAGGAGACAGGCCTGCTCCCAGCTTGAGGGTGAACCTCCCTGGAAGCATCGGATTTATTGGGAAGGTGGACTCCTGTATAGTGAGCCCACAGAATCTACAGAAGGAGACCATAGGAGGTTGGTGGTTCCCCTTGCTGTAAGACCCTTCCTCCTGCAGTTGGCGCATGAAGTGCCCCTTGCTGGTCACCTTGGTATTAAGAGGACCAAGCAACGGTTATCCATGCACTTCTACTGGCCCAAGATGGGGTGCAAGTAGAAAGTCACTGCAGGAGTTGTGCCTCCTGCCAGTTATCTGGTTAGAGTGGCTCAACAATCCAAGCTCCATTAGTACCACTCCCAGTTGTGGGAATACCATTCGAAAGGGTAGGGATCGACATTGTTGGTCCCCTTGACCCGCAAACATCCTCAGGCAATAGGTTTATCCTGGTGCTGGTCGACCATGCTACCAGGTATCCTGAGGCCATCCCATTAAAAACTGTAACTGCCAAGTCAGTTGCCAAAGCATTACTTGGCATCTTTACTAGGGCTGGCTTCCCTAAAGAAGTTGTGTCTGACAGAGGCAGCAACTTTATGTCGAAGTATATGCAGGCTATGTGGAAAGAATGTGAGGTCACCTACAAGTTCTCTTCCGCATACCACCCCCAGACCAATGGTCTGATGGAACGGTTCAACAGAACATTAAAGAGTATGATTGGGGCTCTGGAAGAACCCCAAAGAAGAAAATGACCATGCTTACTGTTTGCCTACCGAGAGGTACCACAGGAGGGTGTTGGCTTCAGCCCCTTAGAAACTTCTGTTTGGTCACCCTGTGCGGGGACCCTTAGCCATAGTCAAGGAGGGATGGGAGATGCCCCCTGTGTAGGCTGGTCAGTCCACTGGATGGCCCAGGGACGCTACCAAAGGCTTACGTACAGGATTTGGTGAAGATGCCGAGAATAGTTGTTCCCACTATTCTAAAGGGTCGAAGCGCCTTTGTAGACCTTCTCGTTTGATCAGAGGCTGAGTGGTCTCGCAAGACGACAGCAGTGCAGGGTGCCAAACCTTCAGCGGGTCACCAGCGATTCCTCGACTCAGCTTCTTAGTTGCAGGATACTTGGCTCCTTATCCTTTGTTCGTGAGAACTCAGGAGATCCAAATGGTAGTGGGGTTTTCAGCCTCCTCTTATCCAGAGTTCCCTTCGCGCCAAAACGGATAGGGCCCAATGGGAGATCCGCTCACAAACACTCACACCATACGTGGACCTAACACGGACCACAGTGGTCCCAGGCATTCAGGACACCCTAGAATCTCTGGCACCCAGGATGTGTATTGGGAACAGACATCCCAGCCCACATCCTGGAGGCACACACAAAGCATGCAGAAGCCTGCGAAAGCGTTGTGTTTCACGGGAAAGTGCATGACCAAATAAGGACTGCCTTGGTCGGCTCGGCCTGGGGGAAGGTGAAGGGGCAAGACAGTCAGCGGACAGGACAAAGAACCTCATGGCATGGCCATTTTGGAGGCCAGGCCACCCATTTGGGCCAAACGGGGGAAGCGCAGTTAACATGGCAAAAAGGGGTTCAAAACACAAAGAAACGATAGCTGCCACCAGTCCCGTCCGTGACACACTTGCACATTTCATGATAAGTCCATCAAGAGTTTCTAGGGCCATTGGAATGACTAGAGACCCAAGAGCGCGGTAATGTAAATTACGGTGCACTCCTGTTTCATGTTGCTCAAAAGCTGCAACATGAGGAAAGGACTAAGGGAAACACAGTCTCCCGGTACTGACTGTCTTAAGGGCATGTCAGTTTCCCCGTAAGAATGGAGCGAAAGCCTAGAGGAGTGCGGCGGAAGGCTGCGCTTCTCTGCCAAAGTCTAGATCAGGGTGTAAAACAACAGCAAAAAGTTTGGGGGTTGGCACATGGAAGGAAAATTACCTACAATTATGAAATCTTTCCTAACACTCTCAGACAGGCATACCATACGTGGAGCAATCATGGACCACGGTGGTCCCAGGCATTCACAGCACACCAGACTCTCTGGCACCCAGGATGTGTATTGGAACCAGACAGTCCAGCCCACATCCTGGAAGCACACACACAAGGCATGCAGAAGCCTGCGAAAGCTTGGAATTTCACGGGAGAATGCATGCCCAAATAAGGACTGATCTGGGTCGACTCGACCTGTGGAAGGTGAAGGGGCAAGCTGGCCAAAGGACAGGACAAAGAACCTCGTGGCATGGCCATTTTGGAGCCAGGCCACCTATTCGTGCCAAACACTGTTAATGCCGTTTACCTGGCAGGAAAGGGTTAAAATTACATGAAAAGATAAGCTGCCACCAGCCCTGTCCAAGGCACATCTGCACTTCTCCAGAACAATCCTCGAGAGTATCTAGGGCCTTTGGAAATGACTATTAAACCCAAGTGCACTGTACTGTAAGGTACTTTGCGCACCTGATGCATGTTGCAGAAAAGTTACAACATGGACAAGGACTAAGAGAAACAAAGTCTCCCAGTACTGACTGTCTGTAAGGGCATGTCTGTTTCCCCATAAGAAAGTGAGCGAAAAGCCCAGAAGAGTGCAGCAGAAGGCTGGGCTCCTCTGGTAAAGTCAGACTATGGTGTTTAACATCAGCAGAAAGTTGGGGGGTACAGAACTGGAGGGAAAATTACACATAAATGGAAATCTTTTCTAACACTCCCCCCTCCCAGACCAAGGACATGGGGAATTAATCCACCCCTGGATGAGTCTCATGTTCAGGTCGGTTAAACATTCTGGACAACCCATCAGCATTGCTATGTTGGACACCTGGCCTATGCTGTCATGATGCCTACCCCTGGGGATCCAGATCAAGTCCAGCAGCCCCAGAACCAGGCATCAAGTTATTCCAAGCGAGCCCAACAACCCCTGCTAGGGGCCATTTGGGTGCAGTCTTGGCATCTATGGTGTCAGGCTCATATGGAGAGTCAGTCCTGGCGCCATAGGCGCCAGGCTCATAGATTAAAACTCACCTGATGCAGACCATGCTGCAAACTTACCTGATGCAGACCATGCTGCAAGAGCTCCAAGCCAAAAGAGGCTTGGGAGGGACTACTTTACCTAGGGACTATTTTTTTACTCGGGTGGGGTCGGGGAGGAATACTTACCTGGGGCTACTTTGGAGGCTATTTAAACCATGCCGGAAGAGCAGCACACGCTTCGCGTTATTCTGCATCCAGCAGCGTAACGCTGACCGTGCCTGCAAGTCTGCATCCAGTCTTCTGCCACGCCCGCCTCGAGTCTGGAGCTCCTAGAAAAGGGATAAAGGAGGAGAACAGGTTAGAAAAAGAGCAATACCTTTGATCCTTACCTAAATTCCCGATCCACCGCGCCTTCGAGCTGGAAGAAAGAAGTTATTTTATGCACGTCGCCTCGCCTGCTGCAGCGCCGCGCTGAACTCACTGGCCTTCGCAGCATCTTCACTATCCACCGCATCCTTCTGCATGTTCCCGCCGCACTCTGGCACCTAAGGGGAACACAAGAACAGCAAGGTGAGCCAAGAGAATAAACAGAGGCAATATTAGTTACCCCCCATAGACTTACCTGATTTTACCGCTGGGGGTACTATTCCTCTTCACGGGTCGGCGCAGCCTCCATCGCTTCTTCACCGTACCCTGGCCCCTAAGGGGAACAAAAGGACAGCAAGGTGAAACAAAGGGACAAACAAGGGGAATCTTCCTCACCACAATAGACTTACCTAATTTTACCACCAGAGGCATTATTCCCCGAGACTTCAAAATTTCTCTCAGCACCTGAATAAGGGAGAAAGCAACAGGTTACATACTGACATTATTTTATCGAACTGTGTTGGATAGTACAAATCCTTACCTGAATGTTACCAGTTGCCACGAGGAACTCTTCGCTAGGGTCAAGCTTCAACCTGCAAGGAATCGGACAAGAGTGAAAGTCAGACATTTGAACTCTTACGAACTATATACTTACGGCGTCTTGCCGGAAATCTCAGAGTCAATATTGTTCTGGAACTCACCAATTCCTTCGAACCAGTGAAGTAACTGGTTATTTACGCGCCCCTGCGCTCAATGCAGGATGGAGAGCTCATCTTTCCAAACCATCAGGTGAGACTATAAGATGGAGCATTAAAGGTGATCAGTGGGGAGAACAGCGGGGGTGGGGGTTAACGCTCAACTCCACGGGTGGTTCATTCCCTTTCTCCATTTGCAGAAGAATACTCCTACGGACCAAGCAAACAAAGCTAGGTGGGCCAGTCCAGTCTGTCATCTCGGCACTATGCGTCACATTGGTGGAGACCGCAGCTGTCCAGTTCAGATCGATGCCCCTGTGGGAGCCAGGTGAGCGTAACAGAAAGCGACGCCTACCCACAAACTCCCACCCGGGCGTTATGGATACCTCAGAAACTGAAACTGACCAATTGGCCCAATTACTAGGGGAACTGAGGGCTGAAGTGCATTCCGCCCATCAAGAAACCAATGCTCTTAGGAGAGAACTGATTTTGTCAAAGGGGCAAACTGATGACCTTGCTAGGCAACTACTGCAAAGCCAGTCTGGACAAACACCCCTACCAGGACTCGGGGGGGGAAATCCGGCTCCTGTGTCATCAAGTAACCCTGTGCAAATAAACCTACCAGGAACTATTCCATTAGCCCCGCCCGAACGCTTTGCCGGGGACCCCAAAAGGTTCGCCGTGTTTATGAACCAATACCGCTTGCACTTTTTATGCAGACCTGGAGCCTTCCCAAACGATCAAGCCAAGGTAGCCTTTGTATTGTCATATCTCAGCGGCAGTGCAGCTGATTGGTCAATTCCACTAGTTACTCAGGATGACCCAATTCTTCGGGATTTTCAGGGCTTTCAAATGAGCATGGAAAGACTATTTGCCCGGCACTTCCAAGGACAGGCCCTGGATAACGAACTTTTGTCCCTACGACAGGGTAACCAGGACCTTCTATCCTACATCGCGACCTTTAATAGGATGATAGTGGAAACTGGATGGCCCGAGGTAAAATGAATCACGTTATTTCATCGAGGGCTTCGAGGAGAACTCAAGAATGTCTTGGCTCAAGTTGTGAACCCACCTCAAGACTGCACTGAATATATAGACTTAGTGGTCCAGTTAGATCATAGACTTCAGAACAGAAAGGCTGATCGAGCCAAGTTTGAGAACAGGGTGTTGGTCAAAACCCACGCCTCCCCAAAGGAGCAGATGCTTCAGAACCCATGCAAATCGGAGGGGTTAAAGGACCCTTAACCCAGAAGGAAAGAGAAAGGAGAAGGCAAATGCAATTGTGTCTATATTGCGGAACTTCTGGGCATTTTCTATGGGATTGCCCTGTAAAACCACCCAAGAAGTTGGTAGGAGCTGCTGATAAAAGCCATATGGAGTCGGACTCGGGAAACGACCACGCACGACAAGCGTAGAGGTTCGCTTGCCGAGCTTGAAGAAGGATACTCAGACCTCGCATTTCATCATACCAATGGTCCTCGTAGTTCCAAGGCAGCCATCACGTATGCATGCAGTAAGGGCATACGTTGATAGCGGGGCCATAGGAAACTATGTGGACTACAAATTGGCTTCCAGGATGAGTCTACCTCTCTGCCGAAAGACCACCTCAGAAGTCATCACCACAGTCGATGGAACTGAAATTGCCTCTGGGCCTGTAACTCATTCCACTGCAGAGATGACACTACTGGGTCAGGATGGGCATCGAGAGACTATTGTGTTTGATCTAATCAAAGCCCCACAGTTCCAAATAATACTGGGGATACCTTGGTTGGAAACACATAATCCTTGTATTGATTGGCGAGAGAAGAGAATAACCTTCCTGGATTGTGCACAAACCTGTTACCCAAAGAAAAACTTGAATGCAGGCCTGGCCACAGTCACCACATCAGTTGTGCAATTACCTCCAGAATATCAAGAATTCCAGGATGTCTTCCAAAAAGAACAGGCAAACACCTTACCACCTCACAGATTGTACGATTGTCAAATCGATCTCATACCCTGTGCACAATCCCCTTGTAGCAGGATCTACGCCCTTACGGAACCTGAGAACCTTCACCTACGGCAATACCTAGACCAGTACCTTGCTAATGGCTTCATTCACCCATCCAAGTCCCCTGCATCTTCAGCTTTGTTCTTCGTGCCCAAAAAAGAAGGTGACCTCAGAACGTGCATAGACTACCGCTCATAGAACCAGATCACTGTTAAGAACCGATACCCATTGCCTCTGATCCCCGAAATACTAGACCAAGTAAAGGACACCTGCATATACACTAAGTTGGATCTCCGGGGGGCATATGTCACACCGCTTCCTACTCAGCCAAAGACACGCCCCTCCGCTTCTACCACTATCAGCGCTTCCCGGCACACACGCTCCGATTCCTGCACAGCATTTCCCACTCACGTTCCACACGGCAGGGCACGGCGTGGCATATTTGGCGGTACAGGCATTTATCGCCCTTCACTGCGGTGGCAAACCGAGTGGAGACTTTTGCAATCCAGGAACTCGCATCTTCCGCGGAGATCAGTGCTGCCCGGCGCGTCACGGACTATGTGACCCTGGTTTCCTAGCAACGCGGCAACGCTTTCGGTTCGCTTCCACGTGACGTTGTCACGTGTGTCCTTTCCCGGGATAAAAAGAGTTCGGAAACCGAAGGCGTTGCTTCACAGCTGTTTCAATCAGGATCACGTGACGCACTCTCTTCGTTCTACAGACCTGTTTTCATTGTCGACCTACGCCTGCTCCAAGGATTGTCTCTGCTTAGCCCTTCTCTGACTCTGGAACTTTGGAACTTTGGATTGCCTATCATCGACCTACGCCTGCTCCACGGATTATCTTTGCTTAGCCCTTCTCTGACTCTGGAACTTTGGAACATTGGATTGCCTGTTGCCGACCTACGCTTAGTACACGGATTGTTTTTGCTTCACCCTTCACTGACGCTGGAACAGTTGATCATCAAGATTCTGACCTCGGATTTCCACGTGTTTCCAGTTGGACCTCGGTCCTACAATAGGTGGTTGCCTGCCATACCATACAGCCTTGTCCTGCCACAGTCTGGAGGTTTACACCTCTTCCAAGTCCTCACAGGTATTTTAGCATCTGCTATTTACATACAAGTAATTGTGTCTTGCTTTCATACTTACATAACCATTGTACCTTGCCTTACAGCGCTCAAGGGATTCTTCCGGCTGTCCCGCGTCCTGGTTTGGGGACTTCCACCTGTGGCCTTAATAATCACGCTGACAGTATTTTAGGTGTTGTCAGGGTGTTTCTTGGGGACAGAGGGGTAGTTCATACTCTACACGACCAACGAACTTCGTAACAGACTGTGAAGCCATTTTGGTCGTCCGGAGTATGAATCCCTCCGCCGGGGATCCAGTGACCGCCTTGTTGCAGGCAGTGGCGGCCCTTAGGACCGACATGGTTACCGCCACGACGGCCATACATCACCGCCTGGACGCCTTACAGAGCGCGCGTTTCCCATTACCCGCAGATGCCGATTTCGGGGACCCAGTTCCCCCAGTCCAGCCAACACCTGTCACGGCCCCTGCACCCACTCCTGTATGGTTTCCGAACTCTTTTTATCCCGGGAAAGGACACACGTGACAACGTCACGTGGAAGCGAACCGAAAGCGTTGCCGCGTTGCTAGGAAACCAGGGTCACATAGTCCGTGACGCGCCGGGCAGCACTGATCTCCGCGGAAGATGCGAGTTCCTGGATTGCAAAAGTCTCCACTCGGTTTGCCACCGCAGTGAAGGGCGATAAATGCCTGTACCGCCAAATATGCCACGCCATGCCCTGCCGTGTGGAACGTGAGTGGGAAATGCTGTGCAGGAATCGGAGCGTGTGTGCCGGGAAGCGCTGATAGTGGTAGAAGCGGAGGGGCGTGTCTTTGGCTGAGTAGGAAGCGGTGTGACAGCATACCATCTGGTACGTGTGAAAGAGGGCGACGAATAGAAAACTGCTTTTCGCACTAAGTACGGGTTATTCGAATACCAGGTGATGCCCTTCGGGTTGTGCAATGCACCAACAGCCTTCCAATACTTTATGAATGATGTCCTTCGTGAACTCATTGACGTTTGTGTTGTCGTATATATCAATGATATTCTAATGTACTCCTCTTCAGAATCTGACCATATGAAGCACGTCCGAACAGTCCTTGAGAAATTGCGCCTGCACAAACTATATGCAAAACTGGAAAAATGTGTTTTTCATGCCACGGAAGTTGAATTCCTTGGTTTTATCCTGAGTCCAAAAGGAGTCCGAATGGTGGACGCAATTCTTAAGTGGCCATCACCGAGTTCAGTTAAAGGAGTACAAAGCATGCTCGGCTTTGCCAATTTCTACCGCAGGTTCATCCCGGATTTCTCACATGTTGTACATCCCATCACAGCACTCTTGCGAAAAAACAAACGCTTTATGTGGACTGAAGAAGCTGAAAATGCCGGATGGAGAGCTCATCTTTCCAAACCATCAGGTGAGACTATAAGAGGGGGCATTAAAGATGATCAGTGGGGAGAACACTGGGGGTGGGAGTTAACGCTCAACTCCACGGGTGGTTAATTCCCTTCCTCCATTTGCAGAAGAATACTCCTACGGGCCAAGCAAACAAAGCTAGGTGGGCCAGTCCAGTCTGTCATCCCGGCACTTCGCGTCACATTGGTGGAGACCGCAGCTGTCTAGTTCAGATCGACGCCCCTGTGGGAGCCAGGTGAGCGTAACAGATGCTCAGTAGTGAAGTCAAAGCCTTACAGACGTATGGACCACCTGAGCAACTTTGGATTCTCTCCCTTCATGTTCATTAACCACTTTAAGGGTTTATGGTCAGTTTGCAGAGTGAAGTGGGTCCCATAGAGGTTGGGCCTCAGCTTCCTTAGGGCCCACGCAACAGAGAAACATTCTTTCTCTACTGTGGACCATCTGAGCTCTCTGTCCTGAAGCTGGCGACTAATGAAGCCAATAGGGTGTTCCTTACCCTTCCCATTTACTTGTGATAGTACAGCTCCTATCCAGGCATCTGTATGCACAATAAAAGGTAATTGGTAATCAGGGCCCCTTAGAACATGGTCCTGGCACAAGGAGTCTTTTAAGCCATTGAAGGCCTTCCCACACTTTTCAGACCAAGTTACCATCTTGGGTTTCTTAGGAGTGGTGAGAGCAGTCAGAGGGGCAGCAATGGTGCCATAGTCTGCCAGGACATTTCTGTAATACCCAGTGAGTCCTAGAAAGGCTCTCACCTGGGTCTGGGTAGTGGGGGTAGGCCAGTCTTGCACTGCTTGCAGAAGAGACTGTATCCTCCCTCCACCTACTTCATGCCCAAAGTAGACCACTGAACCTTGTCCAATCTAGCACTTACTGGCCTTTATGGTCAAGTGGGCCTTCTGAAGAGCCTGTAACACAATCCTAAGGTGTTTCACATGATCCTCCCAGGTGGCACTGAAAACTGCTATATCATCCAGATATGCAAGATAGAATCATCCAACCCATTAAGGACATGATTCACAAGTAGCTGGAAGGTGGCAGGTGCATTCTTCAACCCAAAAGGCACTGGTAGGTAAAGACCCTCTGGTGTTGAGAAAGCTGTTTTCTCCTTGGCATGTTCTGCAAGGGCTATTTGCCAATAGCCTCCAGTGAGGTAAAATGTGCTGAGGTATTTGGAAGTATCCACCAGCTCATTTGTTCTTGGCAAGGGGCGTGCATCTGTCTTGGTGACAGCATTCATAGCCCTGTAATCCACACAGAACCTCAGCTCAGAGGTACCTGCCCTTTGAACCAAAACCACTCGGCTGGACCAAAGACTACTAGAGGGTTCAATCACCCCAAGATCCAACATTTTGTTGAGCTCTGTCTTAATGTAATACCTTCCTTTGTCCGACATCCTGTATCCCCTACTTTTGATAGGTACACTATCTCCTGTGTCAATGTCATGGTTGCACCAAGGTGTCAAACCAGGGGCTTGTGAGAACAAGGGGGAAAACTGCCTCAGCAAACTTTTCACCTCTTCTTGTTGATCAGAAGTCAGTTGAGGGGCCACTTTGACACCCTCAATGGAGCTGTCTGAAGGACTGCCATGGAACAGGTCAGGAAGAAGTTCTGACTCCTCCTCCTCAACATCTGAAGTCAGCAGCAGTGCAGCAATTTCAACTCTTGGGATGAAAGCCTTCAGTCTGTTTACATGGAACACTTTTGGAGCCTGTCCAGCCCTTTCAAGGTCCACTAAATAGTTGGCCCCGCCCGGTGACTTTACCACTGTGTAGGGGCCTGACCATTTGTCCTGTAAAGCTCTAGGCCTGATAGGATTCATCATCAGGACTTGCTGTGTGGCAGCCTTCTGGTCATACCAATGTTTCACCAGTGCTTGCCCTGCCTTCAGTTTCTCACAAGCCAGACCCATCAGGAGAACATTTTTCTGACCTTGAGGAACTTTTTAGAGATATCATAGGCTTGTACCTGCACGACCAAATTTAGTTTGCTTTTGTAATTTCTTTCCTTTTTGGAATTTTTCTCCTTATTGGTTGGTTGTTTGTCGCATGAGTGTAGGTCACTACGGAGACAGTGAGTCCCTCTACTCCGTCTGTAAACTCATGAGAAAAATTACAACTGTGCCTGCACTTATTTGCGCCAAGATAGATTATTAACGTATATCCTTTGACTATGAATAATAATTCCAAAGTCCGTTGTATTCAACAAAAATCTTTTATTTTTGTTTTGTATTTCCTTTTATTTTTGTTTTGTATTTCCAGCCCCTCTTGGATAATCTAAGAGGACTTTGGAATTATTATTCATAGTCAAAGGATATACGATAATAATCTATCTTGGCGCAAATAAGTGGTGGCACAGTTGTAATTTTTCCCATCAGGAGAACCATCCTTTTTCTGAGCCCTAGCACATAGTCTACTACGTTGGTAGTGATGGGGGAGTGGGTATCTCCCATCCCTCCTTGATTATTGCTAAGGGTCCCCTCACAGGGTGACCAAACAGAAGCTCAAATGGGCTGAAGCCAACACCCTCCTGAGGTATCCGTCTGTAGGCAAACAGTAAGCATGGTAACAGAATATCCCATTTTCTTGTTTGGGGTTCTTCCAGAGCCCCAGGCACGCTTTTAAGGTTCTGTTAAACCTTTCTACAAGACCATCGGTTTGTGGGTGGTATACAGATGAAAACTTATAGGTGACACCACATTCATTCTACATGGCTTGCATATACTTTGAAAGAAAGTTGCTGCCTCTGTCAGACACAACTTCTTTAGGGAAGCCAACCCTAGTAAATATGCCAGGTAAAGCTTTTGCAACTGACTTGGCAGTCACAGTCTTCAATGGGATGGCCTCAGGATACCTGGTAGCATGGTTGACCAGTACCAGGGTAAACCTATTGCTGTAACACTTACCTGGACTCCTCGAGAGCGCAATGCCTTCTCAACCTGTGGACCTGGTACTTGACACCTTTTGGATTCTTTTTCTGTTTTAAAACAACAACAACAATAGAACACTATAACATCAATTATATAAAATACTACTGCATGACATTTGTGCTCCTTTAATCCCTCCCTTCTCACCTGTGTTTTTTTTTGTGGAGCTCTACATCCTGCTTTTCTACAGTGGCGCGTTGAGGTGAAGAAACAATTGTAACTTGTGTAGCTGTTGTACTCTATAACTTCTTGTCAAATAAATGTCTTTACTTTTAAGAATGAGTCCAGTAGCTGGTGAAAATGCTGTAATCATTGAGGGCCCAAATTGGATTCCTACGTTCGAAAGATCTCTCTTTCTAATAACTTGCTCTTTTTCTCTTACTTTTGCAGGTTCTCAGAATTTAGGAAACGGGCTTTTGGCTGAGAAGGACTGCAGAGTTACCCAGAATGAGATAAGGTTTATGAAACGTGAGTTCGCCTATGTGGAGTAACTGCAGCCTTCAGAGATGAGGGCGGAAACAACTGTGAGGTGAAAACTTGAAGAACCTTCAGGTACGTAATGCTTATTTACCGTCTTCTTCTTTTAACTATAAAGTTTGTATATTGTCAATTAAATACCATTTGTTTTGTCTGCAGGTTTTCAGAAAGCAGAGGAAAATTACCTTCGGAAGATGCGGTGGCTGCGGAAGAAACTTCTGACTGAAGATACTGCGACTATGTTCGAGAAATAAATGCTGGCTGACGGTGCTGCAGCGGTGAGTGAAACTTCTGATGGAAGATGCTGTGACTTCGAGCAGAGACTGCTGACAGAAGATGCTGCGGCTGAGAGTAAAACTTCTGACGGAAGATAGTCGCTTCGGAGATAACCTTGGTCAGGTAAGTCTTTGTTTTTTCTTTTTTTTTAATACATTTTTATTATTTGAACAATAACACTCAACAAAAACAAGTCCAACAGTGCATGTCATGATTATCCAGCATCAAACATATTTCTTTAAGATGGTCACTGTGTTCCCTATGCCCTCCCCCCTTAGCTCGAGCTTACTTCCCTGCACTTCTCCCTTCTGTTCCTTCAATGGGTTCATCTTCATCTGTATCTCTAGAGGAGTCCTGATCGTCTGGGATACCTTGGATGGAACCATGCAGTGTGGCTACTAAGTGTCTCCAAGCCATTAGAGTTTCTGTCTCTTCCTCTCCTCCTCTGTTAGCCACCTCATACCATATCACTGTTTCGGCATCTGCCCATTTCAGGAGATCATGCCACCACACCTCTATTTTGGGTCTATCACTCGCTTTCCAGCGCATATCAATTCTGCGCTTAGCCAGTATGTAGGCCAGGTCCTTCAGTTTGCTCACATGTCTCAAGTTGCGGGGTCTTACAAAGCCCCCCACCATTCATGCACATACGGATTTGACATCCAGTTGTATCCCTTTCTCAGTTAGCCGATGAGTGACTTCGCCCCAGAATTTCCCAATCTCTGGGCATGCCCAGAACATGTGTACCATCCCAGCGATCTCCTCCCCGCACTTAGGACATGCTTGTGTTCCTGTGTTCTGAAATCTGGCGACCTTCTGGGGAGTCATGTACGCCCTGTGAGTTATATATAGTTGGATCTGCTGCAGCCTCGCATTTCTGGACACCTTTTTATGATATCTCTGGACCCTTTCCCAGAGCCCGTTGTGAATTAGTGCCCCCACATCCTCCTCCCAAGCCCGTCTCAACCTCGTCACCTCCTTTCCCACCCTAGACATCAAGAATTCATAGATTCGGGAGACTTCATGTCCTACCTCTGAAATGTCATAGAATGTTTCTACCGTATCATCCAGTTGATCTGTGAGCACCGATTTAGGCCATGACTCTCTCACCTGCTGTATCATTCTCGTATAGGTAATATATTGGCCCGGGTATAGTCCGGTTTTCCCTACTAGCTCTTCAAATTATATTACTTTTTCTTCTCTCCATAAGTCTCCCAATGTTGCTATGCCCATAGGTTCCCAATGTCTATGAATCGTCTTCCTTAGTTGCTCATCTACACTCCCCAGTGCCACTAGCGGTATCTGTGGGGAGCATGGGGTTGGGTTCTCCACAGCCCGGCAGGCTTCATGCCATACCTCCCATCCCAGTTTCAACAGCCTTGACCGCCCCCTCAATTCTGATTTAGGCACCCATATCGTCTCTTTCAAGAAGAACTGGGCACATTCGGATCTTAACAATCTAGACTCCACTGTGGGGTCTTCCAACAGCCATTTCGCCACATACTGTAGCTGACTGGCCAAGTAGTAGATCTCGAAGTTGGGCAGTTTTATAGCCCCCTTATTGTACATTTTTTTGCAATTTCCATAAAGCTATCCTATTTCTGATGATGTGCCAGATAAAGCCTCTACATAGGCTTTGTAATTTACTAAAGAAACGCCTGGGTATCATAAAGGGGATGTTCACAAAGAAATGCAACAGCCTGGGCAATGCGACCATATTCAGTAGCGCCACCCTCCTTACCATGGCCAGGGGGAGCTTTGCCCAAAATCTCATGCTATTCTCCAGGTTTGCTACTGCCCTCTCCTATTATGTGTATGCTCGTCTTCCACTTTGTGATATATGTCTACTCCCAAGTACCTAACAGCTATAGTCTCCCAGGGTATCTGCAATACTGGTAGGTTCTCCTGCGGGATCCCTTTATATCTACCCAGAGGGAACAGACTCGTTTTCGTAGGATTAACTGCAATCCCAGAGAGTGACGCAAATCGCTCCATTACCGCCAGGATCTATTGCAGGTTCTCCTCTGGATATCTCAGGTATAACAGTATATTGTCGGCGCACAGTGATATGATATGTGGTCTTCACTTTGTATAAATTCCCACCGTTTTGTATTATTGTCTCAAATATATCGCTAGGGGTTCTAGAGCAAGGATGTATAACATCGGGGACCAGGGGCAACCCTGTCTGGTGCCCCTGCTTAGCTGCCATTTATCCGACATAGTTGCCCCTGTCTTAACCCTGGCTATTGAGGAGCTGTACAGCAGTTTAACCCATTTCAAATATCTTGGCCCTATTCCATATTCCCTCAGGGCTGCCATCAGCCAAGGCCATCTGACCGAGTCAAAGGCCTTTACCGCATCTAGCGAGGCAATTACGATTTCCTGCGCATTCCCCTCTGATTGTTCTATGACTAGGTGGAGCCTTCTGAGATTATCCAATATGCTCCTATGTGGGACATATCTAGTCTGGTCCGGATATATGAGCTTATCTATGACCTGCCTCAATCTGTTTGCCAACACCGCCGTAAGGATCTTGCTATCTTGGTTTAGCATGGATAGCGGTCTGTATGATCCGCAGTCCATGCTAGGTTTGTTGGGCTTGAGGAGCGGGATGATGACTGCCTCCCTAAGAGATTCTGGCAGTCTCCCTGCCTCCCATGCCTCATTCAGAATTTCTAACAATGGGGGGAGCACCTCTGTCCCATCCATTTTGTAAAACTCACTAACTCACTAGGGAGTCCGTCGGCTCCCCAGGCCTTTCAGGTAGGTAGCTGCCTGACTACTGCTTCCAGTTCTTCCAATATGATTGGGGTGTCTAGGTATTCTCTCTCTTCTGCGCTCAGCTTCGGCAAGCCTATGTCCTCTAGCGTTTCCACTATCTCATTCAGTTCCCCTTCTTCCTCGTCTCCACACAATTGCTGGTAGAATTCAAGGAACCCGTTATTCACTCCCTCCTGGGTATCTAGTATTTGACCATTCTTCCCGTTTATTGCTCTAATAGCTAGTCAGGGTGACTCCTTTTTGTATAACCATGCCAGCAGTCTTCCTGGCTTATCTCCACCCGCATGTTGCCTCTCTGTATACTTCTTATAGCTTAAGTTACACAGCCTCTCCCAATGCCCCTCGCATCCCCTTTATTCATTATCGCTTCTAGTTCCGCCTCGGTTTTTTGTAGTTCCTGGATTATTCCGCCCTGGAGCCCTTTGGATTTTGCTATAGCTGATCCCCTTACCACCACCTTAAAAGCCTCCCACAGTGTGCCCGCTGAGTCCACACTTCCGGTATTCTTTTCAAAATATTCTATGATGTCCTCTCTGAACACTGTGTCTTTTAGCGCCTCCGCTCTGAGCCGCCATGTGGGGATCTTTGCTCTGGGGGGCAAATGTTTCCATGTTATAATCATTGAGGAGTTGTCCGAGAGGACCCTGGCTTTATATTCTGCCTGCACTATCTCCCCAGTCATCTCAGAGGAAACAAACATGTAGCCTAGCCTTGTGTACAGATTTTGTGGGGACGCATAGTGTGAGTAATGCCTGTCTTGTGGGTGGCCCAATCTCCATATATCTTCTAGTTGAAGTTCACCCACCAGGTTCCTCACAGTTTTGGCAGCTGGAGTGGGTTTGTTCCATTTCACATCTGACCTATCCATTTCGGGGTCCAGCGTACAGTTAAAGCCCCCCCCCCCCGATATGACTAATCCTCCCAGGTACAAGGAGATCTTGCTGTACAGGGTCTTGAAATAGGCTACAGTATCTTAGTTGGGGGCATATGTGTTGATAATGCACACCTCCTTATTTTTGATCAATTCCCTACTTGCCACCATCCTCCCCTCTGAGTCTGCTGTGGTCTGTATTAGCTGAAAAGGATCATGCGGGGCAATCCAAGTGGTTACCCCCCCTAGCATATGCCGAATATGTTGCCCCAATTGTGGTACCCTTCCACTTACCCCGTATCACCTCCTGTTTATCCTTCGTGAGGTGGGTTTCTTGTAACAGAGCTATAGCTACCTTCTGCCTCCTCCGGTACATCATCATTTTGTTCCTCTTTAAATAACTGTTGAGCCTCTAACATTCCAGGTCATTATCTTAAGGTCTCCCATTTTCAGCCATAACCTATCCCCCCTCTATCCCTTCTCCTCTTTTGTGTCGCGCGCAGTAGCGCGCGAATGTAAGCTCGTTCCCCAACTAATTCCACTGCAAACTCCCCAATTAAAACCACTGCAAACCCTCCAACTCCCTCCGCTCCCCCCGCCCTTCCTGTCCCCAACTGTTGCCCAGGTCCATCCCTGGATCTCAGGCGATCCCGCATTTAATCCTGTCTCGGCTTGCCGGTACTAGGAACCCAGCAGGAGGCTACCACTCTACCGGTATCCTATCTAACCTAATTATTGGGGTGTGATAGCGGGCCGTTGTTTCTCCCGCACTCATGTTCATAATGTTATGCGCATTATCAATAAACCAAACCCATTGTCAGCGTACGGTTAGACTATTTTATAGTCAAGTCCCAATGTCTCAGTTCATATGGCACGTCTTTGGAGGTGTTGCCTCACTTCTCCGTTCTGTCTTTTTTCTGTGAGTCTGTCCCTGTCGGGCAATTCTGTCTATCCAGCCATTTTGTGGTCTCCTCAGGGGTTTCGAAAAAATAGGGATCTGTTCTTGTGAAAGACTTTCAGTTTCGCCAGGTACATCAGCATGTACTTGAAGTTAACACCTTGCAGTCTTTTCTTCACAGTTCCATAGTTCATGCGCTTCCTCTGCACCATGAGTGTATAATCCGGTTATGCGGTTATGGTCGTGGCTGCCCTTTGTATTGTACCTCCCTTTTGGAAAAATTTCCGGATCTTGTCCCTGTCCCGGTAATTCAAGATTTTGGCCATTATCGGTCTCGGGGGAGCTCCTGGCAGCGATTTCCTTGGCAGGGATCTATGCGCTCTCTCCACTGCGAATCCCTGAGTTAGTACCCCTCCTTCAATTTCTTGCAGTAACATGGTCTCGATGTAGTCCGTGGGGTTTGGCTCTTCTTCTCCTTCCGGGAGCCCCACTATACGAATGTTATTTCTGCTAGCTCTTCCTTCGGCTTCCTCAGCTCTGCTCTCCAGGTTATACACTGGTTGTCTCAGTATATGGATTTCCGAGGCGTGTGATATGCAAGCGGCTGTGTTCGAGCTTGTTTCCTTCTCCAGCTCTCCTGTGCGTTCCGCCACTTTTTAAACGTCTTGTCTTAGCAAGTTTACCTCCTCCTACACCACTCCACTTTTAAGATCCAATGATTTTTGAAGTTCGCCCATAGCTGCCTCCAACTTGAGTTCCCATGCAACTTTCAGGTCTGCAATAGCATCTAAGATCTGTTAATTGCTGCATTCTGGTACATCATCTGTGTGCTGGCTCCTCTCTCCTAGCTCCTCCAGCTGGCTGAGGTGTTTTGGTAAATTCTTCCATGGTCGACTGCTTTCATTTTGATTTGGCAGCTTGGACGCCATCTTGTTACTGTTTTGTGTATCCGCTCGGTAAGTCTTTTTTATTAACTATTGAACTCTGTAAATTGCTGTGAAGCTAATGTCTCTATTATCTCCTTTTACAGGTTCTGTGAAGAGAAACGCTGGTAGCGTTAACCGCTGTCAGCGGATCAGATGCGAAGCGCGCTTTCCAGCGGAGGCATGGCTTAAATAGCTCCCTCTGCAATATGAATAGAACGTTCTGCAACTTGTGAATGGATCGTGCGGCGGCCATGCTAAGTGTATGGAATTTACTGGAAAACATCACAATAGTCTATGGAAGTGTATGCTGAGAATGGTGTAAATGCCGTGTGTGCCAGGCTAACACCCACCTTCAATCTACTGTTTTATTTAATGTTCCCTGCCTAGCCTGAATGAGGATTATGTCCACTGACTGGGATCATGACAATTGCCTGTGGATGTTTGGGGGTAAAGAGGACCAACATGTCGATTCCTACCCTCTCAAACAGTACCCCCACCACGGGGAGTGGTACCAATGGCGCTTGGATTGTTGTGCCACTTTTCTCAGATAACTGGCAAGTGGCACAACTCCTGCAGTGACTTTCTACTTGCACCCCCATCTTGGGCCAGTAGATGTGCATGGATAACCTTTACTTGGTTCTCTTGATACCAAGGTGACCAGCAAGGGGTACTTCATGCGCCAACTGCAAGAGGAAGTGTCTTACAGCAAGGGGCACCACCAACTTCCTATGGTCTCCTTCTGTAGACTGCGTAGGCTCACTGTAGAGGAGCCCACCTTCCCAATATATCCTGTGCTTCCCAGGAGGTTCACCCTCAAGCTGGGAGCAGGCCTGTCCCCGTAGGCCTTCCAGAGATGGGCACTCAGATGGCCCTTACTGAACTCAATCCTGTCAGGACCACCTTCTACTAACAAACCTTGTATTTCAGGATGGTCATTGGGATCAAATATTTCAGGTAACACCTCTTCCTCTTCAGGTTCAGGTGTGTGACCAACTACCTCCACCTCAGTGGTAAGTTAGGGGGAATATTTTCTTTCCGTCTTCTGTCTTTCTTGACTACTTTAGCCTTGGGTTTCCCCTTGGGCTTGGCATTGGACTTGGCCAGTGCAGCCCTGGTTTGTGACCTTGTGCAGGGTCTCTCTGCTGTGTCACCCACAAGCCCTAAAGCTCTGAGATCATTCCCCAGCAAGACCTTTCCTGTGGCATTTCTCTGAATGCTCACTGGAATCCTGACCACTGTACCATTTATAGTAAGCTGTATAGGCATAACTGGGAACTTGAGAGGTGGGCCATCAGCCAACTTGGTGGGTAACAGAGGAGCTCTGGTAACTTCCTCTGAGTCTACCAAGGTAGAATCCACTACAGTTCTGCTGCACCCACTATCCCTAATGGCAGGAGTATCTACTCCATTGATCAGCACACTGTCCTTAAAGTAGTGCTTGGTATTATCAGGAATCCTAGCATAAGCCTCTGGGACCTTAGGCTCCCAGGAACCCTGAGAAACTAAAACTACCTCCAGAATCTATCCCACTTGGGAAAAGGAAAGAGTCTGAAGAGAAGGATGCTCCTGTAATCTCTTCTTCCTCATAGGAGGAGGTGGCCAGATTAGCAGAGTGGACCCCCAAGGTTTTGACCTTACATCTGGGGTCCCCCTTCACATGGTCACTTGTCCACAAGCCACACATGATCCACTGGGTCTTGGGACATAGGGAGGCTTATTGTAACCAGGGTTCTGTTTTAGAGGATAACCTCCACTATGGTGTGTATTCTCTTGAGACTTACCCTTACATTTATGTTTGTGCCTCTTTTGGGAGGAAGTTTTATCAGATCCCCCACCCTCCTTATCCTTGGACTTGTTCCCCTCCTCCTGCTTACCAGGATGAGTATTGTCCTTATGGGACACTCTATGTGACACCCACAAATCTGCTGCTACGGCCAGGTTCTTAGGATCTAACTCCTTTGAATCTGCCAAATTCTTCTTTAGCTCAGGGGAACAAGATGCAAAAATATGTTCAAGCATGACAAGACATATCATGCCCTCAAAGGTGGAGGCCTTCAACCCAGCCAGTCACGTTCTTTAAGGAATCAGTCAGATATGACACCCAAGTACTTCCTTATTTCTGTCTGTACTCTGTAAACATCTTTATGTATTGGGCATGAGTCTTCCTAAACTTCAAGATGAGAGTTTGCTTTAACATTGCAAAATCTACTCTTTCAGCTTTTAACATTTCCATAATAGCACTGCAGCCAGAATGGGGTAGTCTGCTGAGCAACCATGCAATCTTATCAGCATTTACAACCTCTTGAACTTCACATGCATACTCAAATGCATTCAACCAGTCCATAATGTCATTCTTCTCATCATAGCTCAGCGGCACTGTGCTCGCCTTGGAAGCAAGATGACACGGAGCAACACAGGTTCGATATCCGATTCCGCGCTTAGAAACCTCTGGGTTTTAAGCACGTTATAAATAACCTATCATATCATATCATACACACTGAGCAGATCTTTCGGAAATCTTGGATGAGAGGAGGACCCAGACCCTTGTCCAGATCCCTGGGATCCTTTAGAAACTTGAAGCTTGGCCAGTTCCAACTGGTGATCCCTGTCTTTCTGTTTTTCAGCCTGCTCTACTTCCAGCTTAGCCATGTGAAATTCAAGCTCCTCAGAGCTTGCACAGGAAACATTAGACATGGCATCCTCCCTATCCTCATGGGTACTGTTGATGAGGGCAGTGACAGAACTGTCAGTTCTGCCAGTGGAAGCAGCTCCACCTCCTTCTGCACTCTCAGCAGAGGTTATGGCACAGAGTTGCAACTCTTGCCATTCCATGATTCTCTGAATCATTTCCACTTTTGTACCTTGAGCAAGTAAACTTCTCTCAGTACATATCTTTTAAAAAGGTACTTGTTTCCATTATATTAGATAGATCTAGGGCCTTTACAGTTATCACTACAAAGTCACTATGTGTCTTGGGTAGGGGTAATCTGAAATGCCTTCACTAGTGTGCAACACTGAATACCTTCACTCCTATCTCACCGCTGTACACCAATTTGTTAAGACGGATTGCTGAACTCTGACCTGGTGGACAGAGGTTCAGAAGGCCAGTCTAGTTTCTTGGAACAGGGTAACCTTCTGGACAAGCCAGACCAATCAAGGTAGCATTGGCGGCGGTCAAGACTTGGTCTCAGGAGGGGTGAGGGTGACTGAAAGACCTCAAAGAGCACACAGAGTAAAGGACACTTACAACTCACTACCAGTCAGGTGTAGTGATATTAAAAATACCAATACATTTATTTCAAGGCCTTTTAAAGTTCACCACACAATAACAATCACAGTAATACTTTTAGATCAATACAATCCTATCTACATACATATATACAAGACCAAGTGGCCTATAGGGTTATTGCACAGAATGGGTCCACAACCTAGAAAAGGAAAGGAAGCAGGTAGTGCAAATCGTCTTTAGACAGTTCTGCATCAAATACAATCCTAACTGAAAGATGTTCCAATCCCTAAAATGAGGGGAGCCTATTGCTCAAATGTATTTGCAATGCTGGCGCACGCGGTAGTGCAGATGGGTAGAATAGGGACTTTTGTAGGGTCCGTAGCAGCTCAGGAAAGCAGGTGAGGTGATGCAGAATACGTTCCCACTATTCGAGGAGGGTCTCCACAACAGGGCAGAGCAGTTTCCAAGACTAGGGAATAGTTCACCAGTTTGCACCAGCAGTGGAAAGGAGAGGGGCTCTCAGGGGCTACTTGTGCGTAAAAAGGGTTGGATGCGCTATGGACCACCGGTAAGCATTGTTAGTACTCATCGACCCCTGGCGCACTCTGAACCAAACTTCGGCAGTCGAGTCCAATTCGGTTGCAGGTTCAAATGCGTCAATTTCTGAGGCTCTGAATTTCAGTGGCGAATTAAAGCGATGATTCCCAAACGGGACAGTGGCGTTTTCTCAGCTCCTGGTGGAAGCATCAGGCCAGTTTCACTGCAGCAGGCTTCAGGGGCAAGAGGGGCACAAAAGCAGCGCACCTGAAAAGTTTGTCACCATGGCTAGGCGACACGACAACCGTGTTCACTCCGGATCAGGCTCTCTCTCTTTACTCCAGAACTGGGAATGCCAAGTGTACGAAATTCGGTGTGAGATTCCCCTGACCACAGAGCTAGCGACATACCAAGTTTCGAGTGTTTCCTCGAAATGGTGGCGGTATTAGGGCAAAGGTCCTGCGTAAGCTGGTCAGCCCACTGGTTTGCCCAGGGACACTTCTGAGAAAGGCTAACTTGCAGGGTTTGATGAAGGTGTCGAGAATAGATGGTCCCACCATTCCAATGCGTCGAAGCGTCTTCGCAGACCATCTAGTTCGATCAGATGCAGAGGGGCCCAGCAGGGCAACAGTTGGCTCAGGGTGCCAAACCTTCCAGCGGCTCCCCAGCGGTTGTTCGACTCGGCTTCTTAGTTTCAGGATACTTGGATCTTATTCTTCATTCAGTGAGAACTCCAGAGATCGATATGGTATGGGTGTTTGGAGCCCTCTCTTATCCAAAATCACCTTCACGCCAAAACAAAGAGGACCCAATGGGAGATCTGCTCTCAGACAGGCATACAATACATGGACAAATCATGGACCACGGTGGTCCCATGCATTCACAGCACACCAGGCTCTCTGGCACCCAGGATGTGTATTGTGACTAGACAGCCCAGCCCACCGGAAGCACACACAAGGCATGCAGAAACCCGTGAAAGCTTGGCGTTTTGCGGGAGAATGCATGCCCAAATAAGGACTGATCCTGGTCAACTCAACCTGGGGAAGGTGAAGGGGCAAGATGGCCAAAATACAGGACAAAGAACCTCGTGGCACGGCCATTTTGGAGCCAGGCCACCTATTCGTGCCAAACGCGGTTAATGCGGTTTACCTGGCAGGAAAGGGTTACAATTACATGAAAAAGATAAGCTACCACCAGCCCTGTCCGAGACACATCTGCACTTCTCCAGAAAAATCCTTCAAGAGTAACTAGGGCCTTTGGAAATGACTATTAGACCCAAGTGCACTGTACTTAAGATACTTTGTGCAGTTGTTACATGTTGCAGAACAGTTGCAACATGGACAAGGACTAAAGGAAACAAAGTCTCCCAGTACTGATGGTCTGTAAGGGCATGTGTAACGCTCACCTGATTCCCGTAGAGGCGCCGGTCTTGACTGGGCGGATACCGTATCTGCAAAGGTGATGTGTAACACACGGCTGGCTCTTTGGGCTGGACCTCTGTGCACTGTATGTCTGACTTGAAGGGTAAGATGTCTGCAGATAGAAAATATGGGATTAAGGAACTGGGTTATTGAATGTCTCTCTCTTCTTCCCTTTCTCTTCTCCTGTAGAACCCCAAAGGTTAACGCTCTCACCTTAGGTAAGTGAACGCCGTGCTCTCCATCTGCCTCGGGGCAGGGTGCTGTAACCAGTTTCTTCACTGGATAAGGGGAGCAGGCCTCTTGACTTCAGAGGACTGCTGTCCGTCGTTTACTGCACGAACGGTAAGTTTCGAGTAATTCTAATGTCTTTAAAGTCTTTAGTAATGATGTTTCTTGTTTTGCAGGGTTCCGGCGATGGCGGATGACGGGCTGAAGTGAGTTGAAGATGGAGCCCGTGTGATGAATAGAAGCGCCTGGAAGCACGTAAGTAAGCGCTTGTTGCCTGCTTCACGATGCGCTCTAACTGTCTTTTTATTTTGCAGGCACAAGTTCGGAGCGGCTGCAGGGTGCTGGAATACCCACTGGGTTAGATGTGGAAAGGAGTAATGGCACGTGAGTATTAAAGTTCCCCAATGTCTTTAAACGCACCTTGTTTTGTCTTTCAGATGCGGGATGCAGCGCCGAAGGCCTCCGGAGCGTGCGAAGAGTTGGTAAGCTTTTGTCCTTCAGATGCCGGAATGCAGTGTGAAGACCTCCGGAGCGCACGAAGAGTAGGTAAGCCTTTGTCTTTCAGATGCCGGAATGCAGCGCGAGGCGTTGGTGACAGCCGATGGACCAGGTAAGTGAAGAGCTGTCACTGAAGACCGTAATGCTAACCTGTTCTTTCTTGTCTTTATAGGTGTTGCTGAAGACTGGATTCAGGATGGTAAGCCTTTTTCCTTAGGCCCAGGATCAGATGCAGAAGACACGATGAGCGTTCTGCTGCAGAGGATGCAGAATAACGCAAAGCAAGATTCATCCATCGGGTGTGGTTTAAATAGCCTCCTGTAGGGCTTAGGTGTCTCCTTCCACAGCCACGCCTAGGTAAGAAAAGAGTTCCTGCTTTCCAGAAGAGTTCCAGTGTTCTGAATCTAGGGAGTGGCTCCTGCCCCACCCAACAGGAAAAGTAGTTCCAAACAGAAGAGGATCAGAGGCTCAACTGGCAGGCAAGTAAGCAGCATGGTCTGCTGCAGGTAAGTCCACCCAAGCATTATGAGCCCGGCGCTTCCAGCGCTGGGACTGGGCATATTTATGAGCCTGGTGCCACTGGCACCAGGACTGGGTCCAAAAGGTCCCAATTGGGACTGGTTGGCACTCGGAACCTGGGTTATGGATCTGCTTCCAAGGGAGTTGGGAAAACCCTGACCTTTTGGAAGCAGAGATCATGACAGCATGTCAGTTTCCCCATAAGAAAGTGAGCGAAAAGTCCAGAGGAATCAGACTATGGTGGTTAACATCAGCAAAATGTTGGGGATACACAACTTGAGGGAAAATTACACATAAATGGAAATCTTTCCTAACAGCTACCCTGATGGCGGCTCAGGTGCCGAAAGAGCACCAGGGCTGCATTTATTTTGTTCACAGTTCACCATTTCTTTGCATATTGCCTGCGCCGCGCGGATATGGAAAAATGCCCACATATGAAAAGTAATACGGGTAGCCCTGATAGTGGCTTGCCAGGGCCGTGTTTAATTGTTTTCCTTTTTCTGGGGGAGCCAGGGATTTCATGGGCTTGGTCCGTGGTGGGCTCCTAGAGCCAGGCCTGACACCCAGGCTCAGGCCTGGCTCTGCCCTACCCATGAAATCCCTGGCTCCCCCAGCTCTATCACCAGTACCATCCACATTAGTCACTTCATGCAGACAAATCTGTAATGCCTCCGCTCCTATGCAGTTAAGGAGAGAAGCTTCCCTCAAATTGTTGTTAAACTTTGCTTCCCCAGTGGCCTTAAGGTATACCTGGAAGGAGTCTGTCCACTGCTCCCGGGAACAGGAGGATCCCCTGGAGTGGCGGGAAAAGGGCAGGCACATTCTGCATCGTTTCCTCCTCTCCGCTCTGGAAAAACACTTATAATAAGGCAGGCAAAACAAGGCAGTCAAATGGCTCGCCAAAAAATACTGGGACAAAAAGGTGTTTGTGTACTACATACAGAAATTGCCAAAGCCTCACAAACAGCCATGCAGCTGTCCAACATGATATATATATATATGTCCTGCAGTTTACAGACATCTCTTTATTAGGGTGAATGTAGTGACTAATCAAAACAGAAGAATCAATTATTTGCTTTAAAGGGTTTCTTACTGAATCACTATAAGACATGTTTAACATTTAAAATTGTGGACATTATGGTGTTCCCATAATGCTCTTTGCTTTTATGCAAATCAACAGTATTGGGGTCTATTAAGAGATACTTTGTTGCACAACCTAGTGGAGGGAGAGGAGTGGTTGGCATTACATTTTTCCATTTCCAGCACTGGATACGGGAGATCAATCCACAACACTCACATTCCTTATCCCCATGTTACAAATTATACAATGAACATAGCCCTGGGACATAACCCTTCTAATAATATGCAATACTTCTTTATTTTTAGGTAACTGTATACCTACTTATCTTGTTACGGTTTTAACATTATTATATAGTCATTAGTATAAACAAATTATTAAAACACAAACACGCTGTCAACATAGAATTTTGTGTCAAACAGGTGTAGGAGATGGTCAGACTCCGATGCAGCTGATGTCTTGTATCTAATTCTGTAGCAGCAGCCATCTTGAAATGGTCAGTTTTCTGTATATTTTAAAGAGGGAGTTTTGGATAACTGAGCTGAAGTACAGAGGTTTTAAAAAATTGGCACACGAAAAAAAAATGGATTACCCCTGTAGGCGAAGTAAGGGCTGAATCACAATATTGTGCTTGGGGGGTGCAGAGCCCGGGTGTTTGCCATGCCAACACGGTTCATACTAGTTCCCATCTGAGAAACTGACCTTTGTTTGCTAGGGCCATTTCTCAGATGGGAAATAGCTACTTCTTTGTGAGTAGACTAGTTCCCATTAGAGAATTAGCCCTTTTTGCCCCCTAGTGGTCAAGTCCTGCATAATAATGGGTTTTAGATTACTTTCACTGAGAAGGCTAGTTCCCATTAGAGAAAGGGGCCTTTTTGCTCCCCTAGTGGTCCGGTCCTGCATAATAATGGGTTTTATATTACTCTCACTGAGAACGCTAATTCCCATTAGAGAAATTTCCCTTTTGGCCTCTGGTGGTAAAGTCCTGCATAATAACGGGGTTTAGATTATTCTCACTGCTAAGTCTATATCCCATCATACGAGAGGATCTTTCTGCTTCTTGAGGTTGGAGGTCCGTTTCTCTATGGGAAATAGATGTTTCATTGTGAATAGGCTAGTTCCCATCAGACGAGAGGACCTTCCTGCCTCACCAGGTTGGAGGGCTGTTTCTCTAATGGGAAATAGATGCTTCATTGTGAATCGGTTTGTTCCCATTAGACAAGAGTACCTTTCTGCTTCTCCAGGTTGGAGGGCCAGTTCTCTAATGGGAAATAGATGCTTCATTGTGAATAAGCTAGTTCCCATTAGATGAGGACCTTTCTGCCACTCAGGGTTGGAGGGCTGTTTCTCTAAAGGGAAATAGATGCTTCATTGTGAGTAGGTAGTTCCCATTAGACAAGAGGACCTTCCTGCTTCTCCAGGTTGGAGGGTCGATTCTCTAATGAGAAATAGGTGGTTCATTTTGGTAGGCTAGTTCCCATTAGACGAGAGGACCTTTCTGCTTTTCCAGGATGGAGGGCCGGTTCTCTAATGGGAAACAGATGCTTCATTGTGAGTAGGCTAGTTCCCATTAGACGAGAGCACCTTTTTGCTTCTCTGGGTTATAGGGCTGTTTCTTTAATGGGAAATAGATGCTTCATTGTGAATAGGCTAGTTCCCATTACCCGAGAGGACCTTTCTGCTTCTCCAGGTTGGAGGGCCTTTTCTCTAATGGGAAATAGGTGCTTCATTGTGAGTAGGCTATTTCTTATTAGACGAGAGGAACTTTCTGCTTCTCCAGGTTGGAGGGCCATTTCTCTAATGGGAAATAGATGCTTCATTGTGAATAGGCTAGTTCGCATTAGACGAGAGGACCTTTCTGCTTCTCGAGGTTGGAGGGGCGTTTCTCTAATGGGAAATAAATGCTTCATTGTAAATAGGCTAGTTCCCATTAGGCGCATGGACCTTTCTGCCTCTCTGGGTTGGATGGCCATTTCTCTAATGGGAAATTGATGCTTCATTGTGAATAGGCTAGTTCCCATTAGACGAGAGGACCTTTCTGCTTCTCTAGGTTGGAGGGGCATTTCTCTAATGGGAAACATTTGCTTCTTTGTGAGTAGGCTAGTTCCCATCAGACGAGAAGACCTTCCCGTTTCTCCAGGTTGCAGGGCCTTTTCTATAATGGGAAATAGATGCTTCATTGTGAGTAGGCTAGTTCCCATTAGACGAGAGGGCCTTTCTGCTTCTCCGGGTTGGAAAGCAGTTTCTCTAATGGGAAATAGATGCTTCTTTGTGAGTAGGCTAGTTCCCATTAGATGAGAGGACCGGTCTGCTTCTCTGGGTTTGAGGGCCGTTTATCTAATGGGAAATAGATGTTTCATTGTGAGTAGGCTAGTTCCCATTAGACGAGAGGAGCTTTCTGCTTCTCCAGGTTGGAGGGCCCGTTCTCTAATGGGAAATAGATGCTTCATTGTGAGTAGGCTAGTTCCCATTAGACGAGAGGACCTTTCTGCTTATCCAGGTTGGAGGGCCGGTTCTCTAATGGGAATAGATGCTTCATTGTGAGTAGGCTAGTTCCCATTAGACAAGAGGACCTTTCTGCTTCTCCGGGCTGGAGGGCCAGTTCTCTAATGCAAATAGGTGCTTCATTGTGAGTAGGCTAGTTCCCGTTAGACAAGAGCACCTTTTTTTACTTCTCTGGGTTGTAGGGCTGTTTCTCGAATGGGAAATAGATGCTTCATTGTGAGCAGGCTAGTTCCCATTAGACGAGAGGAACTTTCTGCTTCTCCAGGGTGGAGGGTCGTTTCTCTAATGGGAAATAGATGCTTCATTGTGAATAGGCTAGTTCCCATTAGACGATAGGACCTTTCTGCTTCTCGAGGTTGGAGGGCCGTTTATCTAATGGGAAAGAGATGCTTCTGTGTGAGTAGGCTAATTCCCATTAGAGGGGAGCACCTTTCTGCTTCTGCAGGTTGGAGGGTTGTTGCTCTAATGGGAAATAGATGCTTCATTGTGAATAGGATAGTTCCCATTAGACAAGAGGACCTTTCTGCTTCTCCAGGTTGAAGGCCGTTTCTCAAACGGGAAATTGATGCTTTATTGTGAATAGGCTAGTTCCCATTAGAGGAGAGGACCTCTCCACTTCTCTGGGTTGGAGGGCCTTTTCTCTAATGGGAAATAGATGCTTCACTGTGAGTAGGCTAATTCTCATTAGACAAGAGGACATGTCTGCTTCTCTGGGTTGAAGGGCCGTTTCTCTAATGGGAAATAGATGCTTCATTGTGAATAGGCTAGTTCCCATTAGACGAGAGGACCCTTCTGCTTCTCCAGGTTGCAGGGCCGTTTCTCTAATAGGAAATAGATGCTTCATTGTGAATAGGCTAGTTCCCATTAGACGAGAGGACCTTTCTGCCTCTCCAGGCTGGATGGCGTTTCTCTAATGGAAAATAGATGCTTCATTGTGAGTAGCTGTTACACTCACCTGGTCTCTGCGGGGCCGTTGGGGCACGGTCGCAGCCCTCCCTGGAGGTGAATCCCCCTTGTCAGGCTTCCTCCCCTGCTCGTGTGTGGTGGACTGCGCTGGTTATCGGCACTGCCCTGTGAGGATATGAGAGATCGTGAGAAGGCTGCTGTATGACTGCTCTCTCTCACTAACCCTTCTTCCTAGAATGTGGTGAGCATACGCCAACCCATATAGTCTCACCTGTTGTTTGATGACCGCGAGCTCTCCATTGTGCTTCTCACAGCAGGGGCGCGTTGAATGGACTGAGTTCCTTCACTGATCCATGTGATGTGCGCGGCAGCCCAGACCGTCTGTGGCTGATCCACTCCTAAAGGTAAGTTTCTTTTGGCTTTTAAATGTTGTAGTTTTGATTCTTGATTATTGTCTGTATCCTTGTCATAATGTCTTTCCTCTGCTTTCTGCCAGTAGGTGGTATGCGGCCGAGCGGTAGTTGCGGTGCAAGCGGCGAGGCCAAATAGGAAGAGAATGAAGTTCACGATGTTCCAACAGATGGTGAGTATTGGTTTTAGGTCAAGCGCGAGGTTTAGGCTAAGCACAACCTCAAACGTATTGTCTTATAGATTTCTAACCTTGTCTTTGTCTTTTATCCCTTGCAGGCACTGTCTGTCACAACGTCGAGTTGGAGCACCGCTACCCGGAGGTCTAGAAATGGAAGATAGATGCCTGACTCTACGAGATTGCGTGCCGTGCCGAAAGAAGCGGATGGCAAGGTAAGTGCTGCGACTGATAGTGGAAGGCAGGTTAGATGCACTCTGGAGAGTTGCTGAAGACAGGTAAAGTGCGCTCTAGCTGGTAGCTGAAGTCAGGTAAGGTGCGCGCTGGCTGGTAGCTGAAGACAGGTAAGGTGCGCTATGGTGGGTAACTCAAAACAGGTAAGATGTGCTTAGGCGGTGGTGAGCGTTACGCTGCAATAGAAGAATAGCGTGAAGCACGTGCTGGCAGTCAGAGCTGGCTTACATAGCCTGCTCTGGCCACGCACATAGTCATGACTCATCAGCCCCACCCTGGCACTCCTGAAAGGATTCTAAGACGGGTTCAGCCTCCCCAGCAGCCGCACCCGACCCAAAGCACATGGGGGTCCCTGCAGGGGAAACCAAGTACCTGCAGCAAATAAAATGTTCTAGTGGACATTTATTTATGAGCCTGGCACCAAAGGCGCCAGGACTGAGTCCAGTTGGGCTCGCCAAGTTGTATTGTCCCCAAGGGACAATAAAAGGTTGTGTTGCCCCTTGATCTCGTGCCCTGATGCGGCGGGGTCTTGGGTTCTGGAGCCATGGCCATGACAGCACTCCCCCTCAAGGCCCCTCTCACGGGTGTTCTTTCTCCTGACCCTGGCTTGGAGGGGTTGTTGCGGTGGAATTGTCTGATCAGCCGTGGAGCGTGGACTAATTCATTGGGTTCCCATGTACGATCTTGAGGTCCATAACCTTTCCAGTCAATAAGGTAGTACAGTTTAGATCGCACTATTTTGGAATCCAGAATAGTTTTGACCTCGTATTCCAGTTCTACTTCTATGATGTCTGGCTCTGGTGGGGCTTCAATTTGAGTACCCGGTTTCATTGGTTTCAGGAGTGAAACATGGAATACTGGATGGATTTGCATATTGGATGGTAACTCCAATTTCATGGCAGCTGGGTTTATCACGGCTTTGATGGAATAGGGTCCCAGATACCGAGGACGGAAGGCTTGTGGTCTTTTTAAGGGAATGTTTTTGGACGCTAACCAAACTTTGTCTCCGACCTGGTAATGTGGGGCCTCCCTTCGGTGTCGGTCTGCAAACCTTTTCTGTTTTTCTTTGGCTCTGGTCAGATGTTTGGCCGCATCTTTAAGAATCCGCATGATAGTCTTATGTAAGGTTGTTACTGCCGGCATTTCCAATTTGTCAAGGGAATCAAAAGTGGACGTTCGAGGGTGTTGACCATACACAGTGTAGAATGGGGTTTGTCCGGTACTAGTGTGAATAGAATTGTTGTAGGTGATTCAGTCAGCCAAAGTATGTCTTTCCAGGAGCCCTCAGTTTGTTACAATATACATCTTAGATATTGCTCCAAGGTCTGATTGGTCCGTTCAGTTTGGCCGTCGGTTTGAGGATGGTGACTAGCGGATAACCGGAGATCAATTTTGGCTATTTTGCAGCACCTCCTCCAGAGTGCTGAGATGAACTGAGTTCCATGATCTGATATTAGTACTGATGGGAATCTGTGTAGTTTGACAATTTGTTCCAAAAACACGGTGGTGAGGGAAGAAGCAGCAGAGAGTCCTTTTAATGGAATGAAATGAGCCATTTTGGAGAACAAATCTACAATAACTAAGATGGTGTTCAATCCATTGCAGGGAGGAAGATCTGTGATAAAGTCCATTGATAACGTATGCCATGGTGCTGGTGGTACCGTCAATGGACGCAGTAGTCCAGCTGAATTCAGCTTCTGAGATTTGTGTTGTGCGCAGAACCCACAGGTTGCGATGAATTGAGCAATGTCTTTTCTCCAAGTTGGCCACCAATACCCCTTTTGGATTTTAGCTTGAGTCTTGGCAATTCCTGGATGTCCTGCCACTAGTGAATCGTGATAATTAGCTATTATTTGGTCTTGTAGCTTCTTGTCCTGGATGTACAAACTTCCTTGAAAATACGGCAGATCATTTTCAATGGTGTATTGATCCCCTCTGGGTAGTCACACCTGTCGTGTTGCTTGGCTCATCTGAGATTGGAGGTCAGATTTCAAATCATCCAAACAGGTGGTTGTGGCGATTTTGTTCTGGATCCGTTCTTCCGGAATGATGGCTAAATCCTCAGACGTGGAAAAGGCTTCTTGATCCTCACTCAAGCGCAATAGAGGGTGACTGATCCTGGTCAACTCAACCTGGGGAAGGTGAAGGGGCAAGATGGCCAAAATACAGGACAAAGAACCTCGTGGCACGGCCATTTTGGAGCCAGGCCACCTATTCGTGCCAAACGCGGTTAATGCGGTTTACCTGGCAGGAAAGGGTTACAATTACATGAAAAAGATAAGCTACCACCAGCCCTGTCCGAGACACATCTGCACTTCTCCAGAAAAATCCTTCAAGAGTAACTAGGGCCTTTGGAAATGACTATTAGACCCAAGTGCACTGTACTTAAGATACTTTGTGCAGTTGTTACATGTTGCAGAACAGTTGCAACATGGACAAGGACTAAAGGAAACAAAGTCTCCCAGTACTGATGGTCTGTAAGGGCATGTGTAACGCTCACCTGATTCCCGTAGAGGCGCCGGTCTTGACTGGGCGGATACCGTATCTGCAAAGGTGATGTGTAACACACGGCTGGCTCTTTGGGCTGGACCTCTGTGCACTGTATGTCTGACTTGAAGGGTAAGATGTCTGCAGATAGAAAATATGGGATTAAGGAACTGGGTTATTGAATGTCTCTCTCTTCTTCCCTTTCTCTTCTCCTGTAGAACCCCAAAGGTTAACGCTCTCACCTTAGGTAAGTGAACGCCGTGCTCTCCATCTGCCTCGGGGCAGGGTGCTGTAACCAGTTTCTTCACTGGATAAGGGGAGCAGGCCTCTTGACTTCAGAGGACTGCTGTCCGTCGTTTACTGCACGAACGGTAAGTTTCGAGTAATTCTAATGTCTTTAAAGTCTTTAGTAATGATGTTTCTTGTTTTGCAGGGTTCCGGCGATGGCGGATGACGGGCTGAAGTGAGTTGAAGATGGAGCCCGTGTGATGAATAGAAGCGCCTGGAAGCACGTAAGTAAGCGCTTGTTGCCTGCTTCACGATGCGCTCTAACTGTCTTTTTATTTTGCAGGCACAAGTTCGGAGCGGCTGCAGGGTGCCGGAATACCCACTGGGTTAGATGTGGAAAGGAGTAATGGCACGTGAGTATTAAAGTTCCCCAATGTCTTTAAACGCACCTTGTTTTGTCTTTCAGATGCGGGATGCAGCGCCGAAGGCCTCCGGAGCGTGCGAAGAGTTGGTAAGCTTTTGTCTTTCAGATGCCGGAATGCAGTGTGAAGACCTCCGGAGCGCACGAAGAGTAGGTAAGCCTTTGTCTTTCAGATGCCGGAATGCAGCGCGAGGCGTTGGTGACAGCCGATGGACCAGGTAAGTGAAGAGCTGTCACTGAAGACCGTAATGCTAACCTGTTCTTTCTTGTCTTTATAGGTGTTGCTGAAGACTGGATTCAGGATGGTAAGCCTTTTTCCTTAGGCCCAGGATCAGATGCAGAAGACACGATGAGCGTTCTGCTGCAGAGGATGCAGAATAACGCAAAGCAAGATTCATCCATCGGGTGTGGTTTAAATAGCCTCCTGTAGGGCTTAGGTGTCTCCTTCCACAGCCACGCCTAGGTAAGAAAAGAGTTCCTGCTTTCCAGAAGAGTTCCAGTGTTCTGAATCTAGGGAGTGGCTCCTGCCCCACCCAACAGGAAAAGTAGTTCCAAACAGAAGAGGATCAGAGGCTCAACTGGCAGGCAAGTAAGCAGCATGGTCTGCTGCAGGTAAGTCCACCCAAGCATTATGAGCCCGGCGCTTCCAGCGCTGGGACTGGGCATATTTATGAGCCTGGTGCCACTGGCACCAGGACTGGGTCCAAAAGGTCCCAATTGGGACTGGTTGGCACTCGGAACCTGGGTTATGGATCTGCTTCCAAGGGAGTTGGGAAAACCCTGACCTTTTGGAAGCAGAGATCATGACAGCATGTCAGTTTCCCCATAAGAAAGTGAGCGAAAAGTCCAGAGGAATCAGACTATGGTGGTTAACATCAGCAAAATGTTGGGGATACACAACTTGAGGGAAAATTACACATAAATGGAAATCTTTCCTAACAGCTACCCTGATGGCGGCTCAGGTGCCGAAAGAGCACCAGGGCTGCATTTATTTTGTTCACAGTTCACCATTTCTTTGCATATTGCCTGCGCCGCGCGGATATGGAAAAATGCCCACATATGAAAAGTAATACGGGTAGCCCTGATAGTGGCTTGCCAGGGCCGTGTTTAATTGTTTTCCTTTTTCTGGGGGAGCCAGGGATTTCATGGGCTTGGTCCGTGGTGGGCTCCTAGAGCCAGGCCTGACACCCAGGCTCAGGCCTGGCTCTGCCCTACCCATGAAATCCCTGGCTCCCCCAGCTCTATCACCAGTACCATCCACATTAGTCACTTCATGCAGACAAATCTGTAATGCCTCCGCTCCTATGCAGTTAAGGAGAGAAGCTTCCCTCAAATTGTTGTTAAACTTTGCTTCCCCAGTGGCCTTAAGGTATACCTGGAAGGAGTCTGTCCACTGCTCCCGGGAACAGGAGGATCCCCTGGAGTGGCGGGAAAAGGGCAGGCACATTCTGCATCGTTTCCTCCTCTCCGCTCTGGAAAAACACTTATAATAAGGCAGGCAAAACAAGGCAGTCAAATGGCTCGCCAAAAAATACTGGGACAAAAAGGTGTTTGTGTACTACATACAGAAATTGCCAAAGCCTCACAAACAGCCATGCAGCTGTCCAACATGATATATATATATGTCCTGCAGTTTACAGACATCTCTTTATTAGGGTGAATGTAGTGACTAATCAAAACAGAAGAATCAATTATTTGCTTTAAAGGGTTTCTTACTGAATCACTATAAGACATGTTTAACATTTAAAATTGTGGACATTATGGTGTTCCCATAATGCTCTTTGCTTTTATGCAAATCAACAGTATTGGGGTCTATTAAGAGATACTTTGTTGCACAACCTAGTGGAGGGAGAGGAGTGGTTGGCATTACATTTTTCCATTTCCAGCACTGGATACGGGAGATCAATCCACAACACTCACATTCCTTATCCCCATGTTACAAATTATACAATGAACATAGCCCTGGGACATAACCCTTCTAATAATATGCAATACTTCTTTATTTTTAGGTAACTGTATACCTACTTATCTTGTTACGGTTTTAACATTATTATATAGTCATTAGTATAAACAAATTATTAAAACACAAACACGCTGTCAACATAGAATTTTGTGTCAAACAGGTGTAGGAGATGGTCAGACTCCGATGCAGCTGATGTCTTGTATCTAATTCTGTAGCAGCAGCCATCTTGAAATGGTCAGTTTTCTGTATATTTTAAAGAGGGAGTTTTGGATAACTGAGCTGAAGTACAGAGGTTTTAAAAAATTGGCACACGAAAAAAAAATGGATTACCCCTGTAGGCGAAGTAAGGGCTGAATCACAATATTGTGCTTGGGGGGTGCAGAGCCCGGGTGTTTGCCATGCCAACACGGTTCATACTAGTTCCCATCTGAGAAACTGACCTTTGTTTGCTAGGGCCATTTCTCAGATGGGAAATAGCTACTTCTTTGTGAGTAGACTAGTTCCCATTAGAGAATTAGCCCTTTTTGCCCCCTAGTGGTCAAGTCCTGCATAATAATGGGTTTTAGATTACTTTCACTGAGAAGGCTAGTTCCCATTAGAGAAAGGGGCCTTTTTGCTCCCCTAGTGGTCCGGTCCTGCATAATAATGGGTTTTATATTACTCTCACTGAGAACGCTAATTCCCATTAGAGAAATTTCCCTTTTGGCCTCTGGTGGTAAAGTCCTGCATAATAACGGGGTTTAGATTATTCTCACTGCTAAGTCTATATCCCATCATACGAGAGGATCTTTCTGCTTCTTGAGGTTGGAGGTCCGTTTCTCTATGGGAAATAGATGTTTCATTGTGAATAGGCTAGTTCCCATCAGACGAGAGGACCTTCCTGCCTCACCAGGTTGGAGGGCTGTTTCTCTAATGGGAAATAGATGCTTCATTGTGAATCGGTTTGTTCCCATTAGACAAGAGTACCTTTCTGCTTCTCCAGGTTGGAGGGCCAGTTCTCTAATGGGAAATAGATGCTTCATTGTGAATAAGCTAGTTCCCATTAGATGAGGACCTTTCTGCCACTCAGGGTTGGAGGGCTGTTTCTCTAAAGGGAAATAGATGCTTCATTGTGAGTAGGTAGTTCCCATTAGACAAGAGGACCTTCCTGCTTCTCCAGGTTGGAGGGTCGATTCTCTAATGAGAAATAGGTGGTTCATTTTGGTAGGCTAGTTCCCATTAGACGAGAGGACCTTTCTGCTTTTCCAGGATGGAGGGCCGGTTCTCTAATGGGAAACAGATGCTTCATTTTGAGTAGGCTAGTTCCCATTAGACGAGAGCACCTTTTTGCTTCTCTGGGTTATAGGGCTGTTTCTTTAATGGGAAATAGATGCTTCATTGTGAATAGGCTAGTTCCCATTACCCGAGAGGACCTTTCTGCTTCTCCAGGTTGGAGGGCCTTTTCTCTAATGGGAAATAGGTGCTTCATTGTGAGTAGGCTATTTCTTATTAGACGAGAGGAACTTTCTGCTTCTCCAGGTTGGAGGGCCATTTCTCTAATGGGAAATAGATGCTTCATTGTGAATAGGCTAGTTCCCATTAGGCGCATGGACCTTTCTGCCTCTCTGGGTTGGATGGCCATTTCTCTAATGGGAAATTGATGCTTTATTGTGAATAGGCTAGTTCCCATTAGACGAGAGGACCTTTCTGCTTCTCTAGGTTGGAGGGGCATTTCTCTAATGGGAAACATTTGCTTCTTTGTGAGTAGGCTAGTTCCCATCAGACGAGAAGACCTTCCCGTTTCTCCAGGTTGCAGGGCCTTTTCTCTAATGGGAAATAGATGCTTCATTGTGAGTAGGCTAGTTCCCATTAGACGAGAGGGCCTTTCTGCTTCTCCGGGTTGGAAAGCAGTTTCTCTAATGGGAAATAGATGCTTCTTTGTGAGTAGGCTAGTTCCCATCAGACGAGAAGACCTTCCCGTTTCTCCAGGTTGCAGGGCCTTTTCTCTAATGGGAAATAGATGCTTCATTGTGAGTAGGCTAGTTCCCATTAGACGAGAGGGCCTTTCTGCTTCTCCGGGTTGGAAAGCAGTTTCTCTAATGGGAAATAGATGCTTCTTTGTGAGTAGGCTAGTTCCCATTAGATGAGAGGACCGGTCTGCTTCTCTGGGTTTGAGGGCCGTTTCTCTAAAGGGAAATAGATGCTTCATTGTGAGTAGGTAGTTCCCATTAGACAAGAGGACCTTCCTGCTTCTCCAGGTTGGAGGGCCGATTCTCTAATGAGAAATAGGTGGTTCATTTTGGTAGGCTAGTTCCCATTAGACGAGAGGACCTTTCTGCTTTTCCAGGATGGAGGGCCGGTTCTCTAATGGGAAACAGATGCTTCATTTTGAGTAGGCTAGTTCCCATTAGACGAGAGCACCTTTTTGCTTCTCTGGGTTATAGGGCTGTTTCTTTAATGGGAAATAGATGCTTCATTGTGAATAGGCTAGTTCCCATTACCCGAGAGGACCTTTCTGCTTCTCCAGGTTGGAGGGCCTTTTCTCTAATGGGAAATAGGTGCTTCATTGTGAGTAGGCTATTTCTTATTAGACGAGAGGAACTTTCTGCTTCTCCAGGTTGGAGGGCCATTTCTCTAATGGGAAATAGATGCTTCATTGTGAATAGGCTAGTTCGCATTAGACGAGAGGACCTTTCTGCTTCTCGAGGTTGGAGGGGCGTTTCTCTAATGGGAAATAAATGCTTCATTGTAAATAGGCTAGTTCCCATTAGGCGCATGGACCTTTCTGCCTCTCTGGGTTGGATGGCCATTTCTCTATTGGGAAATTGATGCTTCATTGTGAATAGGCTAGTTCCCATTAGACGAGAGGACCTTTCTGCTTCTCTAGGTTGGAGGGGCATTTCTCTAATGGGAAACATTTGCTTCTTTGTGAGTAGGCTAGTTCCCATCAGACGAGAAGACCTTCCCGTTTCTCCAGGTTGCAGGGCCTTTTCTATAATGGGAAATAGATGCTTCATTGTGAGTAGGCTAGTTCCCATTAGACGAGAGGGCCTTTCTGCTTCTCCGGGTTGGAAAGCAGTTTCTCTAATGGGAAATAGATGCTTCTTTGTGAGTAGGCTAGTTCCCATTAGATGAGAGGACCGGTCTGCTTCTCTGGGTTTGAGGGCCGTTTATCTAATGGGAAATAGATGTTTCATTGTGAGTAGGCTAGTTCCCATTAGACGAGAGGAGCTTTCTGCTTCTCCAGGTTGGAGGGCCCGTTCTCTAATGGGAAATAGATGCTTCATTGTGAGTAGGCTAGTTCCCATTAGACGAGAGGACCTTTCTGCTTATCCAGGTTGGAGGGCCGGTTCTCTAATGGGAATAGATGCTTCATTGTGAGTAGGCTAGTTCCCATTAGACAAGAGGACCTTTCTGCTTCTCCGGGCTGGAGGGCCAGTTCTCTAATGCAAATAGGTGCTTCATTGTGAGTAGGCTAGTTCCCGTTAGACAAGAGCACCTTTTTTACTTCTCTGGGTTGTAGGGCTGTTTCTCGAATGGGAAATAGATGCTTCATTGTGAGCAGGCTAGTTCCCATTAGACGAGAGGAACTTTCTGCTTCTCCAGGGTGGAGGGCCGGTTCTCTAATGGGAAACAGATGCTTCATTTTGAGTAGGCTAGTTCCCATTAGACGAGAGCACCTTTTTGCTTCTCTGGGTTATAGGGCTGTTTCTTTAATGGGAAATAGATGCTTCATTGTGAATAGGCTAGTTCCCATTACCCGAGAGGACCTTTCTGCTTCTCCAGGTTGGAGGGCCTTTTCTCTAATGGGAAATAGGTGCTTCATTGTGAGTAGGCTATTTCTTATTAGACGAGAGGAACTTTCTGCTTCTCCAGGTTGGAGGGCCATTTCTCTAATGGGAAATAGATGCTTCATTGTGAATAGGCTAGTTCGCATTAGACGAGAGGACCTTTCTGCTTCTCGAGGTTGGAGGGGCGTTTCTCTAATGGGAAATAAATGCTTCATTGTGAGTAGGTAGTTCCCATTAGACAAGAGGACCTTCCTGCTTCTCCAGGTTGGAGGGCCGATTCTCTAATGAGAAATAGGTGGTTCATTTTGGTAGGCTAGTTCCCATTAGACGAGAGGACCTTTCTGCTTTTCCAGGATGGAGGGCCGGTTCTCTAATGGGAAACAGATGCTTCATTTTGAGTAGGCTAGTTCCCATTAGACGAGAGCACCTTTTTGCTTCTCTGGGTTATAGGGCTGTTTCTTTAATGGGAAATAGATGCTTCATTGTGAATAGGCTAGTTCCCATTACCCGAGAGGACCTTTCTGCTTCTCCAGGTTGGAGGGCCTTTTCTCTAATGGGAAATAGGTGCTTCATTGTGAGTAGGCTATTTCTTATTAGACGAGAGGAACTTTCTGCTTCTCCAGGTTGGAGGGCCATTTCTCTAATGGGAAATAGATGCTTCATTGTGAATAGGCTAGTTCGCATTAGACGAGAGGACCTTTCTGCTTCTCGAGGTTGGAGGGGCGTTTCTCTAATGGGAAATAAATGCTTCATTGTAAATAGGCTAGTTCCCATTAGGCGCATGGACCTTTCTGCCTCTCTGGGTTGGATGGCCATTTCTCTATTGGGAAATTGATGCTTCATTGTGAATAGGCTAGTTCCCATTAGACGAGAGGACCTTTCTGCTTCTCTAGGTTGGAGGGGCATTTCTCTAATGGGAAACATTTGCTTCTTTGTGAGTAGGCTAGTTCCCATCAGACGAGAAGACCTTCCCGTTTCTCCAGGTTGCAGGGCCTTTTCTATAATGGGAAATAGATGCTTCATTGTGAGTAGGCTAGTTCCCATTAGACGAGAGGGCCTTTCTGCTTCTCCGGGTTGGAAAGCAGTTTCTCTAATGGGAAATAGATGCTTCTTTGTGAGTAGGCTAGTTCCCATTAGATGAGAGGACCGGTCTGCTTCTCTGGGTTTGAGGGCCGTTTATCTAATGGGAAATAGATGTTTCATTGTGAGTAGGCTAGTTCCCATTAGACGAGAGGAGCTTTCTGCTTCTCCAGGTTGGAGGGCCCGTTCTCTAATGGGAAATAGATGCTTCATTGTGAGTAGGCTAGTTCCCATTAGACGAGAGGACCTTTCTGCTTATCCAGGTTGGAGGGCCGGTTCTCTAATGGGAATAGATGCTTCATTGTGAGTAGGCTAGTTCCCATTAGACAAGAGGACCTTTCTGCTTCTCCGGGCTGGAGGGCCAGTTCTCTAATGCAAATAGGTGCTTCATTGTGAGTAGGCTAGTTCCCGTTAGACAAGAGCACCTTTTTTACTTCTCTGGGTTGTAGGGCTGTTTCTCGAATGGGAAATAGATGCTTCATTGTGAGCAGGCTAGTTCCCATTAGACGAGAGGAACTTTCTGCTTCTCCAGGGTGGAGGGTCGTTTCTCTAATGGGAAATAGATGCTTCATTGTGAATAGGCTAGTTCCCATTAGACGATAGGACCTTTCTGCTTCTCGAGGTTGGAGGGCCGTTTATCTAATGGGAAAGAGATGCTTCTGTGTGAGTAGGCTAATTCCCATTAGAGGGGAGCACCTTTCTGCTTCTGCAGGTTGGAGGGTTGTTGCTCTAATGGGAAATAGATGCTTCATTGTGAATAGGATAGTTCCCATTAGACAAGAGGACCTTTCTGCTTCTCCAGGTTGAAGGCCGTTTCTCAAACGGGAAATTGATGCTTTATTGTGAATAGGCTAGTTCCCATTAGAGGAGAGGACCTCTCCACTTCTCTGGGTTGGAGGGCCTTTTCTCTAATGGGAAATAGATGCTTCACTGTGAGTAGGCTAATTCTCATTAGACAAGAGGACATGTCTGCTTCTCTGGGTTGAAGGGCCGTTTCTCTAATGGGAAATAGATGCTTCATTGTGAATAGGCTAGTTCCCATTAGACGAGAGGACCCTTCTGCTTCTCCAGGTTGCAGGGCCGTTTCTCTAATAGGAAATAGATGCTTCATTGTGAATAGGCTAGTTCCCATTAGACGAGAGGACCTTTCTGCCTCTCCAGGCTGGATGGCGTTTCTCTAATGGAAAATAGATGCTTCATTGTGAGTAGCTGTTACACTCACCTGGTCTCTGCGGGGCCGTTGGGGCACGGTCGCAGCCCTCCCTGGAGGTGAATCCCCCTTGTCAGGCTTCCTCCCCTGCTCGTGTGTGGTGGACTGCGCTGGTTATCGGCACTGCCCTGTGAGGATATGAGAGATCGTGAGAAGGCTGCTGTATGACTGCTCTCTCTCACTAACCCTTCTTCCTAGAATGTGGTGAGCATACGCCAACCCATATAGTCTCACCTGTTGTTTGATGACCGCGAGCTCTCCATTGTGCTTCTCACAGCAGGGGCGCGTTGAATGGACTGAGTTCCTTCACTGATCCATGTGATGTGCGCGGCAGCCCAGACCGTCTGTGGCTGATCCACTCCTAAAGGTAAGTTTCTTTTGGCTTTTAAATGTTGTAGTTTTGATTCTTGATTATTGTCTGTATCCTTGTCATAATGTCTTTCCTCTGCTTTCTGCCAGTAGGTGGTATGCGGCCGAGCGGTAGTTGCGGTGCAAGCGGCGAGGCCAAATAGGAAGAGAATGAAGTTCACGATGTTCCAACAGATGGTGAGTATTGGTTTTAGGTCAAGCGCGAGGTTTAGGCTAAGCACAACCTCAAACGTATTGTCTTATAGATTTCTAACCTTGTCTTTGTCTTTTATCCCTTGCAGGCACTGTCTGTCACAACGTCGAGTTGGAGCACCGCTACCCGGAGGTCTAGAAATGGAAGATAGATGCCTGACTCTACGAGATTGCGTGCCGTGCCGAAAGAAGCGGATGGCAAGGTAAGTGCTGCGACTGATAGTGGAAGGCAGGTTAGATGCACTCTGGAGAGTTGCTGAAGACAGGTAAAGTGCGCTCTAGCTGGTAGCTGAAGTCAGGTAAGGTGCGCGCTGGCTGGTAGCTGAAGACAGGTAAGGTGCGCTATGGTGGGTAACTCAAAACAGGTAAGATGTGCTTAGGCGGTGGTGAGCGTTACGCTGCAATAGAAGAATAGCGTGAAGCACGTGCTGGCAGTCAGAGCTGGCTTACATAGCCTGCTCTGGCCACGCACATAGTCATGACTCATCAGCCCCACCCTGGCACTCCTGAAAGGATTCTAAGACGGGTTCAGCCTCCCCAGCAGCCGCACCCGACCCAAAGCACATGGGGGTCCCTGCAGGGGAAACCAAGTACCTGCAGCAAATAAAATGTTCTAGTGGACATTTATTTATGAGCCTGGCACCAAAGGCGCCAGGACTGAGTCCAGTTGGGCTCGCCAAGTTGTATTGTCCCCAAGGGACAATAAAAGGTTGTGTTGCCCCTTGATCTCGTGCCCTGATGCGGCGGGGTCTTGGGTTCTGGAGCCATGGCCATGACAGCACTCCCCCTCAAGGCCCCTCTCACGGGTGTTCTTTCTCCTGACCCTGGCTTGGAGGGGTTGTTGTGGTGGAATTGTCTGATCAGCCGTGGAGCGTGGACTAATTCATTGGGTTCCCATGTACGATCTTGAGGTCCATAACCTTTCCAGTCAATAAGGTAGTACAGTTTAGATCGCACTATTTTGGAATCCAGAATAGTTTTGACCTCGTATTCCAGTTCTACTTCTATGATGTCTGGCTCTGGTGGGGCTTCAATTTGAGTACCCGGTTTCATTGGTTTCAGGAGTGAAACATGGAATACTGGATGGATTTGCATATTGGATGGTAACTCCAATTTCATGGCAGCTGGGTTTATCACGGCTTTGATGGAATAGGGTCCCAGATACCGAGGACGGAAGGCTTGTGGTCTTTTTAAGGGAATGTTTTTGGACGCTAACCAAACTTTGTCTCCGACCTGGTAATGTGGGGCCTCCCTTCGGTGTCGGTCTGCAAACCTTTTCTGTTTTTCTTTGGCTCTGGTCAGATGTTTGGCCGCATCTTTAAGAATCCGCATGATAGTCTTATGTAAGGTTGTTACTGCCGGCATTTCCAATTTGTCAAGGGAATCAAAAGTGGACGTTCGAGGGTGTTGACCATACACAGTGTAGAATGGGGTTTGTCCGGTACTAGTGTGAATAGAATTGTTGTAGGTGATTCAGTCAGCCAAAGTATGTCTTTCCAGGAGCCCTCAGTTTGTTACAATATACATCTTAGATATTGCTCCAAGGTCTGATTGGTCCGTTCAGTTTGGCCGTCGGTTTGAGGATGGTGACTAGCGGATAACCGGAGATCAATTTTGGCTATTTTGCAGCACCTCCTCCAGAGTGCTGAGATGAACTGAGTTCCATGATCTGATATTAGTACTGATGGGAATCTGTGTAGTTTGACAATTTGTTCCAAAAACACGGTGGTGAGGGAAGAAGCAGCAGAGAGTCCTTTTAATGGAATGAAATGAGCCATTTTGGAGAACAAATCTACAATAACTAAGATGGTGTTCAATCCATTGCAGGGAGGAAGATCTGTGATAAAGTCCATTGATAACGTATGCCATGGTGCTGGTGGTACCGTCAATGGACGCAGTAGTCCAGCTGAATTCAGCTTCTGAGATTTGTGTTGTGCGCAGAACCCACAGGTTGCGATGAATTGAGCAATGTCTTTTCTCCAAGTTGGCCACCAATACCCCTTTTGGATTTTAGCTTGAGTCTTGGCAATTCCTGGATGTCCTGCCACTAGTGAATCGTGATAATTAGCTATTATTTGGTCTTGTAGCTTCTTGTCCTGGATGTACAAACTTCCTTGAAAATACGGCAGATCATTTTCAATGGTGTATTGATCCCCTCTGGGTAGTCACACCTGTCGTGTTGCTTGGCTCATCTGAGATTGGAGGTCAGATTTCAAATCATCCAAACAGGTGGTTGTGGCGATTTTGTTCTGGATCCGTTCTTCCGGAATGATGGCTAAATCCTCAGACGTGGAAAAGGCTTCTTGATCCTCACTCAAGCGCAATAGAGGGTGACTGATCCTGGTCAACTCAACCTGGGGAAGGTGAAGGGGCAAGATGGCCAAAATACAGGACAAAGAACCTCGTGGCACGGCCATTTTGGAGCCAGGCCACCTATTCGTGCCAAACGCGGTTAATGCGGTTTACCTGGCAGGAAAGGGTTACAATTACATGAAAAAGATAAGCTACCACCAGCCCTGTCCGAGACACATCTGCACTTCTCCAGAAAAATCCTTCAAGAGTAACTAGGGCCTTTGGAAATGACTATTAGACCCAAGTGCACTGTACTTAAGATACTTTGTGCAGTTGTTACATGTTGCAGAACAGTTGCAACATGGACAAGGACTAAAGGAAACAAAGTCTCCCAGTACTGATGGTCTGTAAGGGCATGTGTAACGCTCACCTGATTCCCGTAGAGGCGCCGGTCTTGACTGGGCGGATACCGTATCTGCAAAGGTGATGTGTAACACACGGCTGGCTCTTTGGGCTGGACCTCTGTGCACTGTATGTCTGACTTGAAGGGTAAGATGTCTGCAGATAGAAAATATGGGATTAAGGAACTGGGTTATTGAATGTCTCTCTCTTCTTCCCTTTCTCTTCTCCTGTAGAACCCCAAAGGTTAACGCTCTCACCTTAGGTAAGTGAACGCCGTGCTCTCCATCTGCCTCGGGGCAGGGTGCTGTAACCAGTTTCTTCACTGGATAAGGGGAGCAGGCCTCTTGACTTCAGAGGACTGCTGTCCGTCGTTTACTGCACGAACGGTAAGTTTCGAGTAATTCTAATGTCTTTAAAGTCTTTAGTAATGATGTTTCTTGTTTTGCAGGGTTCCGGCGATGGCGGATGACGGGCTGAAGTGAGTTGAAGATGGAGCCCGTGTGATGAATAGAAGCGCCTGGAAGCACGTAAGTAAGCGCTTGTTGCCTGCTTCATGATGCGCTCTAACTGTCTTTTTATTTTGCAGGCACAAGTTCGGAGCGGCTGCAGGGTGCCGGAATACCCACTGGGTTAGATGTGGAAAGGAGTAATGGCACGTGAGTATTAAAGTTCCCCAATGTCTTTAAACGCACCTTGTTTTGTCTTTCAGATGCGGGATGCAGCGCCGAAGGCCTCCGGAGCGTGCGAAGAGTTGGTAAGCTTTTGTCTTTCAGATGCCGGAATGCAGTGTGAAGACCTCCGGAGCGCACGAAGAGTAGGTAAGCCTTTGTCTTTCAGATGCCGGAATGCAGCGCGAGGCGTTGGTGACAGCCGATGGACCAGGTAAGTGAAGAGCTGTCACTGAAGACCGTAATGCTAACCTGTTCTTTCTTGTCTTTATAGGTGTTGCTGAAGACTGGATTCAGGATGGTAAGCCTTTTTCCTTAGGCCCAGGATCAGATGCAGAAGACACGATGAGCGTTCTGCTGCAGAGGATGCAGAATAACGCAAAGCAAGATTCATCCATCGGGTGTGGTTTAAATAGCCTCCTGTAGGGCTTAGGTGTCTCCTTCCACAGCCACGCCTAGGTAAGAAAAGAGTTCCTGCTTTCCAGAAGAGTTCCAGTGTTCTGAATCTAGGGAGTGGCTCCTGCCCCACCCAACAGGAAAAGTAGTTCCAAACAGAAGAGGATCAGAGGCTCAACTGGCAGGCAAGTAAGCAGCATGGTCTGCTGCAGGTAAGTCCACCCAAGCATTATGAGCCCGGCGCTTCCAGCGCTGGGACTGGGCATATTTATGAGCCTGGTGCCACTGGCACCAGGACTGGGTCCAAAAGGTCCCAATTGGGACTGGTTGGCACTCGGAACCTGGGTTATGGATCTGCTTCCAAGGGAGTTGGGAAAACCCTGACCTTTTGGAAGCAGAGATCATGACAGCATGTCAGTTTCCCCATAAGAAAGTGAGCGAAAAGTCCAGAGGAATCAGACTATGGTGGTTAACATCAGCAAAATGTTGGGGATACACAACTTGAGGGAAAATTACACATAAATGGAAATCTTTCCTAACAGCTACCCTGATGGCGGCTCAGGTGCCGAAAGAGCACCAGGGCTGCATTTATTTTGTTCACAGTTCACCATTTCTTTGCATATTGCCTGCGCCGCGCGGATATGGAAAAATGCCCACATATGAAAAGTAATACGGGTAGCCCTGATAGTGGCTTGCCAGGGCCGTGTTTAATTGTTTTCCTTTTTCTGGGGGAGCCAGGGATTTCATGGGCTTGGTCCGTGGTGGGCTCCTAGAGCCAGGCCTGACACCCAGGCTCAGGCCTGGCTCTGCCCTACCCATGAAATCCCTGGCTCCCCCAGCTCTATCACCAGTACCATCCACATTAGTCACTTCATGCAGACAAATCTGTAATGCCTCCGCTCCTATGCAGTTAAGGAGAGAAGCTTCCCTCAAATTGTTGTTAAACTTTGCTTCCCCAGTGGCCTTAAGGTATACCTGGAAGGAGTCTGTCCACTGCTCCCGGGAACAGGAGGATCCCCTGGAGTGGCGGGAAAAGGGCAGGCACATTCTGCATCGTTTCCTCCTCTCCGCTCTGGAAAAACACTTATAATAAGGCAGGCAAAACAAGGCAGTCAAATGGCTCGCCAAAAAATACTGGGACAAAAAGGTGTTTGTGTACTACATACAGAAATTGCCAAAGCCTCACAAACAGCCATGCAGCTGTCCAACATGATATATATATATGTCCTGCAGTTTACAGACATCTCTTTATTAGGGTGAATGTAGTGACTAATCAAAACAGAAGAATCAATTATTTGCTTTAAAGGGTTTCTTACTGAATCACTATAAGACATGTTTAACATTTAAAATTGTGGACATTATGGTGTTCCCATAATGCTCTTTGCTTTTATGCAAATCAACAGTATTGGGGTCTATTAAGAGATACTTTGTTGCACAACCTAGTGGAGGGAGAGGAGTGGTTGGCATTACATTTTTCCATTTCCAGCACTGGATACGGGAGATCAATCCACAACACTCACATTCCTTATCCCCATGTTACAAATTATACAATGAACATAGCCCTGGGACATAACCCTTCTAATAATATGCAATACTTCTTTATTTTTAGGTAACTGTATACCTACTTATCTTGTTACGGTTTTAACATTATTATATAGTCATTAGTATAAACAAATTATTAAAACACAAACACGCTGTCAACATAGAATTTTGTGTCAAACAGGTGTAGGAGATGGTCAGACTCCGATGCAGCTGATGTCTTGTATCTAATTCTGTAGCAGCAGCCATCTTGAAATGGTCAGTTTTCTGTATATTTTAAAGAGGGAGTTTTGGATAACTGAGCTGAAGTACAGAGGTTTTAAAAAATTGGCACACGAAAAAAAAATGGATTACCCCTGTAGGCGAAGTAAGGGCTGAATCACAATATTGTGCTTGGGGGGTGCAGAGCCCGGGTGTTTGCCATGCCAACACGGTTCATACTAGTTCCCATCTGAGAAACTGACCTTTGTTTGCTAGGGCCATTTCTCAGATGGGAAATAGCTACTTCTTTGTGAGTAGACTAGTTCCCATTAGAGAATTAGCCCTTTTTGCCCCCTAGTGGTCAAGTCCTGCATAATAATGGGTTTTAGATTACTTTCACTGAGAAGGCTAGTTCCCATTAGAGAAAGGGGCCTTTTTGCTCCCCTAGTGGTCCGGTCCTGCATAATAATGGGTTTTATATTACTCTCACTGAGAACGCTAATTCCCATTAGAGAAATTTCCCTTTTGGCCTCTGGTGGTAAAGTCCTGCATAATAACGGGGTTTAGATTATTCTCACTGCTAAGTCTATATCCCATCATACGAGAGGATCTTTCTGCTTCTTGAGGTTGGAGGTCCGTTTCTCTATGGGAAATAGATGTTTCATTGTGAATAGGCTAGTTCCCATCAGACGAGAGGACCTTCCTGCCTCACCAGGTTGGAGGGCTGTTTCTCTAATGGGAAATAGATGCTTCATTGTGAATCGGTTTGTTCCCATTAGACAAGAGTACCTTTCTGCTTCTCCAGGTTGGAGGGCCAGTTCTCTAATGGGAAATAGATGCTTCATTGTGAATAAGCTAGTTCCCATTAGATGAGGACCTTTCTGCCACTCAGGGTTGGAGGGCTGTTTCTCTAAAGGGAAATAGATGCTTCATTGTGAGTAGGTAGTTCCCATTAGACAAGAGGACCTTCCTGCTTCTCCAGGTTGGAGGGTCGATTCTCTAATGAGAAATAGGTGGTTCATTTTGGTAGGCTAGTTCCCATTAGACGAGAGGACCTTTCTGCTTTTCCAGGATGGAGGGCCGGTTCTCTAATGGGAAACAGATGCTTCATTTTGAGTAGGCTAGTTCCCATTAGACGAGAGCACCTTTTTGCTTCTCTGGGTTATAGGGCTGTTTCTTTAATGGGAAATAGATGCTTCATTGTGAATAGGCTAGTTCCCATTACCCGAGAGGACCTTTCTGCTTCTCCAGGTTGGAGGGCCTTTTCTCTAATGGGAAATAGGTGCTTCATTGTGAGTAGGCTATTTCTTATTAGACGAGAGGAACTTTCTGCTTCTCCAGGTTGGAGGGCCATTTCTCTAATGGGAAATAGATGCTTCATTGTGAATAGGCTAGTTCCCATTAGGCGCATGGACCTTTCTGCCTCTCTGGGTTGGATGGCCATTTCTCTAATGGGAAATTGATGCTTTATTGTGAATAGGCTAGTTCCCATTAGACGAGAGGACCTTTCTGCTTCTCTAGGTTGGAGGGGCATTTCTCTAATGGGAAACATTTGCTTCTTTGTGAGTAGGCTAGTTCCCATCAGACGAGAAGACCTTCCCGTTTCTCCAGGTTGCAGGGCCTTTTCTCTAATGGGAAATAGATGCTTCATTGTGAGTAGGCTAGTTCCCATTAGACGAGAGGGCCTTTCTGCTTCTCCGGGTTGGAAAGCAGTTTCTCTAATGGGAAATAGATGCTTCTTTGTGAGTAGGCTAGTTCCCATTAGATGAGAGGACCGGTCTGCTTCTCTGGGTTTGAGGGCCGTTTCTCTAAAGGGAAATAGATGCTTCATTGTGAGTAGGTAGTTCCCATTAGACAAGAGGACCTTCCTGCTTCTCCAGGTTGGAGGGCCGATTCTCTAATGAGAAATAGGTGGTTCATTTTGGTAGGCTAGTTCCCATTAGACGAGAGGACCTTTCTGCTTTTCCAGGATGGAGGGCCGGTTCTCTAATGGGAAACAGATGCTTCATTTTGAGTAGGCTAGTTCCCATTAGACGAGAGCACCTTTTTGCTTCTCTGGGTTATAGGGCTGTTTCTTTAATGGGAAATAGATGCTTCATTGTGAATAGGCTAGTTCCCATTACCCGAGAGGACCTTTCTGCTTCTCCAGGTTGGAGGGCCTTTTCTCTAATGGGAAATAGGTGCTTCATTGTGAGTAGGCTATTTCTTATTAGACGAGAGGAACTTTCTGCTTCTCCAGGTTGGAGGGCCATTTCTCTAATGGGAAATAGATGCTTCATTGTGAATAGGCTAGTTCGCATTAGACGAGAGGACCTTTCTGCTTCTCGAGGTTGGAGGGGCGTTTCTCTAATGGGAAATAAATGCTTCATTGTAAATAGGCTAGTTCCCATTAGGCGCATGGACCTTTCTGCCTCTCTGGGTTGGATGGCCATTTCTCTAATGGGAAATTGATGCTTCATTGTGAATAGGCTAGTTCCCATTAGACGAGAGGACCTTTCTGCTTCTCTAGGTTGGAGGGGCATTTCTCTAATGGGAAACATTTGCTTCTTTGTGAGTAGGCTAGTTCCCATCAGACGAGAAGACCTTCCCGTTTCTCCAGGTTGCAGGGCCTTTTCTATAATGGGAAATAGATGCTTCATTGTGAGTAGGCTAGTTCCCATTAGACGAGAGGGCCTTTCTGCTTCTCCGGGTTGGAAAGCAGTTTCTCTAATGGGAAATAGATGCTTCTTTGTGAGTAGGCTAGTTCCCATTAGATGAGAGGACCGGTCTGCTTCTCTGGGTTTGAGGGCCGTTTATCTAATGGGAAATAGATGTTTCATTGTGAGTAGGCTAGTTCCCATTAGACGAGAGGAGCTTTCTGCTTCTCCAGGTTGGAGGGCCCGTTCTCTAATGGGAAATAGATGCTTCATTGTGAGTAGGCTAGTTCCCATTAGACGAGAGGACCTTTCTGCTTATCCAGGTTGGAGGGCCGGTTCTCTAATGGGAATAGATGCTTCATTGTGAGTAGGCTAGTTCCCATTAGACAAGAGGACCTTTCTGCTTCTCCGGGCTGGAGGGCCAGTTCTCTAATGCAAATAGGTGCTTCATTGTGAGTAGGCTAGTTCCCGTTAGACAAGAGCACCTTTTTTACTTCTCTGGGTTGTAGGGCTGTTTCTCGAATGGGAAATAGATGCTTCATTGTGAGCAGGCTAGTTCCCATTAGACGAGAGGAACTTTCTGCTTCTCCAGGGTGGAGGGTCGTTTCTCTAATGGGAAATAGATGCTTCATTGTGAATAGGCTAGTTCCCATTAGACGATAGGACCTTTCTGCTTCTCGAGGTTGGAGGGCCGTTTATCTAATGGGAAAGAGATGCTTCTGTGTGAGTAGGCTAATTCCCATTAGAGGGGAGCACCTTTCTGCTTCTGCAGGTTGGAGGGTTGTTGCTCTAATGGGAAATAGATGCTTCATTGTGAATAGGATAGTTCCCATTAGACAAGAGGACCTTTCTGCTTCTCCAGGTTGAAGGCCGTTTCTCAAACGGGAAATTGATGCTTTATTGTGAATAGGCTAGTTCCCATTAGAGGAGAGGACCTCTCCACTTCTCTGGGTTGGAGGGCCTTTTCTCTAATGGGAAATAGATGCTTCACTGTGAGTAGGCTAATTCTCATTAGACAAGAGGACATGTCTGCTTCTCTGGGTTGAAGGGCCGTTTCTCTAATGGGAAATAGATGCTTCATTGTGAATAGGCTAGTTCCCATTAGACGAGAGGACCCTTCTGCTTCTCCAGGTTGCAGGGCCGTTTCTCTAATAGGAAATAGATGCTTCATTGTGAATAGGCTAGTTCCCATTAGACGAGAGGACCTTTCTGCCTCTCCAGGCTGGATGGCGTTTCTCTAATGGAAAATAGATGCTTCATTGTGAGTAGCTGTTACACTCACCTGGTCTCTGCGGGGCCGTTGGGGCACGGTCGCAGCCCTCCCTGGAGGTGAATCCCCCTTGTCAGGCTTCCTCCCCTGCTCGTGTGTGGTGGACTGCGCTGGTTATCGGCACTGCCCTGTGAGGATATGAGAGATCGTGAGAAGGCTGCTGTATGACTGCTCTCTCTCACTAACCCTTCTTCCTAGAATGTGGTGAGCATACGCCAACCCATATAGTCTCACCTGTTGTTTGATGACCGCGAGCTCTCCATTGTGCTTCTCACAGCAGGGGCGCGTTGAATGGACTGAGTTCCTTCACTGATCCATGTGATGTGCGCGGCAGCCCAGACCGTCTGTGGCTGATCCACTCCTAAAGGTAAGTTTCTTTTGGCTTTTAAATGTTGTAGTTTTGATTCTTGATTATTGTCTGTATCCTTGTCATAATGTCTTTCCTCTGCTTTCTGCCAGTAGGTGGTATGCGGCCGAGCGGTAGTTGCGGTGCAAGCGGCGAGGCCAAATAGGAAGAGAATGAAGTTCACGATGTTCCAACAGATGGTGAGTATTGGTTTTAGGTCAAGCGCGAGGTTTAGGCTAAGCACAACCTCAAACGTATTGTCTTATAGATTTCTAACCTTGTCTTTGTCTTTTATCCCTTGCAGGCACTGTCTGTCACAACGTCGAGTTGGAGCACCGCTACCCGGAGGTCTAGAAATGGAAGATAGATGCCTGACTCTACGAGATTGCGTGCCGTGCCGAAAGAAGCGGATGGCAAGGTAAGTGCTGCGACTGATAGTGGAAGGCAGGTTAGATGCACTCTGGAGAGTTGCTGAAGACAGGTAAAGTGCGCTCTAGCTGGTAGCTGAAGTCAGGTAAGGTGCGCGCTGGCTGGTAGCTGAAGACAGGTAAGGTGCGCTATGGTGGGTAACTCAAAACAGGTAAGATGTGCTTAGGCGGTGGTGAGCGTTACGCTGCAATAGAAGAATAGCGTGAAGCACGTGCTGGCAGTCAGAGCTGGCTTACATAGCCTGCTCTGGCCACGCACATAGTCATGACTCATCAGCCCCACCCTGGCACTCCTGAAAGGATTCTAAGACGGGTTCAGCCTCCCCAGCAGCCGCACCCGACCCAAAGCACATGGGGGTCCCTGCAGGGGAAACCAAGTACCTGCAGCAAATAAAATGTTCTAGTGGACATTTATTTATGAGCCTGGCACCAAAGGCGCCAGGACTGAGTCCAGTTGGGCTCGCCAAGTTGTATTGTCCCCAAGGGACAATAAAAGGTTGTGTTGCCCCTTGATCTCGTGCCCTGATGCGGCGGGGTCTTGGGTTCTGGAGCCATGGCCATGACAGCACTCCCCCTCAAGGCCCCTCTCACGGGTGTTCTTTCTCCTGACCCTGGCTTGGAGGGGTTGTTGCGGTGGAATTGTCTGATCAGCCGTGGAGCGTGGACTAATTCATTGGGTTCCCATGTACGATCTTGAGGTCCATAACCTTTCCAGTCAATAAGGTAGTACAGTTTAGATCGCACTATTTTGGAATCCAGAATAGTTTTGACCTCGTATTCCAGTTCTACTTCTATGATGTCTGGCTCTGGTGGGGCTTCAATTTGAGTACCCGGTTTCATTGGTTTCAGGAGTGAAACATGGAATACTGGATGGATTTGCATATTGGATGGTAACTCCAATTTCATGGCAGCTGGGTTTATCACGGCTTTGATGGAATAGGGTCCCAGATACCGAGGACGGAAGGCTTGTGGTCTTTTTAAGGGAATGTTTTTGGACGCTAACCAAACTTTGTCTCCGACCTGGTAATGTGGGGCCTCCCTTCGGTGTCGGTCTGCAAACCTTTTCTGTTTTTCTTTGGCTCTGGTCAGATGTTTGGCCGCATCTTTAAGAATCCGCATGATAGTCTTATGTAAGGTTGTTACTGCCGGCATTTCCAATTTGTCAAGGGAATCAAAAGTGGACGTTCGAGGGTGTTGACCATACACAGTGTAGAATGGGGTTTGTCCGGTACTAGTGTGAATAGAATTGTTGTAGGTGATTCAGTCAGCCAAAGTATGTCTTTCCAGGAGCCCTCAGTTTGTTACAATATACATCTTAGATATTGCTCCAAGGTCTGATTGGTCCGTTCAGTTTGGCCGTCGGTTTGAGGATGGTGACTAGCGGATAACCGGAGATCAATTTTGGCTATTTTGCAGCACCTCCTCCAGAGTGCTGAGATGAACTGAGTTCCATGATCTGATATTAGTACTGATGGGAATCTGTGTAGTTTGACAATTTGTTCCAAAAACACGGTGGTGAGGGAAGAAGCAGCAGAGAGTCCTTTTAATGGAATGAAATGAGCCATTTTGGAGAACAAATCTACAATAACTAAGATGGTGTTCAATCCATTGCAGGGAGGAAGATCTGTGATAAAGTCCATTGATAACGTATGCCATGGTGCTGGTGGTACCGTCAATGGACGCAGTAGTCCAGCTGAATTCAGCTTCTGAGATTTGTGTTGTGCGCAGAACCCACAGGTTGCGATGAATTGAGCAATGTCTTTTCTCCAAGTTGGCCACCAATACCCCTTTTGGATTTTAGCTTGAGTCTTGGCAATTCCTGGATGTCCTGCCACTAGTGAATCGTGATAATTAGCTATTATTTGGTCTTGTAGCTTCTTGTCCTGGATGTACAAACTTCCTTGAAAATACGGCAGATCATTTTCAATGGTGTATTGATCCCCTCTGGGTAGTCACACCTGTCGTGTTGCTTGGCTCATCTGAGATTGGAGGTCAGATTTCAAATCATACAAACAGGTGGTTGTGGCGATTTTGTTCTGGATCCGTTCTTCCGGAATGATGGCTAAATCCTCAGACGTGGAAAAGGCTTCTTGATCCTCACTCAAGCGCAATAGAGGGTGACTGATCCTGGTCAACTCAACCTGGGGAAGGTGAAGGGGCAAGATGGCCAAAATACAGGACAAAGAACCTCGTGGCACGGCCATTTTGGAGCCAGGCCACCTATTCGTGCCAAACGCGGTTAATGCGGTTTACCTGGCAGGAAAGGGTTACAATTACATGAAAAAGATAAGCTACCACCAGCCCTGTCCGAGACACATCTGCACTTCTCCAGAAAAATCCTTCAAGAGTAACTAGGGCCTTTGGAAATGACTATTAGACCCAAGTGCACTGTACTTAAGATACTTTGTGCAGTTGTTACATGTTGCAGAACAGTTGCAACATGGACAAGGACTAAAGGAAACAAAGTCTCCCAGTACTGATGGTCTGTAAGGGCATGTGTAACGCTCACCTGATTCCCGTAGAGGCGCCGGTCTTGACTGGGCGGATACCGTATCTGCAAAGGTGATGTGTAACACACGGCTGGCTCTTTGGGCTGGACCTCTGTGCACTGTATGTCTGACTTGAAGGGTAAGATGTCTGCAGATAGAAAATATGGGATTAAGGAACTGGGTTATTGAATGTCTCTCTCTTCTTCCCTTTCTCTTCTCCTGTAGAACCCCAAAGGTTAACGCTCTCACCTTAGGTAAGTGAACGCCGTGCTCTCCATCTGCCTCGGGGCAGGGTGCTGTAACCAGTTTCTTCACTGGATAAGGGGAGCAGGCCTCTTGACTTCAGAGGACTGCTGTCCGTCGTTTACTGCACGAACGGTAAGTTTCGAGTAATTCTAATGTCTTTAAAGTCTTTAGTAATGATGTTTCTTGTTTTGCAGGGTTCCGGCGATGGCGGATGACGGGCTGAAGTGAGTTGAAGATGGAGCCCGTGTGATGAATAGAAGCGCCTGGAAGCACGTAAGTAAGCGCTTGTTGCCTGCTTCACGATGCGCTCTAACTGTCTTTTTATTTTGCAGGCACAAGTTCGGAGCGGCTGCAGGGTGCCGGAATACCCACTGGGTTAGATGTGGAAAGGAGTAATGGCACGTGAGTATTAAAGTTCCCCAATGTCTTTAAACGCACCTTGTTTTGTCTTTCAGATGCGGGATGCAGCGCCGAAGGCCTCCGGAGCGTGCGAAGAGTTGGTAAGCTTTTGTCTTTCAGATGCCGGAATGCAGTGTGAAGACCTCCGGAGCGCACGAAGAGTAGGTAAGCCTTTGTCTTTCAGATGCCGGAATGCAGCGCGAGGCGTTGGTGACAGCCGATGGACCAGGTAAGTGAAGAGCTGTCACTGAAGACCGTAATGCTAACCTGTTCTTTCTTGTCTTTATAGGTGTTGCTGAAGACTGGATTCAGGATGGTAAGCCTTTTTCCTTAGGCCCAGGATCAGATGCAGAAGACACGATGAGCGTTCTGCTGCAGAGGATGCAGAATAACGCAAAGCAAGATTCATCCATCGGGTGTGGTTTAAATAGCCTCCTGTAGGGCTTAGGTGTCTCCTTCCACAGCCACGCCTAGGTAAGAAAAGAGTTCCTGCTTTCCAGAAGAGTTCCAGTGTTCTGAATCTAGGGAGTGGCTCCTGCCCCACCCAACAGGAAAAGTAGTTCCAAACAGAAGAGGATCAGAGGCTCAACTGGCAGGCAAGTAAGCAGCATGGTCTGCTGCAGGTAAGTCCACCCAAGCATTATGAGCCCGGCGCTTCCAGCGCTGGGACTGGGCATATTTATGAGCCTGGTGCCACTGGCACCAGGACTGGGTCCAAAAGGTCCCAATTGGGACTGGTTGGCACTCGGAACCTGGGTTATGGATCTGCTTCCAAGGGAGTTGGGAAAACCCTGACCTTTTGGAAGCAGAGATCATGACAGCATGTCAGTTTCCCCATAAGAAAGTGAGCGAAAAGTCCAGAGGAATCAGACTATGGTGGTTAACATCAGCAAAATGTTGGGGATACACAACTTGAGGGAAAATTACACATAAATGGAAATCTTTCCTAACAGCTACCCTGATGGCGGCTCAGGTGCCGAAAGAGCACCAGGGCTGCATTTATTTTGTTCACAGTTCACCATTTCTTTGCATATTGCCTGCGCCGCGCGGATATGGAAAAATGCCCACATATGAAAAGTAATACGGGTAGCCCTGATAGTGGCTTGCCAGGGCCGTGTTTAATTGTTTTCCTTTTTCTGGGGGAGCCAGGGATTTCATGGGCTTGGTCCGTGGTGGGCTCCTAGAGCCAGGCCTGACACCCAGGCTCAGGCCTGGCTCTGCCCTACCCATGAAATCCCTGGCTCCCCCAGCTCTATCACCAGTACCATCCACATTAGTCACTTCATGCAGACAAATCTGTAATGCCTCCGCTCCTATGCAGTTAAGGAGAGAAGCTTCCCTCAAATTGTTGTTAAACTTTGCTTCCCCAGTGGCCTTAAGGTATACCTGGAAGGAGTCTGTCCACTGCTCCCGGGAACAGGAGGATTCCCTGGAGTGGCGGGAAAAGGGCAGGCACATTCTGCATCGTTTCCTCCTCTCCGCTCTGGAAAAACACTTATAATAAGGCAGGCAAAACAAGGCAGTCAAATGGCTCGCCAAAAAATACTGGGACAAAAAGGTGTTTGTGTACTACATACAGAAATTGCCAAAGCCTCACAAACAGCCATGCAGCTGTCCAACATGATATATATATATGTCCTGCAGTTTACAGACATCTCTTTATTAGGGTGAATGTAGTGACTAATCAAAACAGAAGAATCAATTATTTGCTTTAAAGGGTTTCTTACTGAATCACTATAAGACATGTTTAACATTTAAAATTGTGGACATTATGGTGTTCCCATAATGCTCTTTGCTTTTATGCAAATCAACAGTATTGGGGTCTATTAAGAGATACTTTGTTGCACAACCTAGTGGAGGGAGAGGAGTGGTTGGCATTACATTTTTCCATTTCCAGCACTGGATACGGGAGATCAATCCACAACACTCACATTCCTTATCCCCATGTTACAAATTATACAATGAACATAGCCCTGGGACATAACCCTTCTAATAATATGCAATACTTCTTTATTTTTAGGTAACTGTATACCTACTTATCTTGTTACGGTTTTAACATTATTATATAGTCATTAGTATAAACAAATTATTAAAACACAAACACGCTGTCAACATAGAATTTTGTGTCAAACAGGTGTAGGAGATGGTCAGACTCCGATGCAGCTGATGTCTTGTATCTAATTCTGTAGCAGCAGCCATCTTGAAATGGTCAGTTTTCTGTATATTTTAAAGAGGGAGTTTTGGATAACTGAGCTGAAGTACAGAGGTTTTAAAAAATTGGCACACGAAAAAAAAATGGATTACCCCTGTAGGCGAAGTAAGGGCTGAATCACAATATTGTGCTTGGGGGGTGCAGAGCCCGGGTGTTTGCCATGCCAACACGGTTCATACTAGTTCCCATCTGAGAAACTGACCTTTGTTTGCTAGGGCCATTTCTCAGATGGGAAATAGCTACTTCTTTGTGAGTAGACTAGTTCCCATTAGAGAATTAGCCCTTTTTGCCCCCTAGTGGTCAAGTCCTGCATAATAATGGGTTTTAGATTACTTTCACTGAGAAGGCTAGTTCCCATTAGAGAAAGGGGCCTTTTTGCTCCCCTAGTGGTCCGGTCCTGCATAATAATGGGTTTTATATTACTCTCACTGAGAACGCTAATTCCCATTAGAGAAATTTCCCTTTTGGCCTCTGGTGGTAAAGTCCTGCATAATAACGGGGTTTAGATTATTCTCACTGCTAAGTCTATATCCCATCATACGAGAGGATCTTTCTGCTTCTTGAGGTTGGAGGTCCGTTTCTCTATGGGAAATAGATGTTTCATTGTGAATAGGCTAGTTCCCATCAGACGAGAGGACCTTCCTGCCTCACCAGGTTGGAGGGCTGTTTCTCTAATGGGAAATAGATGCTTCATTGTGAATCGGTTTGTTCCCATTAGACAAGAGTACCTTTCTGCTTCTCCAGGTTGGAGGGCCAGTTCTCTAATGGGAAATAGATGCTTCATTGTGAATAAGCTAGTTCCCATTAGATGAGGACCTTTCTGCCACTCAGGGTTGGAGGGCTGTTTCTCTAAAGGGAAATAGATGCTTCATTGTGAGTAGGTAGTTCCCATTAGACAAGAGGACCTTCCTGCTTCTCCAGGTTGGAGGGTCGATTCTCTAATGAGAAATAGGTGGTTCATTTTGGTAGGCTAGTTCCCATTAGACGAGAGGACCTTTCTGCTTTTCCAGGATGGAGGGCCGGTTCTCTAATGGGAAACAGATGCTTCATTTTGAGTAGGCTAGTTCCCATTAGACGAGAGCACCTTTTTGCTTCTCTGGGTTATAGGGCTGTTTCTTTAATGGGAAATAGATGCTTCATTGTGAATAGGCTAGTTCCCATTACCCGAGAGGACCTTTCTGCTTCTCCAGGTTGGAGGGCCTTTTCTCTAATGGGAAATAGGTGCTTCATTGTGAGTAGGCTATTTCTTATTAGACGAGAGGAACTTTCTGCTTCTCCAGGTTGGAGGGCCATTTCTCTAATGGGAAATAGATGCTTCATTGTGAATAGGCTAGTTCCCATTAGGCGCATGGACCTTTCTGCCTCTCTGGGTTGGATGGCCATTTCTCTAATGGGAAATTGATGCTTTATTGTGAATAGGCTAGTTCCCATTAGACGAGAGGACCTTTCTGCTTCTCTAGGTTGGAGGGGCATTTCTCTAATGGGAAACATTTGCTTCTTTGTGAGTAGGCTAGTTCCCATCAGACGAGAAGACCTTCCCGTTTCTCCAGGTTGCAGGGCCTTTTCTCTAATGGGAAATAGATGCTTCATTGTGAGTAGGCTAGTTCCCATTAGACGAGAGGGCCTTTCTGTTTCTCCGGGTTGGAAAGCAGTTTCTCTAATGGGAAATAGATGCTTCTTTGTGAGTAGGCTAGTTCCCATTAGATGAGAGGACCGGTCTGCTTCTCTGGGTTTGAGGGCCGTTTCTCTAAAGGGAAATAGATGCTTCATTGTGAGTAGGTAGTTCCCATTAGACAAGAGGACCTTCCTGCTTCTCCAGGTTGGAGGGCCGATTCTCTAATGAGAAATAGGTGGTTCATTTTGGTAGGCTAGTTCCCATTAGACGAGAGGACCTTTCTGCTTTTCCAGGATGGAGGGCCGGTTCTCTAATGGGAAACAGATGCTTCATTTTGAGTAGGCTAGTTCCCATTAGACGAGAGCACCTTTTTGCTTCTCTGGGTTATAGGGCTGTTTCTTTAATGGGAAATAGATGCTTCATTGTGAATAGGCTAGTTCCCATTACCCGAGAGGACCTTTCTGCTTCTCCAGGTTGGAGGGCCTTTTCTCTAATGGGAAATAGGTGCTTCATTGTGAGTAGGCTATTTCTTATTAGACGAGAGGAACTTTCTGCTTCTCCAGGTTGGAGGGCCATTTCTCTAATGGGAAATAGATGCTTCATTGTGAATAGGCTAGTTCGCATTAGACGAGAGGACCTTTCTGCTTCTCGAGGTTGGAGGGGCGTTTCTCTAATGGGAAATAAATGCTTCATTGTAAATAGGCTAGTTCCCATTAGGCGCATGGACCTTTCTGCCTCTCTGGGTTGGATGGCCATTTCTCTAATGGGAAATTGATGCTTCATTGTGAATAGGCTAGTTCCCATTAGACGAGAGGACCTTTCTGCTTCTCTAGGTTGGAGGGGCATTTCTCTAATGGGAAACATTTGCTTCTTTGTGAGTAGGCTAGTTCCCATCAGACGAGAAGACCTTCCCGTTTCTCCAGGTTGCAGGGCCTTTTCTATAATGGGAAATAGATGCTTCATTGTGAGTAGGCTAGTTCCCATTAGACGAGAGGGCCTTTCTGCTTCTCCGGGTTGGAAAGCAGTTTCTCTAATGGGAAATAGATGCTTCTTTGTGAGTAGGCTAGTTCCCATTAGATGAGAGGACCGGTCTGCTTCTCTGGGTTTGAGGGCCGTTTATCTAATGGGAAATAGATGTTTCATTGTGAGTAGGCTAGTTCCCATTAGACGAGAGGAGCTTTCTGCTTCTCCAGGTTGGAGGGCCCGTTCTCTAATGGGAAATAGATGCTTCATTGTGAGTAGGCTAGTTCCCATTAGACGAGAGGACCTTTCTGCTTATCCAGGTTGGAGGGCCGGTTCTCTAATGGGAATAGATGCTTCATTGTGAGTAGGCTAGTTCCCATTAGACAAGAGGACCTTTCTGCTTCTCCGGGCTGGAGGGCCAGTTCTCTAATGCAAATAGGTGCTTCATTGTGAGTAGGCTAGTTCCCGTTAGACAAGAGCACCTTTTTTACTTCTCTGGGTTGTAGGGCTGTTTCTCGAATGGGAAATAGATGCTTCATTGTGAGCAGGCTAGTTCCCATTAGACGAGAGGAACTTTCTGCTTCTCCAGGGTGGAGGGTCGTTTCTCTAATGGGAAATAGATGCTTCATTGTGAATAGGCTAGTTCCCATTAGACGATAGGACCTTTCTGCTTCTCGAGGTTGGAGGGCCGTTTATCTAATGGGAAAGAGATGCTTCTGTGTGAGTAGGCTAATTCCCATTAGAGGGGAGCACCTTTCTGCTTCTGCAGGTTGGAGGGTTGTTGCTCTAATGGGAAATAGATGCTTCATTGTGAATAGGATAGTTCCCATTAGACAAGAGGACCTTTCTGCTTCTCCAGGTTGAAGGCCGTTTCTCAAACGGGAAATTGATGCTTTATTGTGAATAGGCTAGTTCCCATTAGAGGAGAGGACCTCTCCACTTCTCTGGGTTGGAGGGCCTTTTCTCTAATGGGAAATAGATGCTTCACTGTGAGTAGGCTAATTCTCATTAGACAAGAGGACATGTCTGCTTCTCTGGGTTGAAGGGCCGTTTCTCTAATGGGAAATAGATGCTTCATTGTGAATAGGCTAGTTCCCATTAGACGAGAGGACCCTTCTGCTTCTCCAGGTTGCAGGGCCGTTTCTCTAATAGGAAATAGATGCTTCATTGTGAATAGGCTAGTTCCCATTAGACGAGAGGACCTTTCTGCCTCTCCAGGCTGGATGGCGTTTCTCTAATGGAAAATAGATGCTTCATTGTGAGTAGCTGTTACACTCACCTGGTCTCTGCGGGGCCGTTGGGGCACGGTCGCAGCCCTCCCTGGAGGTGAATCCCCCTTGTCAGGCTTCCTCCCCTGCTCGTGTGTGGTGGACTGCGCTGGTTATCGGCACTGCCCTGTGAGGATATGAGAGATAGTGAGAAGGCTGCTGTATGACTGCTCTCTCTCACTAACCCTTCTTCCTAGAATGTGGTGAGCATACGCCAACCCATATAGTCTCACCTGTTGTTTGATGACCGCGAGCTCTCCATTGTGCTTCTCACAGCAGGGGCGCGTTGAATGGACTGAGTTCCTTCACTGATCCATGTGATGTGCGCGGCAGCCCAGACCGTCTGTGGCTGATCCACTCCTAAAGGTAAGTTTCTTTTGGCTTTTAAATGTTGTAGTTTTGATTCTTGATTATTGTCTGTATCCTTGTCATAATGTCTTTCCTCTGCTTTCTGCCAGTAGGTGGTATGCGGCCGAGCGGTAGTTGCGGTGCAAGCGGCGAGGCCAAATAGGAAGAGAATGAAGTTCACGATGTTCCAACAGATGGTGAGTATTGGTTTTAGGTCAAGCGCGAGGTTTAGGCTAAGCACAACCTCAAACGTATTGTCTTATAGATTTCTAACCTTGTCTTTGTCTTTTATCCCTTGCAGGCACTGTCTGTCACAACGTCGAGTTGGAGCACCGCTACCCGGAGGTCTAGAAATGGAAGATAGATGCCTGACTCTACGAGATTGCGTGCCGTGCCGAAAGAAGCGGATGGCAAGGTAAGTGCTGCGACTGATAGTGGAAGGCAGGTTAGATGCACTCTGGAGAGTTGCTGAAGACAGGTAAAGTGCGCTCTAGCTGGTAGCTGAAGTCAGGTAAGGTGCGCGCTGGCTGGTAGCTGAAGACAGGTAAGGTGCGCTATGGTGGGTAACTCAAAACAGGTAAGATGTGCTTAGGCGGTGGTGAGCGTTACGCTGCAATAGAAGAATAGCGTGAAGCACGTGCTGGCAGTCAGAGCTGGCTTACATAGCCTGCTCTGGCCACGCACATAGTCATGACTCATCAGCCCCACCCTGGCACTCCTGAAAGGATTCTAAGACGGGTTCAGCCTCCCCAGCAGCCGCACCCGACCCAAAGCACATGGGGGTCCCTGCAGGGGAAACCAAGTACCTGCAGCAAATAAAATGTTCTAGTGGACATTTATTTATGAGCCTGGCACCAAAGGCGCCAGGACTGAGTCCAGTTGGGCTCGCCAAGTTGTATTGTCCCCAAGGGACAATAAAAGGTTGTGTTGCCCCTTGATCTCGTGCCCTGATGCGGCGGGGTCTTGGGTTCTGGAGCCATGGCCATGACAGCACTCCCCCTCAAGGCCCCTCTCACGGGTGTTCTTTCTCCTGACCCTGGCTTGGAGGGGTTGTTGCGGTGGAATTGTCTGATCAGCCGTGGAGCGTGGACTAATTCATTGGGTTCCCATGTACGATCTTGAGGTCCATAACCTTTCCAGTCAATAAGGTAGTACAGTTTAGATCGCACTATTTTGGAATCCAGAATAGTTTTGACCTCGTATTCCAGTTCTACTTCTATGATGTCTGGCTCTGGTGGGGCTTCAATTTGAGTACCCGGTTTCATTGGTTTCAGGAGTGAAACATGGAATACTGGATGGATTTGCATATTGGATGGTAACTCCAATTTCATGGCAGCTGGGTTTATCACGGCTTTGATGGAATAGGGTCCCAGATACCGAGGACGGAAGGCTTGTGGTCTTTTTAAGGGAATGTTTTTGGACGCTAACCAAACTTTGTCTCCGACCTGGTAATGTGGGGCCTCCCTTCGGTGTCGGTCTGCAAACCTTTTCTGTTTTTCTTTGGCTCTGGTCAGATGTTTGGCCGCATCTTTAAGAATCCGCATGATAGTCTTATGTAAGGTTGTTACTGCCGGCATTTCCAATTTGTCAAGGGAATCAAAAGTGGACGTTCGAGGGTGTTGACCATACACAGTGTAGAATGGGGTTTGTCCGGTACTAGTGTGAATAGAATTGTTGTAGGTGATTCAGTCAGCCAAAGTATGTCTTTCCAGGAGCCCTCAGTTTGTTACAATATACATCTTAGATATTGCTCCAAGGTCTGATTGGTCCGTTCAGTTTGGCCGTCGGTTTGAGGATGGTGACTAGCGGATAACCGGAGATCAATTTTGGCTATTTTGCAGCACCTCCTCCAGAGTGCTGAGATGAACTGAGTTCCATGATCTGATATTAGTACTGATGGGAATCTGTGTAGTTTGACAATTTGTTCCAAAAACACGGTGGTGAGGGAAGAAGCAGCAGAGAGTCCTTTTAATGGAATGAAATGAGCCATTTTGGAGAACAAATCTACAATAACTAAGATGGTGTTCAATCCATTGCAGGGAGGAAGATCTGTGATAAAGTCCATTGATAACGTATGCCATGGTGCTGGTGGTACCGTCAATGGACGCAGTAGTCCAGCTGAATTCAGCTTCTGAGATTTGTGTTGTGCGCAGAACCCACAGGTTGCGATGAATTGAGCAATGTCTTTTCTCCAAGTTGGCCACCAATACCCCTTTTGGATTTTAGCTTGAGTCTTGGCAATTCCTGGATGTCCTGCCACTAGTGAATCGTGATAATTAGCTATTATTTGGTCTTGTAGCTTCTTGTCCTGGATGTACAAACTTCCTTGAAAATACGGCAGATCATTTTCAATGGTGTATTGATCCCCTCTGGGTAGTCACACCTGTCGTGTTGCTTGGCTCATCTGAGATTGGAGGTCAGATTTCAAATCATCCAAACAGGTGGTTGTGGCGATTTTGTTCTGGATCCGTTCTTCCGGAATGATGGCTAAATCCTCAGACGTGGAAAAGGCTTCTTGATCCTCACTCAAGCGCAATAGAGGGTCTGCCTTCCCATTGGGCACTACGGGTCTGTAGGTGATGATAAAATCGTATTTCGCAAAGAAGAGAGCCCAGCGAAACTGGCGTGAGGATTGAGCCTTGGCAGTCTTCAAGTATTGTAGGTTGCGGTGATCCATGATGACTGTGTCTTGCCCCCAGAAGATAATGTCTCCATGTTTTAAAGGCTCCCTTAATCGCTAGCAGTTCTTTGTCAGTGATCGCATAATTCAACTCTGGCGCAGAAAACGTACAGGACCAAAATGCTGTGGGATGTAAATATCATGTGTCGAGGTCCTTCTGCGATAATACCGCTCCCATGGATATGCTGGAGGCATCTGTTTCGACCACGTATGGCAGATCGGGTCAGGAGTGTCGAAGAACTGGTGCTATGGTGAAAGCAAGTTTCAACTCCTGGAAGGCGCTCTCCACTTCAGGGGACCAGAAAAATGTTCTTTTTTTTCTCAGCAGGGAGGTAATTGGGTAGACTATCTGCGAAAACTTTGGATAGAATCGACAATAAAAAATGGCAAATCCGAATACACTTTGTACTCCTTTTGCGGATGTTGGTGATGGCCATTGGAGGGTAGCATCCACCTTGTGTGTGTCCATGTGTACTCCTCGTGGTGTGAGCATGAAGCCAAAGAATTCAACTTCTGTTACATGGAAGAAACACTCTTCTAATTTGGCAAACAGCCAATGCTGTTGAAGCTTTTCCAAAACTGCTCTTACATGGCCGACGTGGTCCTCCTTGGAAGCCGAGTAAATAAGAATGTCATTTATGTAAACAAGTGCGCAAACATTCAATAATTCATGAAAAACTTCGTTCATAAAGAATTGAAACACTAACGGGGCAGTACATAATCCAAAAGGCATGACCTGGTACTCGAAAAACCCATATTTGGTTTGGAATGCCATCTTCCATTCGTCTCCCTTTTTAACTCTTTCCAGGTGATAGGCCCTTCGTAGGTCTGGTTTTGTGTAAATATGAGCATTCTTTACCTGATCCAGAAGTTCCAGCATAAGTGGCAGGGGGTATCCGTTTTTTACTGTGATTTGGTTAAGTGCTCTAAAGTCAATACAAGTTCTTAAGTCGCCTTCTTTGTTTGGTACGAAAAAGAGCGCCGAAGAGGCAGGGGACTTAGACGGGCGAATGAAGCCGTTGGCTAGATACTGATCTGAGTAAGTTCTTAGATGTTGGTTTTCTTGCTTTGTTAGGGTGTAAATCCAGCTGCAGGGGATTTGGGCTCCGGGCACCAGGTCAATTTGGCAATCATAAGGTCTGTGTGGAGGTAGAGTGTTCGCTTGCTCCTTCTGAAAGACATCTTGGTGATCCAGATATGCAGGTGGTAAAGAACCAGTGAGTCCTAGAATAGTTTTTGTCTTGGGGTTCAGGTTGTTCACCTCCTTGTTGTAGCAAGTGTTGGCACACTCTTGAGGAAAGGTCAGAACTTGTTTTCTCCAGTCAATTCTAGGGTTGTGGGACCAGCCAAGGCATGCCTAATATCATCTGGAACTGAGGAGCCCCAATGAGATCAAAGGAGATGTCTTCTTGATGGCCATCCCGACACATAAGCATGACTTTATCAGTATGCTGCGTCACCGGCCCGGATGATAACTGAGAACCATCCACTGCTGTGACGTTTTCCGATTTCAACTTCTGTTGGAGAGGAAGGCCCATTCGTGCAGCCAGATCTTGATCAATATAATTTTCCACCGCTCCACTGTAAATGTATGCCTCCAAGGCGTTTACCATTGACGGTTGTTGGTGGTTGACTAAAAGTACTGGGATGACCAGATGTGAGGTCTGTACAGATTCCTCATTTTCGCTCGACAATTGGACCCCTACGCTTGTCGGCCGTTGGAGTTTTCCGGACTTTGTTCCTTTTCATCATTGCCATTGTCTGTTGCGCCAAGTAGTTTCTTTGGTGGTTTCACCGGGCATTCTTGGAGGAAATGTCCTGCTCTTCCACAGTATAAGCAGAGTTGCTGTTGCCTCCTTTTCTCCCTTTAAGCCTTGGTGATAGGACTTCGTAGCCCACCGATCTGCATTGGTTCTGTTTGTTTGTGGGTTTTGGTTTGGTTGTCCCAGGGTCGCACATAGACTGATCTCCCTTCAGTTCTTGAACGGTCCATTTTTCGATTCTGCAATCTATGGTCGAGCTGCACAGTCAGGTTGATGTATTCCGCACAGCCCTCGTGTCATGATCACTGTGAGGGGGCACAAGTTGTGCCACAAGCAGGTTCCCACCAGAACCCTGAGGGCTTTGGAACCATTGCAAATGGGCTCCTGGAGCCAGTCCTGGCACCTTTGGCACCAGGCTCATATATAGGAAGGAAGGGCTTTTCAAACTAGGTCCCATTTATGTACATGGGCCTTTAAATCCAACATGGAAGCACCCACACAGTCTAGTTCTAAGAACCAAGCCATGCGGTCTAGTGTTTTGGGTGTGGCAGGCCTGGATCTACTTCCCCTTGTACTACCATACCTGGGCTATATAAACCACACCCTGACTGCAGAACACACTTCATGTTATTCTGCAACCCGCAGCGTGACGCTCACCGTGTCCACCTCCTGGTTTTCAGCATCTTCCTGTAATCCTGCAAGAACAAGAACAAGATTATTCTGTCTTATCTGAGAAAACACCATCCGGCACTCAGCATCTCAACTGCGCTGCAATCTGTGGAAACCGAGAGAAGAAGAAACATCACTCACCTGTGAGTACTAGTTTAAGGACTTCCGGCGAACCGCTACCACAGATGGTGTTCGAACATTGCGACCTGCAATAACGAGAAAGGGAAAAACAATATTAGAATGCGCGCTTCCAAAACATCGAATTCCATCAGTCTTACCTGAATTCCATCGCGCTACGCCATGTTTCCATCCGGAGCACCACAGCAACATCTGCAAAGGAAAAGAGACCTATTCAGGTTCGCTTTCAATATTAAACAACCGCACAGCGCTGTACTTACCTTAACGGATTCCGGGGGCCTGTTTTTCATTTCGCTTACATCCACACGCAGCACCACAGTGGCCTGTGAGGAGAAGAAGAAGAAAACACAGGTTAGCTTTAAAAGACAATAAAGGCGCTGCGCTTCGCGCTTTCTCTTACCTAGAAAACGTGCCTCTCCATCCGGCACACCAGCATCAGAACCTTCGCACCTGAAAAGGAGATAAAGACATTAACGAATTCCCACCATAAATAGAACAAAGACTTACAATTAACAAACCTACCTGCCTACCAGCAGATTCGGGGGTCACAGCAGGCCTGGGCCCAAGGAAGGCGTATTGCACCAGTGAAGCAACTCGGGCAGCTCGCCACCAAAACTCAAGCGCCCCTGCACAAGAAACGCAGGACGGATAGCTCACCCTACTAATATCTAAGGTGAGAAAAGAACCCAGTGGGAAGGGAATCGGTCAGAGGGAGGTGGGAGATTCACCCATTAGAGACAGTTATCACAAATCCTCCCTTCTGTAATTGCAGATTCATTATTCAGCACTGGGCAACTACGCATCCAGGGTTCCAGATTTCAGAGCCTTCCAGACACCCCTGGGGATATCAGGTGAGCGTCACACCTCGGGAGGATTGACCACTTGGGCTAGAACATCTTTAAGTTCCCCACGCAACCCTTGATAAAAGAGTGTGGTCCTCTTTTCTTCTGGCCAATTTGTCTGTGCTACAAGACGATTAAAGGTTGCGATGTAGGTCTTCAGGTCTTTTTTTTCCCTGCCTGAGAGACAGTAACTCATTATCCAGAGCTTGTCCTTGAGTATGCCTAGCAAACAGTTGCTCCATCTCCGGCTGAAATTCCCCAAATTCTCAAAGTAAAGGATCATCCTGGTTTACCAAAGGAATCGACCAGTCCGCTGTGCTACCTCCTAAATATGAGAGTACAAAGGCGACTCTGGCTTGATCATTAGTAAAAGCCCCAGGCCGGCACAGAAAATTGAGTCGACATTGGTTCATGAATATAGCATACTTATTGGGGTCACTGGTAAAGCGTTTGGGCGGAGCCAGTGGTACTGCACCTGAAAGAACCACTTGAACTGGTGGTGATGGCTGCGGCATGGGAGGTTGGGCAACCCCAGGTAATGGAACCTGACCCGCATGGGTTTGAAGCATTTTTCTTGCCAAGTCGTCAGTTTGTTCTCATGCTTCAATAAGGTCCCTCCTTACAGCATGGGTTTCTTGTCTGGAGGCATGGACTTCAGCCCGTAATTCCCCCAGTAGCTGGGCACACTGGTTTGTTTCTGAGGTTTCCATAACTCCCAGGCAGAGGTTTGTGAAGTCTTTACGTTCTGTTACGTTCACCTGGTCTCAGCGGGGACGTTTGGGGCATGGTCGCAGCCCACCCTGGAGGTGAATTCCCCTTGTCAGGCTTCCTCTCCTGCTTGTGTGCGGTGGACTGCGCTGGTTGTCAGCACTGCCCCTGTGAGGATATGAGAGAGCGTGAGAAGGCTGCTGTATGACTGCTGTCTCTCGCTAACCCTTCTTCCCAGAATGTGGTGAGCATACGCCGACTCAAATAGTCTCACATGTTGTTTGATGACGGCAAGCTCTCTGTCCCGCTTCTCACAGCAGGGGCGCGTTGAATGGACCGAGTTCCTTCACTGATCCATGTGATGTGCGTGGCAGCCCAGACCGGCTGTGGCTGATCCACTCCTAAATTTGTCTTTTCACTTTTAAATATTGTAGTTTTGATTCTTGATTATTGTCCGTATCCTTGTAATAATGTCTTTCCTCCGCTTTCTCCCAGTAGGTGGTATGCGGCCCATCGGTAGTTGCGGTGCAAGTGGTGAGGCTAAATAGGAAGAGAATGGAGTTCACAATGTTCCAACAGATGGTGAGTGTTGGTTTTAGGCCAAGCGCAAGCTTTAGGCTAAGCGCAACCTAAAACGTATTGTCTTATAGGTTTCTCACCTTGTCTTTGTCTTTTCCCCTTGTAGGCACTGTATGTCACAACGTCGAGTTGGAGCGCCGCTACCCGGAGGTCTGGAGATGGAAGATAGATGCCTGGCTCCATGAGGATGCATGCCGAAGGAAGCGGATGGTAGGTAATATAAAGATGAATGCCTGACTCGCAATGATGCATGCCGAAGGAAGCAGATGGCAAGCTAAGTGCTGCGGCTGATAGCGGAAGGCAGGTAAGATGCACTCTGGAGAGTTGCTGAAAACAGGTAAGGTGCGCTCTAGCTGGTAGCTGAAGTCAGGTAAGGTGCGCGCTGGCTGGTAGCTGAAGACAGGTAAGGTGCGCTCTGGCGGGTAACTCAAAACAGGTAAGATGCGCTTAGGCGGAGGTGAGCGTTACGCCGCAATAGCAGAATAACGCAAAGCGTGTGCTGGGAGGCAGAGCTGGCTTATATAGCCTGCTCTGGCCATGCCCATGCCTCATCGGCTCCACTCTGGAACTCCTGAAAGGATGCTAACACGTGCATTCAGCCTCCCCAGCAGCCATGCCCGACCCAAAGCACATGGGGGCCCCTCCAGGGGAAACCAAGTACATGCAGCAAATAAAATGTGCTAGTGCACATTTATTTAAGAGCCTGGCGCCAAAGGCACCAGCACTGAGTCCAGTTGGGCTCTCCAAGTTGTATTAGGGACAATAAAAGGTTGTGTTGCCCCTTGATCTCATGCCCTGATGGTGCAGGGTCTGGGGTTCTGGAGCCATGGCCATGACATGTAACGCTCACCTGATATCCACGGGGACGCCACTCAGCCGGTCCGGACTTCCAACCACTTCGAACCCTTCCCTGGACTTGCTCAACCAAGCACTGGGCCTGAAACACAGTATTATCAGAGGTCAATTCCATATTGGTCTTGCTTGGCTGGCCCCCCTTTTCTTCCCTGGGTCCCAACTTCCCCCGGACCTCTCCTCACCTTCTTTTTTGATGTGGGGCACTCTCCGTCCTGCCTTCGATGCAGGGGTGCGTTGGGTGATGCGGGCTGGAGGGTGCCTAGTTGCTTCACTGGCACGGGCCCGGCGGACGGGACTTGCTACGGCTTCAGCCCGACTGGTAATTGGAAGGAGTCTTAGAAAAGTTCTGATGGCTCTAGTCCCTTTAATACTGTGTCTTTCTTTCCTTAGGTGATGAAGGTCTTGAGGATGGTGATGCGCTGCCGAAGTAAGTAGGAATGCGGAGCGTGATGCTTATTGGCTTCCTTAGCACTAACCAATGTTCATCTTTTCTGTGTCCTTTTAGGTGCCGCAGTAACCCAGCATGGAAGCGAGCTGAGGAGATGACCTGCGGTGAGAAAGCGCGATGTTCGGCGCCTCTTAAATGTTTTGCGCTAACCTGATGTGCCTTTTCCCCTTTTTCAGATCGGCGGGATGCTCCGGAGCAGAAGTTGTCTGATCGACGGGAGTTCAGGTAAGGATTAAACTCGATTTGCAAATTCGAGAGAGCTAAGTATTGCAGAATGATTACTAACATCTTTTCTTCTATTATTCTCCCTTTTGGTAGGACGAGGCGTGCCGAGATGGAGAAGACTCTGCCGTAGGAATCTGCAAGACTGGAAAGCTGGACAGAAGTTGGATGCTCTTCGAGGTGAGTATTGGCAATGAAGTTCTTATTCTTGCAGGTGCGCTGGCGCTGAAGAAAGAAGTGGGCCTCTGCAGGAGATCCGAGCACAGTGAGGGTCACACTGCAGGTGCAGAGAAACGCAAAGCATGTTTCTCAGGCTGGGTGTGGTTTAAATAGTCTGTAGGTATCCCAGGTATCCCTGGGCTGAGCCACACCCGAAAGACTAGACCGCTCATCCAGTTCAAGGAACGGAATCACATGGGGGCATCCATTGCCCCATACTACATTGCAAGTCCAATACTAAGTGGATCTCCGCACTGTGTGTGAGCTTGGTGCCAAAGGTGCCAAGTCTGAGTCCAAGTAGGTGTCTGGGGAGATGGAGAGGCCCTTCGGGGCCGACTAGGTGGCCGTGACCTGGCTCCAGCCTGATATGCCAGGTGGCTGGGGGCAGGAATCGTGACAGCACTCCCCCTCAAGGCCCCTCTCAAGGTGGCTTTCCCCTCAGGTCCCGGCTTGTTTGGGTGGTTTTGGTGGAACCTCCTAAGCAGACGAGGTGTGTGGATGCATTCACAGGGTTCCCATATTCTGTCCTGGGGACCGTACCCTTTCCAGTCCACTAGATAGTATAGTTTGGATCTGACATACTTGGAATCCAGGATGTCCCTGACCTCGAATTCTGGCTCTCCTCCGATCTCTATTGGCTTCGGTGCTGGTGTCACACGGGTCCCAGGTTGAACAGGCTTTAAGAGAGATGTGTGGAACACAGGATGAATTAGCATATTAGCTGGTAAGGTTAGTTTGACAGCTACTGGATTTATCACAGAGGTGATAGTGTATGGGCCTAGGTATCTTGGACGGAAGGTTCGGGTCCCTTCAATGGGTACATGCTTGGATGCCAGCCAGACTTTGTCTCCCACTTGGTAGTTAGGGGCTTTGATTCGGTGTTGGTCTGCACATTTCTTCTGACGATCCTTAGCTCGGAGTAGGTGTTCTGCTGCCCTTTTGAAGGTTTGTGAAATGGTTGTATGTAAGGTTTTAATTGCTGGCATTTCTAAGGTCGTAGGGGTGTCCAACTCGGAAGTGCGTGGGTGTCGATCATATATGGTATAGAAGGGTGTTTGCCCAGTACTGGTGTGTAGGGAGTTGTTATAGGCATATTCAGCAATCCATAATATATCTGACCAGCTCTTCTCAGCTTGATGGAGCATACAGCGTAGATACTGTTTGAGCGTCTGATTGGTTCGCTCAGTTTGACCATCCGTTTGGGGATGGTGACTGGTGGATAGTAGGATGTCAATGTGAGCCAAAGAGCAGCACTTCCTCCACAAATTGGACACGAACTGAGTACCACAATCCGAAACCAGGTCCGAAGGGAAACCATGGAGCTGTACAATGCATTCCAGAAATACTTTTGCTAGAGTGGAAGCGTTTGGGAGCCGCTTTAGAGGGATGAAGTATGCCATTTTTGAAAACAGGTCCACAACTACTAGAATGGTGTTGAATCCCTGGCTGGATGGTAGGTCAGTAATAAATTCGAGGGATAACGTGTGCCAGGGTGCTGGTGGGATATCCAACGGTTGCAAGAGGCCTGCCGGTTTCTGTTTGGATGATTTGTTTTGAGCGCATACTCCACAAGATTGGATAAATTGAACAATGTCTTTACGCCACGTGAGCCACCAACAATTCCGTTTGACTTTGGCCAAAGTTTTTGCGATCCCCGGGTGGCCTTCGATTAAGGAATCATGATAGCTGGACATGACTTGTTCTCGTAGTTCCTGATTTGGTAAGAACAAGCGGTTTCTGAAGTAGGGCAACTACTCCCTTATCGTGTAATGTTCCCCTTGTGTGCACCACTCTTGTGATTGCTTAGGACTCATCAAGTTTTGGATTTTTTCATGCAGTTCTTTCTGAGTGATGGTTGCTGTAATTCCCAGGAGTTTATCACATGGGATAATAGGTATCGGGTCCAGTGGTTTGTAGTCCTGTTCTTCAATACCCATACGGGAACGTTTTTGACTCCAGATCGAAATGTAATCACGTAGTCATATTCAGCGAAGAATAGGGCCCAACGTAACTGTCGTGAAGATTGCGCTTTAGCAGTTTTTACATATTGGAGATTTTGGTGATCTGCCATGACAGTGATGGTGTGTCTCGCACCAAGAAGGTAATGGCGCCAGGCCTTAAAGGCAGACTCGATGGCTAGGAGCGCTTTATCTGTGATGGCGTAATTGAGCTCGGGGGTGTACATTTACGTGACTAGAAGGCAACCGGGTGTAACTGACCCGTTTCAGGATCCTTTTGCGAGAGGACGGCTCCCATGGCCATGTTTGATGCGTCCGTTTCCACCACGTATGGGAGTTCTGGGCGAGGATGGCGTAGAATTGGGGGCGAAGTGAATTGAGCCGTAAGTTCTTGGAAAGCTCTTTCTGCTTCCTCTGTCCATTTAAATTTTTTATTGCTCTTTTTTAGTAACAGTGTGATGGGATGTACTATCTGTGAGAATTCCGGGATGAACCAGTGGTAGAAGTTTGCAAAACCTAACATGCTCTGTACTCCCTTGAACGAGTTTGGTGATGGCCAGTTTAGGATTGCGTCTACCTTGTGTACATCCATACGGATACCCTTCGGACTAAGAATGAAACCAAGGAACTCCACCTCGGAAACATGGAATGAACACTTTTCAAGCTTGGCATAGAGCTGATGCTGGCTGAGTTTTGCCAGTACAGATCGAACGTGTTTGACGTGGTCTTGTTTTGATGCGGAGTACACTAGGATGTCATCAAAGTATACTAAAGCACAGACATCAATTAATTCCCTTAAAACATTGTTCATGAAATATTCTAATGCAGCTGGCGCGTTGCAAAGGCCAAAGGGCATTACTTGATATTCGTAAAGGCCATACTTGGTACGAAAGGCGGTTTTTCATTCGTCGCCCTTTTTAACTACAGACAAGGCGATATGCTCCTCTTAGATCTAGTTTTGTGTAGATTTGGGCGTCTTTGACTTGGTCAAGCAGTTCAGGAATCAATGGCAGGGGGTAACGGTTTTTGACGGTAATCTGGTTCAATGCGCGATAGTCGATGCACGTTCTTGGGTCCCCTACCTTTTTCGGTACGAAGAACAGAGGACCGGCCGCCGGGGACAATCTATTCGAGGATTATGAGCTACCAACCAGGGCATCTCTAAGATCAGTCGAAACTGAGGTGCCTTGATGAGGTCGAAAGTGACAGATTCTTGATGCCCATCCTGGCACAGAAGGGTTAATGTAGCAGTACATTGGGATACTGGACCGGAGGCTATTTCCGTGCCATCGACTGTGGTTACAGTGTCTGGGGTTAACTTTGGACATAAAGGAAGTCCCATCTTTGCTGCGAGATCTTGGTCTATGTAATTCCCCAACAGCTCCACTGTCTATGTACGCTCTTGCTGCGTGCATCCGTGATGGTTGTTGTTGATCGATCAGGATCACAGGTAGTGCAAAATGGGAGGTCTGTAGTTCACTTTCTTCGCTCGACAAGTAGGCCCCTACACTTTCCGGGCTGGGCAGTTTTCCGACTCTTTGGTGGGGTCTTCCTTGTCCGTAGCTCCTAGTATCCTTCTCGGTGGCTTCACTGGGCACTCCTTTAGAGTACAAACATAATTGCTGTTGCCTCCTCCTATCTCTTTCCGCCTTAGTCAAGGGTGACCTGACGCCTCCAATCTGCATTGGTTCCCCTGAGCCTTCTGTTGATCGAGAAAAATTGTCCCTTGAATGCACATAAATAGGGCGAGAGTCGGGTCTGATCTGATCTGCTCTTCGGTCTTGCAATCTTTGATCTAGCTGAACCACCGGGTTAATAAATTCTGCACAGTCTTGAGGGGAGTCCACTACTTGTGCGAGGACGTCCTTTAGCTCTCCCCGCAGACCCCTATGAAATAACGTGGTTCTCTTCTGTGCAGGCCATTCAGCTTCAACCACAAGTCTATTGAACGTGGCGATGTATGTCAATAGGTCTTGGTTCCCTTGACGAAGGGATAGAAGTTCGTTGTCTAGAGCCTGACCATGAGTACGACAGGCGAAACGTTTTCCATTTCCTGTTGAAAACCCCTGAAATCGCGTAACAGAGGATCGTCTTGAGTCACAAATGATACTGACCAGTCTGCAGCACTTTCGCTCAAATAAGATAGCACAAATGCGACCCGTGATTGGTCAATTGGAATGGCCCCGGGCCTGCAAAGGAAGTGCAGACGGCACTGGTTCATAAAAGTGGCATATTTCTTAGGATCCCCAGTGAATCGCTCCGGTGGCGCCAAGGGAACTGCCCCAGGAAGGGTTATCTGAACAGGGCTGGCTGATGGTACTGGTATTGTAGGCACGTTTCCCGGCAATGGTGCATGTCCCGCTTGCGACTGGAGAAGTTGTCGGCTTAGGTCATCTGTTCGTTCCTTAGCAACTATCAACTCCCTCCTCAGGGTGTTGGTCTCCTGCCGGGCTGCGTGTACTTCGGAGCATAACTGTCCCAACATTTGGGCTAACTGGTCGCTTTCTGATGTTTCCATGACACCCAGGTGGATTTTTGGTGTGAGGCTCTGCGTTCTGTAACTCTCACCTGATATCCACGGGGACGCCACTCACCCGGTCCGGACTTCCGACCACTTCAAACCCTTCCCTGGACTTACTTAACCAAGCGCTGGGCCTGAAACCCAGTATTATCAGAGGTCAATTCCCCATTGGTCTTGCTTGTCTGGCCCCCCTTTTCTTCCCTGGGTCCCAACCTTCCCCCGGACCTCTCCTCACCTTGTTTTTTGATGTGGGGCACTCTTCTTCCTGCCTTCGATGCAGGGGTGCATTGGGTGATGCGGGCTGGAGGGTGCCTAGTTGCTTCAGTGGCACGGGCCCGGCAGACGGGGCTTGCTACGGCTTCAGCCCGACCGGTAATTGGAATGAGTCTTACAAAAGTTCTGATGGCTCTAGTCCCTTTAATACTGTGTCTTTCTTTCCTTAGGTGATGAAGGTCTTGAGGATGGTGATGCGCTGCTGAAGTAAGTAGGAATGCGGAGCGTGAGGCTTATTGGCTTCCTTAGCACTAACCATTGTTCGTCTTTTCTGTGTCCTTTTAGGTGCTGCACTAACCCAGCATGGAAGCGAGACAGAGGAGGTGAGCTGCGGTGAGAAAGCGCGATGTTCGGCGCCTCTTAAATGTTTTGCGCTAACCTGATGTGTCTTTTCCCCTTTTTCAGATCGGCGGGATGCTACGGAGCAGAAGTTGTCCGATCGACGGGAGTTCAGGTAAGGATTAAACTCTATTTGCAAATTCGAGAGAGCGAAGTATTGCAGAATGCTTACTAACGTCTTTTCTTCTATTCTTCTCCCCTATGGTAGGGCGCGGCGTGCCGAGATAGAAATGACTCTGCCATAGGAATCCGCAAGACTGGAAGAGCTGGACAGAAGTTGTATGCTCTTTGAGGTGAGTATTGGCAATGAAAGTTCTTATTCTTGCAGGTACGCTGGCGCTGAAGAAAGAAGTGGGCCTCTTCAGGAGATCCGAGCACGACGAGTGTCACGCTGCAGGTGCAGAGAAACGCAAAGCATGTTTCTCAGGCCGGGTGTGGTTTAAATAGTCTGTAGGTATCCCAGGTATCCCTGGGCTAAGCCACACCCGAAAGACTAGACCGCTCTTCCAGTTCAAGGAACTGAATCACATGGGGGCATCCATTGCCCCATACTACATTGCATGTCCAATACTAAGTGGATCTCAGGACTGTGTGTGAGCTTGGTGCTGAAGACGCCAAGTCTGAGCTCAAGTAGGTGTCTGGGGAGATGGAGAGGCCCTTAGGGGCCGACTCGGTGGCCGTGACCTAGCTCCAGCCTGATATGCCAGGGGGCTGGAGGCAGGAATCTTGACATGACAGTAGCCTGGTTCCCATTAGACGAGAGGATTGTTCCTCTTCTCCAGGTTGGAGGGCGGTTTCTCTAATGGGAAATAGATGCTTCATTGTGAGTAGGCTAGTTCCCATTAGATGAGAGGACCTTTTTGCTTCTCCAGTTTGGAGGGCCGTTTCTCTGATGGGAAATAGATGCTTCATATCGGAATAGGCTAGATCCCATTCGACAAGGAGATCTCTTTCTCTCCTGTTGATCATCAACTTGTCACAAATGTACTCTTTCTGATAATGTTCACAAAAACACTTTAGCCAACCATCTTGGTGCTGTAACAAACTCCTCAATGGTCTCACAATATTTCTGTTGTCTGATGGCAAATTGATCAGCCGAAATGTTACTCCCCTTCACCTCGTAATGCTTGTCCATCTTGACTATGCATATATCAAACTGAGTCAGTTGCCCATCTCGATGCATTCAGGTAATTTTAAGAAATTCTTCTCCAGCGCGACCTCGACAATGAAACAGTGCCTTTCTTTTTACTCGTATAATTAAGACCATATATTGCCAACACATACTTCTTTCTTTGTATTTAACAACCTACAAATAACCCAGTGCCTGGTGTTTGTGCCATCTTTGAATTTGCTTATGTTGCTTCCCTATTTTCGTGCCCTTTGTATTTGTAACCTTGTTCACAGGGACAAAGGTCTGTTATCTCCCTTTTAAGGTCCAATGAAGAAGATCTCAGAGTAACAGCCAATTGTGCTACGGCATGCTCCCTTCTTTATGTGTGCAAGTGTTTCTATCAGTCGCACAACTGCATGTAGGAAGGGCACAGCACAGAGCGTAATGCCCGCAATGAAGGCCTTCAGCTTGTTACATAGCTAATCAGCAGACATGTCAGCTCCTTATCATGTCTCAAATTGCCAGGTAACAACTAGCAACACCGGACGATGCGTCCTTGGATCATGCGTTCTTTGGCATGCATGCACGGCCATGCTGCTAGGGGGCATCCTGTGTCCTTATAGGCTCAGACACAGCCCAGATACTGCCCAATACAGGTCTGGAGAGTCCCAATAAGCCACCATTCGACTGCACAACTTACCCAGTACCTGCTCAGCCAGGGCAACCATAATCAATGGCAATTGCAGGCTCTTTGTCATTGCCGCAACTCATCGCCAGTTAAGGAAGTGAACCAGGACACAGCCAGTATGCAGGATTTCATTTCCTTTTAGTTCATCTTTATGCAGTAACAACTCTCTCTGTCCTCACCCTCACACCAACCACCATACTACTTGCCTTGCATTCTCGTCTAGTGTTCTCTGTTTGCATTCCACGCCCATAACATTCCCTCTGCTGACATTCCTAACACTCGTGAGGAGGCCCCCTTTCTTCTAGAGGACTTTATTCCTGTGTCCACTTTCCGTATTCTAATATTACCCAACTAGAGTTGTATTGCATAGAGTGCATGGTTCAGTTGTCCCCCTGTAATGCCCCAGGACACACTTTTTGGGGCTCCTCTTGGCACTCTTCTATTTGAGAATGGGTTTACCCTCCTAGGATTGACTACGCATTGGCCCTACAAGGCATGATGATTTGGTTGCCCTCCTGGCCAGAAAGACCATTTGTCTGTCCTGGGCTTGAAGATGTGCTGCCACTCCTGGGCTTGAAGACAAAGATAGGCCCTTTCAGGGGCCAGAAACCGAAGAGAGGCACCGTTCACCTTGTTGAGAGTTAAACCATGGTCAAGTTGGTTTATCCAGGTTATCGCACCCCTCCTCGCCTTTCCACTACCCCCCTCTACTTTTGACATCTCCTATGGGCTAGTTATTAGGTTAAGCTGTACAACCAGGCGCCAGCTAGCATACTTCTGAACGTACACAGGGATTCTTCCACAGTATTGACCTTATTCTCAGGGTCCACCTTCTGCACTTCTACCTTATCTTCCTCAGTACCTCTCCCAAAATGTTCCTCCATCTGTGGCCCTCATCTTCCTACACCGATTTGGTCTGTACCTTTCAAACTGTTCTCAAAGTAATTTCCTCCTTTCTCTTGTGTCTCACCTCTCCTTTCCCCCTTGCTAGTTTTCCCCCTCTTCCAGCTGCTCCCAATTTTCCCTTCTTCATCTTCCTCTCCCATCATCTCTCTACCATCTACCTCTCTTCCACTCTCCTTCCACTCCCTTCTTCCTCTGCTCTTTACTGCAACGCTTGTTTTCAAACTCCCATACTAGGACTTCAACCCAAGCCTCCCTGTGTAGTCCTGCCCTTTGTAAAACTGAAAAAGGAAGGGTGGTAATGAATGTACTCAAGTCCTTGTGTGTACGTGACAAAGGGATTGGTTCTTCCGATCTAGTGGTTTGTATCAGTTATAAATTGTCAGCTGCCAAAGTCAAGCAGCGCTGTCATGGTAGCTGCCTCACCCCACCATGGTGCCTCCTGCAGGCAGCTGCACAATAACTCTGCCAACCTTGAACCTCCTCATCTGCCAACTTCATTGCATACCCTCAAGCATGTCTTTTTCACAGTCCATCCTGCAGTCTGTGTAGTCAAATGTACTTTTAGTTGGATCAAAGGTGATACCCACAGACCCTTTGGCCTTCTAATGCAGAGTTGTTCATTCTTCAAAACTCTACCAGGTCTTGAATTACAGACTGGTACCTGGCAAAGGAAAAGGTGGATAGGGTAGACGGCTTGGGAATACCTTAAATACTGGCTATTGTCTTTCTGAAGGTACATGCCCCCCCCCAGCCCAGGGTCTCATAGCTCCATTCCCATGTGTCTACCTAGAAACATGGTCACAGGTCTCTCCTTTTTTATGCTTTCACTCAGTTCATTGTTGTACTCAATATGCACTTATTTTCATCGACAGTTTCATACTTTCAGTCATTTATATTCCATTAAAGTATTTATATTGCTAAAGTAGGATTTATTTTCATTTATTATATTACTTGAGTTATCAGTTCATGGTTCTTAAATATGTATCATATTCAAGATTTATTATAACCATTTAATTGGACCAAAGTGTAAGATATCTTATCCATTGGCATAATTAAGGATCTATGTGTTCTAATTGAACCTGAACTAGTTTCATTTTTTCCAAATGTTTTGTACCTAAATGTTTTAAATGTCAGAATGTGGAAAAGGTCGCCCCTCCACCGCACACCCGCCAACCCACCCCTTACACAATCCAATATGGCCTGACCCCAACCCACCATCTACCTTTGGTGGCATAACATTTTTTAAAGAAACTGAGGTGGGGGGGGGGGGTCAGGGTCTCGAAGGGGCAGAATTTCAACCAGTTTGGGAGAGGGGGGGGGTCAACCAAAATACATAAACCCATAATTATACTGTTAATTGGTGTTATGTTCACTAATATTCTTAATAAAAATCTACCCAACTTTAAAAAAGAATAAAAAACATTAGCTTAAAGAAATAGACACTTGGGTAATGAAAGTGTTTTTATTATGACAAGTGCTTACACTGTAAAGCAACAAATAGTACATTATACATGTGTAGACTGGATACATACCATACATTACACAGTATATTTGGCAATTGCCTTTTTAAAACCAAAGATCGAATTGGTGGAGCCATACAGAGTGAACGTGATTTACCTGGGGGAGTGGGGGGTGGTAGATTGGAAGAAAAAGAAGCCCAATAGTGAAACATTTGCAGAAAAACGGTTCTCATAACTGCACATGAAAAGCTGCAAGTATTTGATACCGGAAAAAGTAAACTTTATTATTGCAAATGTTCACAATCTTTTGTCACAATAATTTCCTTTAAGGGATCAACAGACATCGTGGCTTCACACCTTCAGCAGGGGCACGCTGATAGACAAGGGCAGAGGTTTGTAATGCAATTATCGATCTATACATTATTTGCTTTGAATTATGGTGTTGTAGTGTGAACAAGTACGGGTAAACAATAGACAACTAAAGATCTCAGAAAGAACATTTCAAGTTTAATAATTTCACTCGAAATATGGATTTATATGACAGTGAGTTAAGATAACATGAAAAGCAATTCACATTGCCTAAAATTAAACGTGATTAGAGTGGAAGGAACTCAGAAACAGTTGACACTTTTCTGAAGGGCACCTGCCACTTTTTGAATCTGTTATACTCTTTGCACTTTAGTCAGGCATTTCCAATATTTATGATTTGCCTTGGTGAAATAATATGGTTCTGCATTGACTTTGACACATTTTGCACTCAGCACTTTTATATGGATGTATAATGGATTTGTATGAACAAGGCAGTTGTGTCAGTATTTAACATGCATTTATGTGTTTTGATTTGTATTCTTGTTTTTTTATGAGCTCTGTGAGATTTTGCAGAGATTGGTAGTGACATTTCTTCATTGATGTGGAAGGCGGAAACCACCCTTGGTGGTAAATTGAGGTGCGTTCTGAGAACCACCTTTTCCCTGTAGAAGATAATAGGAGGCTGTTCTGCACGGAGCGCTTGAAGCTCACTTATCCGGCAGGCCTGGGTGTCAGCAACCAAAAAGTCCACCTTAAATGACAACCATCGACAATTGGCGGTTCAAACAGTTTTCACATGAGCGCCAACAGAACCCCATTGAGGTCACACTGGTTGCGCAGTTTTCTCCTTGGCAGGTAATCTATGTAGACCGTTAACATGGCTCCAAATTATTTCATTTGCAAATGACAGCATCGGCAGTCAGCTGTTGTAACATGCCCCTGACGCTGCCAAATAGGTTATATAAGAGTCCACAGACACACCACTTTCCACTAATTGGGTGATGAAGGAGATATCATCCAGTCTTGCCTGCAGTGGGTTTTTGTCACTCCCTAAACACCAGTGGCAACAACACCTCCATTTACTTGCATACTGTGGCCTGGAGGAATCCTTCCTAGTGGCCCTAATGCTCCCTGTGTTCTTTTGAGAGAGTCCCAGGTGACTGTAACCTAGGTCCTGTAACGGTCCTTCACATGGTGTTACTTCTGCCCAAGTGGGGGAGACTCTTTCTTGGAGGTTAGGGAGGTGAAGCTTCTAACCAATAGTCCCCCTAGAGGTGGTAACCTGAGGGAGGACCTCATAGGGAGGAACCCCCTGTCTGGGGATAAGGATGAGAGTGGTAGTAACACCCAACTCTTCCTTACACATGATAAAATCAGAGGCAACATATTAGCGTAATGTGTCAGACAGTCTCCCTGTTATAAGGACTGGGACGAAGAAGAAACCAAGAACGCTACAGTCAAACAAAGTATTCAATTAGCAGCTCCCAATCGGACTGATGTTTCGCTAGGGCAGTCCCAGCTACTTAAGTCAAACAGTAAAGAAGGACTAGGAAAACCACATCCAAAGAGAGAGCTACCTCTGTTAGGAGAGTCGACAGGCGAGGACGCTGACAAAAAGCCCACGTTCTGAGGCTGTAGCGAGACAGCCGTTTGAAGTGCTGGAGTGGAACTAAGGAATGCAAGGGAACGGTCTCATCCATCAGTGGAGAGCCAGCAAACCTGAAGTCGAAAGTCAGTGCAGTGGTGGCGTGACCTGTATCGGGTGGATCATATGATCCCAGAACGACACCCTGACCATTAGGACTAGCCTACGGTAGAGCCACGTGGGAAGTATGAGAAACTGGTGGTTGCGAGACCTGTAACGGGTGGACTGTTTGCCGAACACTTGCGCCCTGATCACTAGTCATAGCGGACCAAAAAGTCAAGCGAGCCAAAGAAAAGTAATACAAGAGAGCGTCACACCGCAAAGTTGAGCGGGCCAGAGAAGATAGTGACAGACCACAAAGTCGAGCGGACAGAGGAACAGAGGGACAGGTCGCAAAGTTTAGCCAGCAGAAGGAGACCGGAAGAAGAAAGTAGACGATCGAACCCACGACCCATGGAAAAACCGGTGAAGAATTCCCTGAGAGAAGGTAAACGGAACAGTGATACTTCCAGGAGGGGGCCGAGGCAACTTATTAACTGGAAACAGAGACAAAACAAGTAAACCATTTTGTGGAGTAATTCCCTGGTCAGTTCCATAAGACTGTGGTATTAAGTAGTTGAGAAAGACTCGAGGAGCCTCTCCCTCGTCAAAGTGAGGCCAAGTTGAAAGACAGTGTTCCAGCAGAGAGGACACCAAAGCATTGGAAGGAATTAAACATGTAGATGAAGGATTTAATGCTGAAGTACACTTAGGTGGAATCTGCATAAGCTGGACATTAGATAGAAGGGAGCACTTCTCCTAGTTTTATTACAAGTGTGGAACTTTGTGAACTCAGAACATTATGAGATGTTTACTCTCCTGGGTTGTGATAGGAACTCTTTGGTTAGCTTAGTTGTTTGTTTTGTAGTGACAGGGATAGTTTAGGAGGTTGACTGGGATGGAATACTTTTTGACACAACAGATTTTCAGGCCTGAGTTTTAGTTCTGGTAGGGAACCACCTCTAGTTGGAGGCAAGATAGGTTTTGCATACTTCTATCCATAAATAACGTTTATAACCAAAACCATGCCTGCCTTTGGGCAGACTGCTCATTCCAGGCCACCACAGTCCTTCGGGACCAGGCCACCAAGGAAAGATTTGTGCTTGGTACAAGACCATCCTCCCTTTACTTTTTGAGAAGATCCAACCTCAATAGCAAGTTCCACAGGGCTTCCAAACTCAGCACTTTCTGGTTGGACTACCACAACCTCTTGTGCCCGTTCGGTGAAATCAGGATTAGATGGTAGTTGCTTGTGTGCTTCAATTTGTGCAGGGCAGTAGAGGGACTTGTGGAAAGAGAACAACCATCTCAAGTGAGGATAAAGGCATGCCTGTGCGAGTTCTCCCCCTTTCAAGATGCATACAGAGTACACTTTTTTCTTCTGTGTCAGCATACCCCAAGCTCAGAAGATTGGCTGTAATGTTTTTACATGATGTTTCCATTCATGGGGGATGTGTGACTCAACTTAGAACATCCGCCCATACATTCTCCTCTTTCACCACGTGGGACACTATTGGGAAAACATTGCAGGCAACAGCCCCACAACCTGAGTGCGAACATGCAGAGAGTTGCATTCCTCATGCTGACATAAACCTGAGTTATTGTGTTGTCAGTGAAGATCAACACACAGTGGTGACTTGCCAGATGGTGCAGAACGCCTTCAATGTCAGATTGGTGAGAGTGCTAGTCAATTTATATGGTCTACCTGTTCCTCCGAGCTATAAAGGGCATGGACCTCCCATTGCCCCATTAGGCTCCCCAACCTGAAAGACTGGAGTCCTTGACAAGGGTCTTGCTCAGGTATGGGTAAAAGGCATTCGCAAAGTCTGGTTGCTTCACTCCATAATTGTATATATTTCATGCGTTAGGTTATGTTACCAATACTTGTAAACTGCAGCGTACACCCAAAGGCATCTTAGCACTAGTTAGTGGAATGAGGATGGAAAGAGCTAGAAAAGATATGTTTTTGGTATCGGAGATAATTCTCAGTGGCACGTAAAGCACCGGGAAAAGAATTCCAAAGCTGGGCCGCGGTGACCGGAAACGGTCGTCCCCAATACGAGTGGGCTTGAATCGGGGGGACAGAAACAAGTCCGGCATTTGCCTGTGATATGCTGCCCCAGTTCCATAAAAGGCATGGTGAACTAGACATTATTCCTTGACCTGAATGCGCTTGGCCATGGGTAGCCAATGAAGATAGTGCACAACCGGAGTAATGTGAGCACAGCTAGGTGTGGAAGTGGCTACTCTGGCTGCAGACTCTGTAGGACTTGAAGGTGCCATAAGAGGTAGACAGGTTGAGCCAGAAGTAGGGCGTTGCAGTGGTCCATTGAGGGCGTAAGTGAGGAAACCACAGGGCCACCTAACTGAGAAAGGAGAAAACACATAACCTTACTAAGGGTTTTCAGTTGAAGATAGCCCCTTTGACATACTCCACAGAGGCTATTATCTTTACCCCTAAATCCTTCACTAGCAGACAGGAGAAGGAAAAGGGCCTGGGGAAGATGGCCAAAAAGAGGGGTCCAAAAGGCAGTAGAGGAAGGAGGGCCCACTGCCAACACCTCAATTTTTTCCCCATTTAACTTGAGCCAGCTACTACACATCCATGCACCCACAGCTTTGAGGCAGGCCCTAAATCTGGTCGCTGTCTCGACAGAGAGAGATCTAAATGGACCAGAATCGGTGTCATCTGTTAAGAGTAACATATGAAACCATGAGAGCAGATAAGCTTGATAAGAGGTTGCATGTACATGTTAAACAAAACCGGGAAGATGGAGGTACCCTGAGGGACTCCACATGTCAAGGCAGTGAGCACATAGTGAAAAGAGGGAAGGAAATTGACTGTTCGGTCGGAGAGAAACGAAGAAAACCAGGAAAGAATGGCATCAGAAAGGCCAGCCTGGTCGAGCAAGACGGCATGGTCAATGGTATCAAAGATGCCAGATAAATCAAGTAACAATAAAGCACTGACACCGCCCGAGTCGTGCAGCCGAGCCACATAGTCAACATTGGAGACCAGCACCCTCTCTGTGTCACATTCTGGATGAAAAAAGGGGATTACAAAGCATGGAAGAAGAAAGATTACTCAAGAAAGGAACCCAGGAGAGGACAGACTAAGGCTTCAAACAGCTTAATAAGAAATTGAAGAAGCAAAATGGGATGAAATTTAGCCAGGCCAAGAGGATCTAAAGAAGGAGGTTTCAAAAGTGGAACAACCAATGCATGTTTGAGAGAACCTGGGATCTGACCTGTGAGAAAGTATTAACGGCACGTGTCTTAGGTTCAGGCTGTCTTGCATCTACAATAGTACCTGTATCACTCTCCCACTCCTCACCTGAAGTTTCTGAGTTGGTGTCCGAAGGCTCGTCTGAAGAAGTCTTCACCGGTTTCTCTCTCCAGGCGCTTGGGTTCCTCTTCTTCAGCGTCTTGCGCTTCTGTTTGAAGAGATAGGGCTGGCCTCCTCCAGAGGCCACTTTGCCAGTGAGGCGATATACCCAGCAGTGGGCACTCCGGGGAGTCCACCCCAAACCAGGGAAAAGCTGCAGGAGAAAAACCCTGGGTAGTTTCAGGTGAGTTGGTCAGTTCAAATGGGTAATTCACAATCCTTCTTGGAATACAGCTGCAGTTCGCATGAGTGTTCACAATCCTTCTTGGAATACTGCTTCAGTGAAATGGGTATTCGCAATCCTTCTTGGAATACCGCTTCTTGAGTGTACTATGTTGACCAGAATGCACTTGGGTGCACCGTCCAAGCCTTGGAATAGGATTCCAGGGACTCTGAGTAAGCATGTGTAAATAAACAGGATGGGAGGTGGCTCAGGACAGCTGAAGCACACATCTTAGTGTCACGTGCTGAGGGAGGCAGCCGCCTGTCGAAGCGTGTGCGAGAAAGGAACTGCAGATAGCCGGTTCGCGCTGAGTAATGGCCACAAAGCGTGAATGCAGGCTGCTGGGAGGGCAGCGCGAACAAGGAAGGACCAAATTAAAGAAAATGCCCCCGCGACAAGCGCAGTGGAGAAAGCCACAAATAGAAGGCAGGAACAGAGGAAAGACAAGCGGGTGGATAACAAGGCACGGGCACTGTCAAACTAGCGTTGGGAATGAAATCCGTTGCAATGCACCGGTTGCCACACCTGGCAGCTAATTATAGCCTCTGTTCCTAGCAAGGGCTAGAACATAATGTCTAGGTAAAGGAATGAGAGGAGCTCAGTCCTTCCATTTCTTCCATCTTTCCCACAGGCTCCATGGGTGTTTCATGACGTGTGACCAGAGGACCAATCAGAGGACACAGTCCTTCAAGATTCTGCTGGGGCATGGCCCCCGGCCCGTCTGGGGGGGGATATGTCACCATGCAGCCCGGGTTGGGCAGCGAGAACCAAGTGGAGCGGAGACAGTTGACCAAGCTTTCTTATAATCTGTGTAACCAGAGTAACAGAGGGGGACCTGTCGGCAAAAGCATCCAGGCTCCTTATAGACCCAACTGGAGAAAAAGGTCTAATTGAAGCCCATCCAGACTTCCAGAGCAGCCTGGCCATCTGGTCCTTGCATTCATTCCTATGGCCAACTACCAGATGGCTGGCCTCACAGAGAGGCCATCTGGTCATGTAATGCTTTCCAATGGGCCTGGATGGGAAGGGCCTTCGGCCCCCACTGGCAAGCAACCGGTGGGTGCCCACGGGCAGCAGCACCCCAGCCCGGCCATCCTCAGGCTCTGGGCCGGGCCACTCTGGAGCTCTAGAGAGGGGTTGGGGGTGCCATTGGAGCTTTTACCTCTGGGCAGGGACAGGGGACCTGCCGGGTGTCCCCAGGACCGCTGCTGGGCTCTTAGACAGGCGACCGGAGACAGGCACCCTAGGCCGGACCCCCAGCCACCCCAGAGATCTAGAGGGGGCTCCTTTAGAGCTTTTCCCTTCGTGGAGGGACAGGGACCCCACTACCGCAGCAAGGCTTGGGGACGGTGGACACACAGCCCCACAAACAAAGCATTTACCTAATTGAAAGGAGGTGGGAATTTTATCCATCCAGCACGGGCCACAGTCCTCCAAAACGGGACCGCCCTGCAGAATGCGGGACAGTTGGCCACCCTAGTGAGAGCTTTTCCCTCTGGGGAGGGGTCCCCGAAGGGGCTCCCCGGGACCACCACTGAGCTTGGGGACAGTGGACACACGTGGGAGACAGGCAACAGAGTACGGGTGCAGCACCCACGGCCTCCCTGGAGCTCTGACCGGGCTGCGTTAGAGCTTTTCCTCCCATAGGGTGGCCAACTTTCTGAAATCATTTTAAAGGACACTTGCCCACAAGGCGGGGGAAATTTTCCCTCCAGGGAGGCACATGGACTACGCTGGGGCTCCCTGCGACCGCTACTGGGCTTGGGGACTTGTTTGCACATGGGCGACACTTGCCACCAGGACTAACCCACGGAGGAAAGGGTCCCGCTCGGGGCGCCCCTTGACACCAGCATCGCGTTTCTGACCTGGTCACACACGGGTGACATTACCCAGAGGACGGGGACAGCGCCACAGCCGCCCTGGAGCGCCGGCCGGGCCGAGTTACCAGCCTCTACCTACGCGAAGGTAGGGGGGTCCCTGTAGGGTCGCTAATTCCATTACTTACACTTGCCTTAGCTCCGCTGAAACTTTAGTCGGAAACAGGGGCCGGAATTTCCGTTTCTGACCTCCATCTGTGTGTTCGGTGGAAGTTCCGCACTCGGAAACAGGGTCACTGGGGCCGGGACTTAAAGTACAGCCTCAGTGCACTAAGCCACCACCGGCAAACCAAGACCCAGACTCTCTTCCTTGCATCGGTCCGGGTGCGGAAAAGGCGTCTACCTCCGGCACTACAGAGCTTCCCTGCAGGTAGACACTTCCACACCGCCTATGGAACCCGACAGAGACAAATGTAGGAGTCAGCCGGGCCAGCTGCCACTGGGGCCATCTGGTCCGACTGCCCAGGCCCCTCGTCCAGAAGGCCGGGCGGCTGTCAGGCGGTGCCTGGTGCCACCGTCCAGATGACGGGGCTTAAGGAATCACCGCCTCTGCCAGGTGGGGCTTAATCTGCCACCTCTCTTCCCACGCCTGCCTGGGGCTTAAGGCACTGCCCCCTCTGTGCACCATGTGGCAGGGGCTTAAGCTGCCACCACTCTTCCCCCACCTGCCTCCCAAGGCTGGGTGGAGCCACTCTGCCTGCCACCGGCTGGGCCATCTGGTCTGCCAGGCTGTCTGGGGGAAGGGAGGAGAGCGCCCCTGCCCAGCCCACACACCCCTGTGGGTGGGAGTTTCCTGTGCACCCCGCGGCACAGCAGGAGGAAGGATGGAGGCCCTTGCAGCATCACTGCAGTGCCTTGTGACAAAAGCTTGGCTCAGAGGGTGACTTTCAATGCGATCGCAGCGAGGTAGCTGCTTTGCTACTTACGAAACCCTGACCCAGAATCAGGTAGTCTACAAATGATTTAGCACCAAGTTCCCCACAAACATGCAGTGCACTACGGGCGAGCGAGGTGGCCCCATTCTGTCCACACCCAGAGTCCCAAGGCGAACAGCTCTACGCACCGGCCCAGAGGCCGGCTATCCTAGGCCAAACAAGGCTCCACAGTGCTGAGGTATCGTTTCGGTTTAGGGGGGATTCTGACTTAGAGGCGTTCAGTCATAATCCCTCCCACAGATGGTAGCTTCGCCCCATTGGCTCCTCAGCCAAGCACATACACCAATTGTCTGAACCTGCAGTTCCTCTTGTACTGAGCAGCATTACTATTGCAACAACACATCATCAGTAGGGTAAAACTAATCTGTCTCACAACGATCTAAACCCAGCTCATGTTCCCTATTAGGGGGTGAACAATCCAACACTTGGTGAATTCTGCTTCACAATGATAGGAAGATCCAACATCGAAAGATCAAACAGCGACGTTGCTATGAACGCTTGGCCCCCACAAGCCAGTTATCTCTGCGGTAACCTTTCTGAGACCTACTGTTTGAAACCCCAAAAAAAGTCAGAAGGATCCTGAGGCTCTGCTTTCACTGTCTGTTTTCATACTGAAAATTGAGCCCAAGCAAGCGTTTGCCCTTCTGTTCCACGGTAGGTTTTTGTCCTCCCTTAGCTCGCCTTAGGACACCTGCGTTATCGTTTGCCAAGTGTACCGCCCCAGTCAAACTCCCCACCTGCCACTGTCCCCAGAGCAGGTGACGCCCAGCAAGAGCCCTAAGGGGCTCACCGCCCTGCCTCACCGGGTAAGTGAAAAAACAATAAGAGCAGTGTAATTCAGCGGCAGCCCGAGAGCCTCCCACTTATCGTCCACCTCTCATGCCTCTTCACAGTGCAAGACTAAAATGAATATCAACTGGGTCTTCATCTCCCGCTGATTCTGCCAAGCCTGTTCCCTTGGCTGTGGTTTCGCTAGATAGTAAGTAGAGACACTGGGAATCTCGTTCATCCATTCATTCACGTCATTAATTAGATGAGGCATTTGGCTAATTTAAGAGAGTCATAGTTACTCCCCCGGTTCAATGAATTTCTTCACTTTAACATTCAGAGCACTGGGCAGAAATCACATTGTGCCAGCACCCGTTGGGGGCATTACGCAATGCTTTGCTTTAATTTAACAGTCGGATTCCCCTGGTCTGCACCAGTTCTAAGTCAGCTGCTAGGTGTCGGCCGAGGCAGAAGGCAGGCACCGAACCCCGGGAGGGGAACGGAGAGAGGCGACCACCGCAGCTGGGGCGATCCACAGGAAGGGCCCGGCAGGCATCCAGTCGGCGCTGCCCTCGGGGGTGAGACGCCTCGTCCAGCCTCAGTGCACGTCCAGCCCCACTTCACACCCCAGCCCGACCGACCCAGCCCTTGGAGCCAATCCTTATCCTGAAGTTACGGATCCGACTTGCTGACTTCCCTTACCTACATTGTTCCAACATGCCAGAGGCTGTTCACCTTAGAGACCTGCTGCGGATATGGGTATGGCCCGGCGCAAGATTAACACCATCTCCTCTGGATATTCAAGGACCAGCGAGAGCTCACCGGACACCACCGGAACTGCAACGCTTTCCAAGGCTCAGGCCCCTCTCTCAGGGCGAACCAATTCCAGGGTGCCCTGCCCTTCACAAAAAAAGCAGAACTCTCCCCGGGGATCCCGCATGGGATCGTTTGCGTTACCGCTCTAGATGCCGCGAGGGTGCCCGTCTCCGCCACTCCGTGTTTGGGGATCTGAACCTGACTCCCTTTTGATCGGCTGAGGGCTATGGAGGCCATTGCCCGTCCCATTCGAATGGCGCTCGCACATCTCTTTGGAACGACTGACCCATGTTCAAATGCTGTTCACATGGAGCCCTTCTCCACTTCGGCCTTCAAAGTTCTCGTTTGAATATTTGCTACTACCACCAAGATCTGTACCTGCGGCAGTTCCACCCGGGCCCTCACCAGGGGCATCTGTGCGTACTGAACCGGCCCTCCAACTCGTCACGGCTTAGCCCCCTGGCTCCGCGATGGCCGGGTATGGCTAGTTCAGGGCCGAAAGGTGCGTTCGAAGTGTTGATGATCAATGTGTCCTGCAATTCACACTAGTTCTCGGAGCTAGTTGCGTTCTTAATCGACCCACGGGCCGAGTGATCCATCAGCAAGCATCACAAGCGACTTTGTTTTTGTTCCAGTCTTCGGCCCGAACCTGCCCGCAGCAAGACAGCCCAGCGCCCCGTCTAGCTTCCCCACATGGGAGTTGGCCAAGACCATTCTGGTTTTAAAACTAAAATAAATCCAGGCTTTCAGCCCAGGAAGCCTGACCGCCGACTACAGCAGCACAGCACTTTCCACGTTGATGGAGGCAGGCCACACTGCCACCGGCCCACCCGGCCCGATCCACTCATCCTTTCCCAACCCCCTTCACTCCCTTTTTGGGTGGGGGCCGGTGGGGCGAGGGCGAAGCGGGCCAGAGACAGCACGGGCTGGGGGTTTCAGGTGGGACCGCTAGAGTCTTCAAACCCCGGCCAGGCCGCACAAGGCCGAACCCCAGGTACCTGGGCAAGAGAGAAGGTCACCCGCTGCACCAGCAGGACTGGTCATTGCACTCCCACAGATGTGTCGGCTAGAACCTCGACACCCGCCCGTCGCGTAAGCCTGCTGTGCCATGGCTTAGGGCTTCCCTGGTGTGCCGGGCCCTTGTCTGACTGGGGAGGCGTCCCTCGACAACTGCCAGGTTTCCCCTGGCTCCTGGCTGCCGCCACTCGGGGCTTCCCTGCTGACCGGGGTGCACCCACCAACGCCCACTGGTGGGTCAGAGAAAGGGGCGCGCCTCCAGCTGGCGCAGCAGCCAGCTCGATGAGGAGGGGCTGCTTGGGGCTCACTCTTCGGTGCGTGGTTGGCACATCCCAAGCAGGTTAACCCAAGGCTGCCAGGCGTCCCAGTCCATCTGCTGGGTCGTGGACCCCCTACGGTTTAAGGCAATTCCGCTGCCCGGCCACTGGTCCTCCACGTGCCCCAGTCGCTCACCACTCCGCTGGCCAGACCATAGCACGAGGGGTGTCCCGGGATATGGGTGTGCGCTTCTGGCATGCAACTGAGGTTGGGTCTGTTAATCTCCCTCCGCTTGCTATGCTGTTAATGATCCTTCATGCCCCCACTCACAAGCAGTTACCCCAGCCCTACATGTCCCCATTCTCACTCAAATGCCCCATTTCTCCTTCCAAACACACGTTTCAGATTCAAATGCCACCTCCCTCTGGACCCATATACCACCATCCCTCACTCCGAACCCACACAAAGACACCAAAATCTGTCCCCCCCCATAACTACACCACAAGGCATAAAATAAGCAGTATCGCATCGCAATTTGCGATACGATACCGCTGGTTTGCCTTTTAATTTAGTGAACATGTTGCAGCAACTGCGATATGATTCATGGCACCGAGCGCAGAGTTTAAAAGGCACAGATTACTGTGCCTTTTTATTTAAGCTCTGACTCGGTGCACTGACAGTGTGCAGCTAACAGGCAGAATCTCCCGGGCTGGGCTAAATACATTGTAACAATGTATGCGCCCAGCCCGTGTGCTGCGTTGAAGTCACGTGGAGAAGAGACTACGAGACTGCAGCAGGAGCACCCCAGCTCCACTCACAGACCCGGCTTCAATCCAAGGTAAGGGGTCATGCTGTGGTGGTTAGGAGAGGGAAGGGGGGGGTGCAGGCCTTGTGCAAGCCTCTTGTCTGCGGGGCTGGGTGTTAGCAAGGGCCGCTGGCTAGGAAGAAATATTTCTCCTGCCCGTTCGGGTGGGAGAAATATGAATTCCAGCTACTTGCTATTACCCAGCCCCATATGGCATGCTGGCAGACTGTCTTTCAAATATTCTTTCCTTCTAGTAATTTGTGAGGAGGAAGGAATATTTAAAATGCCGTCTGCAAGCAGGCTGTGTTATTACTGCAGGCCTGGGTGCTAAGAAAGTGGCTGGAAATATTATTTACTGCTGCTTTCTAAGCACCCAGGCCCCGCATTAATAACACAGCCTGTTACAGAAGGCACTTTACATTTTCTTTCAGCCTCGTGATTAAAGGTCTACAAGCGCTTTAATCACAAGACTGAAAGAATATTTCTTTTTAAATAAACATTTTATTAGATTATCAGAACACATCGACGTCAGCATAGCATTTTCCAAACATTACAAGATACCAGACAGAGCTACAGACAAGTTTATGCCACAGGGGTTATTGTTGGTGTGAATGTTCTATGTGTGTTCCCAGGGGGGAGGAGCGTGAAGCCAGGGTCTGTCCAGTCTCGTCCAGCAGGCTATTCAGCCTTGCAGCCATCGTGTGAGTGGAGGTCTCCTGGTTAGGCTTGGGAACTTTTCTGCATAGTCCATAAAGGGTCCCCAAGCGTTCAGGAAACTGTTCAGTTTACCGGAGCGGATCGCTGACACCTTTTCTGCCACCGCTATTTCCCAACACTTCGACCACCATAGCCAGGCTGAGAGGCCATCCTGGTTTTTCCAGAGCCGCGCCATTGTGACTTTTGCAGCCAATAGGAGGTGGGTGCAAAGACGTGAAAGCTGCCCTGAGAGTGGAAAAGCCCCCTCCCCCGTTTCTCCCAGCAGTATAATTCCAGGATCCCACGGGATTGCCAGTCCAGTAATTGCTCTGATATGGTTTGTTACCTCCCTGCGGTAATCCTCTGATCTTGGACAGGACTAGACCAAGTGATATAGGGTGCCTCTAGCTGCACAACCTCTCCAACAGTCTGGGGATATTTCGGAGTTGGTTTTATTTAATTGGCCTGGGGTAATATAGTACCTACAGCAAAGCTTATACCCTCCTTCCCCGTTTGTAATGCACTGCGAGTTTTTGTGTAGCCTCGACCAAATCTTTCCCCATTCTGCTAAGTCTATAGCTCAACCTAGGTCCCTCTCCCAATCAAACATATATTTTTCTTTTTTATCGGGGGCTGTTCTATCCAGGAGACGATAGAGCGTTCAGATTCTGGCCTTTGTGGTTGCTGACTGTAAGGGTAGTTCAGGAGCGGTTAGGTCCCCAGTCCCCTTTTCCCTGACCATTTTGTGGGAGATCCAATGCCACAGTTGAGTGTAGTGGAACCTTTCGGACTCTCCTACCCCAAATTTTTCCTTGCATCTTTCAAATGTTATGGGTAGCCCCTCTTCTAGGAAGTCAGATAGTTTTTCCAGTCCTCCCTTCTTCCATGATGCAAAGCTGCATGGGTGGTTTACTGGGGTGAAATCGGGGTTATTCCAAACGGGTGTGGGTGGACCCATGGTGCCACTGTGGGCCCATTTCGTGCTGCTGCCCTCCAGCTGAGAGTTGTCATTTTCGTTACTGTGAGGGTACCCGGATTTACCTCAGATTTTATGAATGGCAGGTGTGGGAGATCGGGTAGGGGGACTGGACACTAGGCCTCCTCTAGTTGCTTCCAAAGCGGCTGGTCCATTTATGGTGCCCATGTGTACGCGTGAGACAGTTGTGCTGCGTGTGCGTACCTGGCCACGTCGGGGACTCCCAAACCTCCCACGGCCCCTTAGCATGATCTTCCTTGCTATTCTAGGTTTCCCAACGTCCCCAAATAAATTTCTGTATGTTCCTTTGTAGGGTGTGTAGTTTGCTCTCTGGAATGTGGACCAGCAGCGCCACACATTGGTAGATTAGTCTGGGAACTAGATTCATTTTCACTGCGCCTATGCGCCCGAACCAGGACATTTCTTGTCTGCCCCAGTGCTTTAGGTCCCTTCGAAACTCATCTAATAGGTGTGGGAAGTTGCTTAGATATAGATGGGAAGTGTCTTTAGGGATTTGCACGCCAAGGTATTCAAGTGTGGCCTCCGCCCAGGGGATTGGTAGCATGGGTCTAAGGTCTAGCTTCTGTTTTTTGGTAAAGGTTAATTGCCATGGCTGATGATTTGCCCAAGTTCACCCTGGACCCGGATACTGTCTCAAACTCCTTGATCTGCTCCCAGAGGGGCCCCAAAGACATGCGCGGCATGGTTACGGTTACCAGCACATCCTCCGTGTATAGTGCGATCTTATATTCGTGTCCCCCCACCGTGAGCCCCTTTATCCTCGGGTCCCGCCGAACTCTAATGGCGAAAGGCTCCATAGATAATGCAAACACCAGGGGAGAAAGGGGGCAGACCTGTCTTGTTCCCATGGTTATGCATATTGTTTCAGACCTGCTGCAATTGACCCAGAGCTGCGTGGTGGGACCCTGGTAATTGGCCATTGTCCATTTTGTGAAGTTTGGCCCAAACCCAAAGTATGGTAGCACCTTGCTGATATAACCCCAGTCGACCAGATCAAACGCTTTGTGCGCATCTAACAATAATACTACCATTCCCTCCTCCATCCTATGCACACTTTCTATTAGGTTTATGGTACGCATAATGTTGTCATGTGTCCCTCTACGCGGGATGAAACCGGTTTGATATCGGGCTAATATGCCCAGGAGATGTGCTTGTAGTCTACATGCTAACCTCTTCAAGTACATTTTCCCATTGTTGTTCATTAGGGTTATCGGTTTGTAGGAGGAGGGCAGTTCTGGCTCCTTCCCTGGCTTATGAACCAGAATCGTTAGCAATTATGTCATTGACTTAGTGACTGAGCCAGTGGTCAGGAAAGAGTTGAACAGGGCCTCTAGTTGCAGAGCTAGGATATGGGTATAAAATTTCACCGTTAGCCTGTCAGGGTCCGGTGCCGTGTTTTTTTAGGGACTTAATAGCTTTGATTATTTCTTCCCTTGTAATGGGGACTTCCAAAGTTAAAAGCTGGGTATCGCTTCGGGGGTTGTTAGGGCAGAGATAGTTGGGCAGACTCTCAAGGGACATGGGTGGCCCAGACATTACTGCTTTGTGGTGCTTCACCAACTCCTCGATTTTGTCTGCCTCCATGTATCAGGGTTTGCCATCTGCTCCTATGAGGCGCAGAATGTTATTTCTACTATGAATTTTATATGCGAGAACCCCGTTTGCTTTATTAATCTTGCTATAATAGAATTGCTTCGTGTAGGACAGAGATTTACCGAGCGGTCAGCCCAGTGCATCTTCAGTGCGATTTTGGCTTTCTTCAAAGCTTTTTCCGTTTTCCTCGTCATGTGGGATTTTAGCTCTCTTTCCAGGGCTACTACATTTTCCTCTAGCTTAGTTGCCGCAATTTCTGAGACCCGCTGTTGCTCCACCCCAGCACCTATGAGTCTACCCCTCACTGCCGCTTTAATTGCGTCCCAGACAACATCTATGGCAGTCCCGTGTACTGAATTTTCAGCAAAATAGTTGACAAGTGTCTCCTCGGTTTCCCTTTTAATACTCTCGTCTAAGAGGATAGAATCATACAATTTCCAATATTTATGTGGTGGGTGCATGGAACCATATATACCAAGGACTGCAGATACTGGGGCATAGTCCGAGATCATTCAGGTGTGTATTTCTACCTTGTCCAGAGATGGGTATAGGGCGCTTATGACTAGTAAGAGGTCTATTCTCGAGAAACCATTGTGCGCGTAGGAGTAGTGGGTGTAATCTCTTGCTCCACCGTTGGACAATCTCCATGCGTCTACCGTCTCTGTTTCCCTGAGGAACCTAGCTAGGGATAAGGCGTGGGAGTAGTTGTCAAGATTGTCAAATTTATCACAGGATTCCTCAGAACCAGAACGATATTGATCCTGAACCCTTTCTCCTTGAGGTTTTCTTTTTTGTGAAGAGAAAAGGCGTTCTGCGGGTAGAAGCCACCCTGTCTCCCTGATGGAACAGGAATGCAAGGGACCCCCTCCCGAAGAAGCCGAGAAGAGAGGAAAAAAAGCGGGTGCTAAAAAAAACCTCTCTAATAGTTGAGTCTTGCCGTGGAGTGACTGTTCTTTAACTCCAGGTAAGTGTAGACTCCGGGTAGTGCTGGCTCCAGGTAAGAAATGACTCCAGGTATGTTCTATTTCCAAGTAGGTGATGGAACTTGTGACCACACTTCTGATCACGTGATGCGAGAAGTAGTAGGAGTGGTATGTACAACACTGGCAATCCGGGATTTCGAATAAGAGGAAACCCAGCATGCAAGAAGGACGGCTGGGATAAGCCAGGGAAGAGAAAGGCGGATGGACACCAAGAAAGAAAAGAAAAGGTAAGCGGCGGAAAACCCGAGGATGAGTCGGAGTATAGGAAAGCAAACAGAAGGGGGAGGGGCCGAGGGGCTGCCAGAAGGAGGAAAGGCTGGGAGCGAAGCAGGTGAGTGAATACAAGAAGTAAAAGGAAGAAAGCTATGCACTGATGGCGGTAGAGGAAAAAAATGAAAGCGGAAGCAAAGATACGGTACCGGGCCGGGACCGTTAAGGCGGGACGAGGCAAGCAGCGAGCAAGGCTCAAAGCGGGAACGGAGCGTTAACGCAAAGAAGTTGCAACGCGCCGAACCAAACAAAGGGGTGTGGCTAAATACAGAAGCAGAGGACAGTGGAAAGAAAGACTAGAACGAGACAACAGGAAGTAGAAACCCAAACGTGGAACATTCTAATGGCGGTGAAGCTGCCATCGGCTTCCTAGTCGCCAGGGTATCCTTCTTGCAAACGACGGCATGACAGTATGCCCCCTCCTGAGGGGCAGTCCACTCGGCTTACCAGGGTGAAAACAATGACATTTTTGTACAAGACGGGGGGCATGAATGTGTGCCACGGGCTCCCATGAATCATCTGATTGTGAATACCCCTTTCAATGGACCAGATACTCCAGTCTACCTCCCTTATATCGGGAATCCGGGACGGTAGCCACCTCATACTCCTCAGGAGGTAAATCCTTGGGTGTAGTACTTCTTGGTAAGTTACGTTGGTATGAGTCTTCCCGGTATTCCTTTAGCTGCGATGAATGAACACTGGATGAATGCGCTTCATGTAGTTGGGCAACTGGAGGCGGTAGACCACTGTATTGATCCTGTCTAGGACGGTATATGGTCCCAAATAGCGTGGGGCTAGTTTGGGGGGATGCAACCATCGGGGAAGATACTTCATGGACAGCCAGACTTTGGTCTCCTTCTGCCATTGGGGGGGAAGGAAGGCACCGGAGATTACCAGAAGAGATGTAACGAAGCTTGCTGGCTTGTAGACATTCAAAGGCTGTCTTGTGAGCCTCAGAGATGTTGGTAAGCAAGACATCCACGGACAGAGTATCAGCCGGAGGAAAGGGAATGGATGGTAAGAAGCAGGGATGAAAACCATAGGTTCAAAAAAAGGGCTGAGTTTGGTGGCACTATGAGAAGAGTTGTTATATGCGTATTTTGCAGTTGGTAATAGTGCCACCCAGTTAGTTGTCTTGTTGAGAGTCGATAAAACAACAGAGATATTGCTCTAGTGAGGCGTTGATCCATTCCGTTTGGACATTGGTCTGTGGGTGAAATCCTGAAGACATCGCTCTGTCAACACCCATTCTTTTATGGAGTTGTTTGTAGAAGTGTGAGGCGTACTGAGTTCCTCTGTCTGAAATGATCTTGTCAGGTATCCCATGTAATCGGAAAATCTCCTTGGCGAATACGGAAGCCATTTCCGCAGCTGTAGGAAGACCAGCCAATGGAGTGAAATGTGCCATTTTGGAAAAACTGTCCACTGTTACCATTATGCATGAGCAACCTTCTGAGGGAGGAAGATCGACAATAAAGTCGGTTGAAAATCACCTCCCATGGTCTTCTTGGCTGTTCTTCTTGTTGAAGAAATCCTACGGGTTTCTGGGTGCTGTATTTCGACCTACAGAAGATCAGACAGGACAAAACGTAGTCGTTCACCTCCTTCTCCATTCCAGACCACCAGAACTGACGTCTGATAAGGTCGAGAGTATTCTTTACTCCTATATGCCCGGCCACCGGATCATCATGACACCATTTTAAGATACTTTGTCTGGATTTGGAGTCTGGTAGATACAACCGTTGTTTGAAGAAACATAAACCTTCCTGTAGAATGAGATCCTCTGAAGGTTTTGCTGAAGGGGGTTTGTTTATATTAGTAGTGGCTCTGCGCACCCCTTCCAGGAAAGAATTCATAGTGCATATCACTCTCTTCTGGGGTAACGTAAGACTTTGTTGATGCTCTGGTTGATCTCCCGGAGAGGGTCTTCTAGAAAGAGCGTCTGCAAGCAGGTTCTTAGTACCAGGCAGATACGTCAAGGTAAAATCATACTGGGAGAGGAAATGGGCCCACTGGGCCTGTCGAGAATTGATGCACTCCATATTTTGTATCACTCTGAGGTTTTTGTGGTCTGTGCGTAGCTCGAAAGGGTAGACCGCCCCTTGCAGGAGATGTCGCCACTCTTCGCATTCTACCTTCATAGCCAGAAGCTCTTTTTCGATCACTGAGTAGTGTCCTTGACTGGGAGTCAAAATTTTGGAAACATACGCCACAGGGTATTCAACACCTTCATGTTCCTGTAACAGAGCTGCTCCCAAAGCTGCGGATGACGCATCGGCCTCTACAATAAATGGTCGACCTTGATCCGGCTGACGTAAGACCGGGGCAGAGCAGAAGGCTTCTTTGTGTTGTTGGAATGCTGCATCAGCTTTGTCAGACCAAGCAAACAGAGATGAGGATTTTTTTAACAAGTTGGTGATGGCGTTACATCTTACTATAGAAAATGGTCATTTTGGCACAAACACAGAATTTGCCATTCTCTACTGTCGACTACCCCCAAGATGGCCGCAGCCGTTTCTAGCCGATCTGCAACAGTAGGTGTAGTCTTTCCACGTTCATTCCGAAGGACGGAAGAAGATCACATGACTGCATATAGCTGTCGCGTAGCAGCAGTCCAATGCGTCGCTAGTCCTCAGTCAGACGATTCGTAAGTTTACGATACCTAGGGAATTTTGCTGCTTTCATGTAAAACTGTCTGTTAACCTAATCTCTCTTTCTTTGGAACGGATTCACTCTCCTTTAGGCGTGTAAAGCTCTGTTCAGATTCAAATTCCATATTCTCTGATAACTCCCGCTTCCTGATTAATCAAGAACCGCCCCTTTCTGACTTTGTTCGGGCTCCTCTCCTCTTGAAACACTGTCGCCTTAACCCGCTTGCTAAAGGCTAGGTAGGAACTGCAACATTCATTCCTCAGTTGTTTGTTTCTGTATTTCCCGTTCTAACGTGTCTTACCTTCCGATAGCGGGAGAGCTCAGACAGGCTTCTATCCGTCGCTCAGGCAAAGTCGGCTCTTTTCTCAAACTGATTCAAGTTTCTTCCGTGAGTAAACTTCAGATACTTTCCTTTTCTGGCAACATATCCATATCTATCCCCTGGCTCCCTAATCCTTGGAGTCCTCTCTCTTTCTCCAGAAAGCGGAATCACACCGGGTCCTAGAGCCAGCCTGTTAGCTATCTACTGCTAAGCTTTCTCTTCCATCTGGGTACGAGGCTAGTTACTGACTCCTGTTTTTTCCATCTGAGTTGCCTTCACTGCCTTAACTCGCTTTCTTTGTTCACTCTTACTGCAGAGGGTGGAACAGCTTTACATCAACTTCACATTCTCCAGGAAGATAGAGGTCGACATCTTATCCAGTCCGGCTCCTGGATCTGAAGATATTTCTACTCCGCGGCTCCATTTCAGTCCAGGACAGGGTTTTCTTCCCCAGAGGGTTTCCCTGAGAGTACTCCTCCTTTTTCCTTCTGTTTTCCAGGAAGGAGGGGAGCAGCATTTTTAGGGGAACTCTTGTTATCCTCGCAGTCAAGATCTTCTATTCAGGTTAGTGAGTTTCAGCCTTTCAATTTTGGATGTACTATATGTGGTAATTGTTATCCTAGTTCTGCTTGATTCCCCAAGTAGAGCTAATAGATAGCGACGCCTTAAATTTGAAACTGCTGTATCATGGAGCAACAGATGCAGCAGCTCATGGCTGCTATGCAGTCTTTGTCACATGAAGTACAAACTCTCAAACAAGAGAATAGTCAGTTGAGACAACAAGTAGCTCGAGTTATCGCTGAAATACCCCCTTCCACTTTACCTACCGATAAATATGACGGAAACCCTCATAAGTTAAAGGAATTGTTAGACAGTTGCACTGTCCAATTCACATTTAAACCTCGGTATTTCCCAACAGATAAAGATAAGGTCGGATTCTTGGTGGCCCACCTTACGGGAACGGCTTTAGCTTGGGCTACTCCATTAGTAACATCTGGAAATCCCATCTTAGATTCATATTCCGCCTTTGTAAACAGTTTGAGACCTATGTTCAGTCGACAGGAAATCTCAGTAGCTGCACAAGAAAGATTACTAGACCTAAGACAAGGCTCGCAAGACCTAATGTCCTACATCACACAATTTAAACAATTATCTTCAGAGACAGCATGGCCAGATGATGCTCTTCTTACTTTATTCCGAAGGGGTCTCATGGAAGAACTTAAAGATGAGGTATCCCGTGTTCCCCGTCCGGCAAACCTGGCAGACATGATCACGGTAACCATGCAAATGGATTATCGTCTAAAGGAAAGACACCATGAACGTAAAAAGGGAAGATCATTTCAGCCACGTTCATTAGGTCTCCCATCAGTTGCGAAACCTATCCCGTCCGACGAACCGATACAACTTGGATCAGTGAGGAGTCCATTAACTATGGGAGAAAAAGACAGACTCAAATCCTTGGGATTGTGTATGTACTGCGGTCCAGATACCCATGTGTTAAGGGATTGCCCGGTGGTACCTCCTCGCAAGAAAACGATACAAGGTTCGGGAAACTCCAAAACCCTGCCGTAAGGGGAACAACGGCAGGGGTATTTAAGAATGGTTCCTCCAAGACTGTGGCACATTGCCAAACTACTCTTCGAGCAGATATTTCTATGGTAGTGGTATCTCTTAGTTTGGACATTCAAGGCCGAATTATCCCTGGAATACCAGCTTTGATAGACTGCGGTGCAGCCAGTAATTTCATCGATGACAGCTGGGCTAATCGTAACAGCATAGCATGAGTTCCTAAGAATTCCATAACCCCGATTCAAGGTGTTGTTGGCACTTCGTTAAGCTCCGGACCTATCAGAGAGCAGACCAGACCGGTTACTTGCCAAATCTCTTCGCACAAGGAAATTCTTACCTTTGATTTGATCAGGGCGGCCCATTTTCCCATCATTTTGGGCCTCCCTTGGTTGCGGCTACACAACCCCTTTATCAATTGGTCAGCCGGAACACTTTTTCTAGGTTCTGATTATTGTGTGTCCCATTGCTTATCTCATGAGTCCGTCGGTATACATGTTTCTCCCCCTTCAATCATTCCAACAACGGTGACCACAGTGGCGCATGTGAACAAACTCCCAGAAATTTAACAACCATATTCATCTGTATTTTGTACCCCCCCAGTTCTCCACACTACCTCCTCATCGGAGAGATGATTGTCACATTGAATTGAAGCCTGATCAGCCCATACCTTTTGGCCGCATGTAAATTTTATCTCAACGAGAAAAATTGGCCCTTAAAGAATACCTAAACACAAATCTACAAAATGGTTTGATAACTGAATCCACTTCACCAGCCGGTGCCTCTCTTTTTTTTTTTTATTCCAAAGAAAGATTTGGAAGAGCTAAGACCGTGCATCGACTACAGAGGCCTTAATAAGATCACTGTGGTGGACAAATATCCCATGCCATTGATTCCCGATATATTGGAAGCCATACGCGGAGCCACAATTTACTCCAAACTAGACCTTCGAGGGGCATATCATCACATCCGGGTTGCCCGCGCAGATGAGTGGAAAATGGCTTTCCGTACTCCATTCGGACACTTAGAGTACCATGTGATGCCCTTTGGCTTTTCCAACGCACCGGCCGTATTCTAACGTTTTATGGACCATTTATTCTCTGATGTATTACTACATTTTGTTGTCATCTATCTCGATGACATTCTGATATTTTCCCCTAATGAAGATGAACATATACATCATGTATCCCTGGTGTTGGAAAGATTGCAAGCAAATCAGTTATATTGCAGGATCGAAAAGTGTGGATTTCATCAAGTCCAGGTTACCTATTTAAGATTCGTTCTTTCAGCCCAAGGCATCTCTATGGACCCTCGAAAGGTTTCAGCTGTCTTGGAATGGAAATCGCCTACAAACATTAAGGACATTCAAAGGTTTATTGGTTTCACCAATTTCTATCGTAAATGTATTCCTAACATCTCAGCAATCATTTTGCCGATTACCCAACTTTTAAAGAAGAATGTCCGATTCTCTTGGAACACTCAAGCCCAAGAAGCATTTTAGAGACTTAAGGAATTATTTACCATGGCTCCTGTGTTGATCACACGAGATCAAACTAAAAAGTTAATTCTGGAAACCGATGCCTCCCAGTCAGCTATGGGGGCCATTCTCCTTCAGGAGTTCGGATGGGAGGGTGAAAAACCAGTAGCATATCTGTCCAAAACCTTCAATTTTTCCGAGATTAATTACTCCGTCCTTGAAAAGGAACTTTTAGCCATCAAGAGATCCTTTGAAGAATGGAGACCCCTTCTGCTAGGATCTCCTCATCCTATTGAGGTTAGGACGGACCATCAAAACTTAAAGGTACTGCAGTATGCACAGACGACCAATAGTCGTCAAGCTCGTTGGGCTTATTTTTTTGCCTTATGGAATTGAATTCACCTTTTTGCCTGGACGACTTAACCTCAGAGCGGATGCCCTTTCCCGTAAAGATCAAGCTGTGGCTAAATTTCGACCAGAAAAGCTCTTCCTGTGGGCTAGATTCATCTCGGTACTTACAGATTTTCTTCAATTTATCAAGCAGGCGACCAACCTTCAATCATCGGCCTGTAATCAGTTGTCTCAATCCTATCGCCTCACTACTAACATGGGATATCTTTTTCATGGTGATCAACTTTTTGTTCCTTCGGAAAATCTTCAGAGGGAAGTTCTTCGTGTGTGCCATGATTCCCGAGCTGCTGGGCACCGTGGCTATCACACCACTTTGGATCTGATTAGGAAATATTTTTGGTGGCCATCTCTTCAATCTGATGTTAAAGACTACGTTTCTGCTTGTTCTACCTGTTTGCAATCCAAGATTCCTCGTCAGCCTCCTTTAGGCCTTCTCTCTCGAATGCCTATTCCCGACAAACCTTGGCAGATTATCTCAACAGATTTCATAGTGGACTTACCTCCCTCTCGACATCACACCACCATAATGGTAACAATGGATTCTCTCACAAAGATGGCTCATTTTACTCCTTTACTCAAAATACCGAATGCAGAACAAATGTCCAGAATCTTCATCAAGGAGATATTCGCTCGTCACGGTTTGCCAGAGATTATCATTTCAGACAGGGGTTCTCAGTATACCTCATATTTTTGGCAGAAGATTTGTACCTATCTCGGTGTGCAGAGAGCTCTTAGCTCTGGCTATCATCCCCAGATCAACGGCCAAACTGAGCGACTTAATCAAACCTTGGAAGGCTATCTACGTTGCTTTGTTTCTGCTGCCCAAGACAACTGGGTAGAACTTCTCCCTTTGGCGGAATTTGCTTATAACAATGCTACTCATACATCTTCAAAGGTTAGCCCTTTTTTCTGCACATATGGCTTCTATCCGTCGTTTGTGCCTACGGTGGTTCCTGCTCCTTCTAAGTGTCCTGCTGCTGACAGTTTAATTTTGGACATTCAGAATGGACATCGTACTGCTCATCAAGCCCTTTTGACTGCACAAGACAGAGCCAAGAAATATGCCGATCTGCATCGTCGACCGGCTTCGAAGCTCGCTGTAGGAGATTCCATCTGGTTGGCTTCCCGGTTCTTACCTCGTCACTTGGTCCCGTCTAAACTCTCTTCCAGGTTTTTTGGCCCTTTTCGAATCCAGGCTTTAGTGGGTAAGGTGGCTGTGTGCCTTGTTCTTCCGCCTTCTTGGTCAAGGATTAATCCGGTATTCCATCTCTCCCAGATCAAGTTGGATGTAAAAGACCGCTTCCGAAGATGACCATCCATGCACCCTCCTCCCGTTTCTACTGCTTCAGGTCCCGAATTTGAAGTCGCTGGTATATGTGACTCTAGATACCACAGAGGCCGTTTGCAATTCTTGATCGATTGGAAGGGGTACTCTCTGGCAGATCGGTCTTGGGAACCGGCCTCGGGAGTGCACGCCCCTCGTTTGGTGCAACGCTTCTATCGGCGTCATCCTGGTAAACCAGGATGTCCGCCTCTACGGAGGGGGCATACTGTTACATCTTACTATAGAGAATTGTCATTTTGGCACAAACACAGAATTTGCCTTTCTCTACTGTCGACTACCCCCAAGATGGCTGCAGCCGTTTCCAGCCGATCTGCAACAGTAGGTGCAGTCTTTCCACATTCATTCCGAAGGACGGAAGAAGATCATATGACCGCATATAGCTGTTGCGTAGCAGCAGTCCAATGCGTCGCTACTCCTCAGTCAGACGCTTCGTAAGTTTACAATACCTAGGGAATTTTGCTCCTTTCATGTAAAACTGTCTGTTAACCTAATCTCTTTTTCTTTAGAACGGATTCACTCTCCTTTAGGCGTGCAAAGCTACGTTCAGATTCAAATTCCATATTCTCCGATAATTCCCGCTTCCTGATTAATCAAGAACCGCCCCTTTCTGACTTCGTTCGGGCTCCTCTCCTCTTGAAACACTGTCGCCTTAACCTGCTTGCTAGAGCTAGGTAGGAACTGCAACAGTCATTCCTCAGTTGTTTGTTTCTGTATTTCCCATTCTAACATGTCTGATAGCGGGAGAGCTCAGACAGGCTTCTATCTGTCGCTCAGGCAAAGTCGGCTCTTTTCTCAAACTGATTCAAGTTTCTTCCGTGAGTAAACTTAGGTTACTTCCCTTTTCTGGCAACATATCCATATCTATCCCCTGGTTTCCTAATCCTTGGAGTCCTCTCTCTTTCTCCAGAAAGCGGAATCACACCGGGTCCTAGAACCAGCCTGTTAGCTATTTACTGCTAAGCTTTCCCTTCCATCTGGGTACAAGGCTAGTTACTGAATCCTGTTTTTTTCCATCTGAGTTGCCTTCACTGCCTTAACTCTCCCTTTCTTCAATCTTACTGCAGAGGGTGGAACAGCTTTACATCAACTTCACATTCTCCAGGAAGATAGAGGTCGACATCTTATCCAGTCCGGCTCCTGGATCTGAAGATATTTCTACTCTGCAGCTCCATTTCAGTCCAGGACAGGGTTTTCTTCCCCAGAGGGTTTCCCTGAGAGTACTCCTCCTTTTTCCTTCTGTTTTCCAGGAAGGAGGGTAGAAGCATTTTTAGGGGAATTCTTATTATCCTCGCAGTCAAGATCTTCTATTCAGGTTAGTGAGCTTCAGCCTTTCAATTTTGGATGTACTAACTATGTGTTAATTGTTTATTATCCTAGTTCTGTTTGATTCTCCAAGTAGAGCTAATAGATGGGCAGTACCTTATAAGACAAATCCTGAATAAACTTGCAGTAAAATTTGCCAGTCTTAAGTATCTTTGGACTTCTTTTACTGAATTAGGACTTGGCCACTGTAGGATGGCATCTACTTTGCGGGGGTCCATTTGGATACCTTCAGCGGACAAGATAAATCCCAGGTAGGGAAACGTGGACACTTGGAATACACATTTGTCCGGATTAGCCTTTAAGTGGGCATCCTTAAGTCTTTGTATGACTTGATGAAGGTGCTGTGTATGTAGTTCGGGGGATCTAGAGAAAAACAATATATCATCCAGGTAGATGATAGCACAATGATACAACAGATCAGAGAAGGTACGGTGCATAAACCGTTGAAATACGGACGGGGCGTTCACCAAGCCGAAGGGCATCACTCAGTACTCGAAGTGACCGAACGGATTCCTGAATGCGGTCTTCCACTCGTCCTCGGCCCTAGGTATGCACTTCGTAGGTCGATATTGGAGAATATACTGGCCCCCTTACCTGCTTCTAGTACATCCTTGATGAATGGCATCGGGTACCGGTCTCTGATGGTAACTCTATTCAAACCTCGGTAATCGATGCACGGTTTTAGCTCAGTTGTGTCCTTCTTCGGAACAAAGGACAAAGAACAAAGAAGCCCCAGCAGGAGAACGTGATGGCTGGATCAGACCATTTTGTAAGTTAGAGTCCAGGTACTTCTTGAGCACTTCTTTTTCTTTTAGAGAGAGTGAGAACATGCGCCCAAATGGCACCAGAGCTTCTGGTACCAAGTCTATGGCGCAGTCCTTGGGTCTGTGGGGCGGTAACTCTTGTGGTTCCTTGGCTTGGAAGACTTTGCTGTACTGTGCAAGGTCTATGGGTAAGGTACGTATACCCAAGGTATCGGACGCTGTAGAGGAATCAGATATGGTCTGGACAGTGGTGTAATTGGTCTCAGGTTGACATGTCTTCAAGCAATAGTCGGATGAGAAGGACATTTGGTTAGTCTTCCAGTTTATAGTGGGATTGTGTTTGCGTAGCCAAGAAACACCTAAAATAACTGGAAAGTGGGCAGCTCTTATAAGGTCAAACTGGATGGTCTCCGTATGTTGTAACAACTTCATTGTCATGGGAGGTGTAATGTGGGTGATAAGACTGGAGCGTAAGGGCTTGCCATCCACCCCTTCCACCTTTTGATCTTCGTCCTTCTCTAAACGTTTGATACCAGTCTTATTGGCCCACATGATATCCATAAAGCATCCTGCTGCACCACAATCCAATAACGCCAAGACATCATAGGTCTTTTGGTGTAGGTTTAGTTAAATGGCCAAAACCATTAGACGATTGTCCTCAGTGGATGTTACCGATGTAACTGACATTGAGACGTAGGGACCAGGCAATCCCCGTCTGTAACTTGTCCCTACTGGTTCCGAGGAGTGGCGTTTCCCGACCTCCGTGGTGGTACTTCTGAACAGTCTTGTAGAAGGTGTTGATTCCATCCACAATATAAACACAGATTATTGTCCTTCCTTCTCTTCCGTTCATCAGGAGTAAGGGGCTCTCTTGTGGTACCAATCTGCATGGGTTCTTCCTTGGTTTGATGAATTGAGGAGGAAGTGGGTAAGCAAGGTTCTGAGGGCAGAGGAAGGGTTCGGCCTTTTTGTCGTTCTGAACGCCTCTCGGAAAGATGGAAATCCAATTGCAGAACGGTTGACCATAGTTCTAAGAAGGTTGCGGGTCTGGGTACTCGTGCCAATTCGTCCTTAAGATCCTCTCTGAGACCCCGACGGAATATGGTATATTGGGCCGTCTCCTGCCACCCGGTCTCCGCAGCTACTCGTTTGAAACGAGAGATGTAGGTTAACAGATCGGAGTTACCCTGATGAATATCAAGCAGCTGTTCGCTGGCAACCAAGGCAATTTCTTGTCTCTCAAAGGTTTCTTTAAACTGGGCGGTGAACCCATTGTAATCTTGTAACAGCGGGCTAGCGCTAGTGACTAGAGGCGTGGCCCACGACAAGGCGTTCCCAGTGAGGTTAGAGATGAGGAATCCTATGCAGACATTATCAGAGGCATAAGTTTGGGGTCTGAAGGTGAAATGTATGATGCAGGCCTCCATGAATTCCTTAAACTTTTGAGCGGGGAACCATCGTATGTACCAGAGGCTAAGGACATAGGAGGTAGTTCTGAATGTGCTCTTTTTTGGTTGTTTACCCGTTGTTTATGAACTACGTTCTCAGCCTTTACTGTCTGGAGTTCCTGAGTGAGAAGATGAACAGCAGTGAGTAGTTCCTAAACCTGTTCGGCAGTAGCCATAGTGGGTACCTTTTGGCGTTGTAAATGCGGTGCCGTAATTAGCACCAAGGTTGCTTAGCACCTTGGACTTTAACGCCTGCAAAAAGCAGGCGTTAAAGTGTGAATCAAGCATTAAGGGTTAACGGCGCCGACGGCGCCGTTAACCCCTTAACACCTGGCTTTGTAATGAGGGTGATAGTTCCTATTTGTGAGGTGAATTGGATGACCAGGCACTCCGGCCCCCCTTGTCAACGTCTGTTCAGGCAAGGGACTGCGGCGGAGGACTTGAAGGTCCTTAGTGCTGTCTGTGTTCTCTTCAGTGGCTTGGAGGGAGGGTGCCTTTGTCACCATTACTAGTTGAAAGAACTTCCCTTACGCCTGGGGAAAGGCCGCTGCCTCTGATAGCCTTTGTATTGTTGGGATTCAGCTTATCAGTCAGTACCTGTGGTGATCACATGAAGGCTGCGAAGTGGGGTTTGGCCAGATGACGAGTTGATGTATGGGGGTTGCTCCAGGCCCTCCGGTTGGGACAAGGAGGCAGAGATATGTGTTGGCGCCTGAGGTGTGGAGGTGTTTTCCTTATCGCAACGTTTTGAGTTTCTTCTTTGCCTTTTCCCCCTGTAGGGTCTTCCCACGTCCGGTGTTGTGGGGAGAGGGAAGCTTGGATGATCCCCCCCACAGCTCCCACCCCGCTCAAGTGGCTATTCCAACCACCATATGGTTTGCTGTGGTGGGAGGATCAGGGCACTATACCCCCTGCCATTTGCCATTTTAGCTGCTCACCTCTTCAGAGAGGGATCTCAGGCCTGTGCCGTCACTGATCCAGGAGGCCCTGCATTTCGGGCTGCTCGCAGCGACTATGATCCGTCCAGTAACAGGTCCCAGCGCTTCACCCTGATTCACTTTGGGTCCAACTATGGGCTGCTGGCCGTATAGCAGCGCCTCGCTGTGATGGCAGCAGCGCCCCGGCTCCGTTCATTGTGGGGGGGGAGACACCATGCAAGGCGGGGAACAGGGGTGCTGACTAGCGAAGAGGTCCAGCACCCCCACAACAGCTGATGGGTTGGCGTTCGTGCTGGGGAGGGCTTCACGTCCCCCAACCCATGTGGGGGGAACCGCTGGTGATACACACACCTCCAGGGGCTGGCAGCATCAAGCAGTCACGGCGGCAGATGGGGGCCGGACTGTAAGCAGGTGCGTGTCACAGGCAGTGGTGTCGGCAATAAGGTCAGATGCTGGCGGCAGGGACACGGTTCAGCCCCCGGTGCTCTGGGCGACCGGGAGGGCAAGGCAGCGCTATCCTGATGTCATGCTCGCAATTGCTGTGGTTGTGGGCTAATTGGTTCACGCTGGGCTGCAGCGGCTGCTCATACACCGGGGCTCCTCCGCCGCGGGGATAGTTGGAAGCTCCAGGGGATGACGGCTGCCATTTTCTGTGTGCATCTCGCATCGGGATTTGAAGTTCAAGTTCAGATTTCTCTTCAATTACAGCGTTTTTCTGCAGTGCTGCACCGACAAAACGAGCCCCTTGCAATCCTCATGCCATAGTTTCAGTTCATTAGATGGAACGGACCAAGGAGCCGGTGTCGCTTCGCTCGGTGTCCGGAGCGCTCCAGGAGATCCTAGGGAGACATGCCACTCGCAGCAGCTCTGAGCCACGCCCCCCACTGAAAGAATATTTAAAATGCCCTCTGCAAGCAGGCTATTACTGCAGGCCTGTGTGCTTAGAAAGTGGTAGTATATAATATTATTTACTGCCACTTTCTAAGCACCTAGGCCACGCACTAATAACACAGCCTGCTACAGAAGGCCTTTGACATGTTTATTCAGAATCGTGATTAAAGGTGCCACGAGAGCTTTAATCACGAGACTGAACAAATATTTAAAATGCCCTCTGCAAGCAGGCTATGTTGGTGGCCTAGAGTGAGCAGACATCACGGTTTTGCCGGAACTGTCCTGGTATTTGGTGCCCATTCTCAAGATTATTTTTTTTATGTTTTATTGGTTAAATAGAAAAAGAACATTTCAACCTTTAACACATATCCATATGTCCAATCATACACCTGAGAACAATTCTTACATCCTTCCATTCTTAAGTGCACCTTGAAAACAAGAAAAGAAAATGGCTGACAGGGAGAAAAATCAACATCAACCTCAGAAGGTCTGAGAGGAAGGAAAGGGAAGGAGAGAAATCCATCTCCTTCGTTCTATGCATCCATGACCAAGCTAGTTAACATATCTGTTCTATATGTTTTAAGGCATCAAGTGTCCGACCAATTTTATCAACCGTCATTAGCCTTTCCCAATATTCCTCCTCTGCTGTATTTGGATCAATTAAGGTCACATTACTTTCTCCTTAAGCACCAGAGATTCGGACATGATAATGTCAAGTGCCTGATCTTCTCCAAACTATTGGGATTTCCACGCAGCCGACATCTGGCTTTTTCGAGCAGGATCTATTTTCTTAAAAATTGTATCTCCATTTGTAGGCAGAATATTTAGTCTACACCGCATTAATACATCCCTATAGCGGGAAGATAGAAATCTTCTCAAATACAGGGGCGGGTCATTCAATGTTTTACGCTCCCATATGATGTTATGGCATAGTTTATTCGCTCGCTTTAGTACTTTAGTTTCTTCCCAGTCCTTTTCTCGTAAAATTTTCTTTACCTTCTCAGGGTGTGCTTTTAGCATCTCTATTTTGATATTATAGTAAGATAAAACTTCCTGACATTTCAGTTTCCAGAGCTGAAGGTTTTTATCCTTCCTCAGCGCCTTTGTATTCGCCATGATCACAATAGGAATTGGCGGTGGATCCAAGATACGTTTCCGGAAAAATGAAATTGTCTTCCACAGCACTATCGATCTTAGGGACTGCAGTCTATGTTCGTGCCTTATTGTTGAGATAGACAAGCAATTTGGCAATTAAGAATTTTTCACCAGAAAAAGGCTTCGACTAATCCCCAGGTTTCCCATCGGAGATTCAGCAGTGTCTCTGCTCCAGAGGTCAACACTGCTACGACCTTTTGCTTGTAAAATGTCAATATAGGGATCATTGAATACATCCCATATCGTCGATGGAGGGCTATCCCTTGATTTGACAACTTTATTAGCCTCTCCCCAATGAGGGTGTATTGGCCCTGTTCATTTATGTTTTTATTTATTCTTACCACAAGGTAGATTGTAGAGTCAACTATTTCCAGTTTTTGACTTTTGATGGTCCACAGAAAGCTCTTTTTCTTTGATGCCTGCCCACTAGCTGATTGTATGATTAGGATCACATATTCTTTATGTTTATCTCCATGTTATTAATTCTGTGATGCGTCTCTGGAGACCTATAGCAGTTTGGTCTATAAAAACCACGTCATCTGCGTATAGGATCCTGGACAGCTCCTCATCTTCACATAACGGTGGAAAGACTCTTATCTTACGCTGGGACTCAATCATATCAGCCATATATAGAACAAATAGGAATAGGGCCAAGGCACATCCTTGTTTGATTCCCCTAAAAGTCAGGTTCTTTTCCGTGGTGTTGCCTCCTTTTGAAGTTAATATTTGGATTGATGTATCCGTATATAACTCCTGAATAGCCTCTAAAAGATCTTCTGGGCATTTCCATTTCTTTAACTTTGCCCAAAGGAGTTCTCTGACTCCATCGAAAGCCTGTTGTAGGTCAATAAAACCTAAGTAGATATTAGTTTTTATTTTGTGGACCTGCAGTTTCAACATATTCAAAATGAATAGGTTCAAGGATGTGCCGACACCGCTCACAAATGCAGTTTGACGCTTATCCAGAAGACCTGCCTTTATGGCCCACCTTTTTAAGTCTCTCAAAAGGATGTAAGCGAAATCTTTCCAATAGAGTTCAGAAGGGCAATGGGCCTGTAATTCCTAGGATTACTATGGTCCCCTTTTTTTAATATGGGGACTATGAAGGCTTCCTTACATGACTGCAGGATGGTTCGAGTTTTTATTATCTGATGGAAAAGTAGTGAGATAAACTTTGCCCAGGATTCCCCATTTTCTTTGAGCATGTAATTAGATATATCAGGCCCGCTGCTCGAGGAGCTTAGTTTTTTAATCATCAACAGAATGTCATCATAGTCAAACACAATAACCCAGGGAGTTGATTTCTTCAGATGTTTCCTCCCATCTGCCATAGGACTCCGCTGGAAGAGGATAGTATAGTGAGTGCTGAACCCATACGTCCTTTGAGACTTGGCTAATGTTCAGGGCAGACTGGAAATCATCACCTTTGTTTATGATGTCCCAGAGGCATTGTGCGTTCGCTGTTCGAATTGCAGCCAACATTTTCTTTGTGTCACCTTGACCTCTCCAGGCCCTTGAGGATTTCAGCCAGTTTTTGTATGACTGCTTTCATTTTCTCATCAGTTCATCTTTGTTCAAAAAGGAGATTCGTCGTAGGCTACGCAGTTCGGCTCAATGTTTCTTCCTTTTGACGACTACTTCCATATTGTACGCATGTTTTCTTACAATTTTTTTGTTTTTGTTCTCATCGCACTTTACTTCATACTCCTTAAGTAGCCATCTAAACTCTACTTCCGATAGGTTAATTCGACTAATTTTGAAATGGCCTGAGATTTTATTCTTAGCCTATTTCTACCCCACGATACTTCCAGTGGGGGAAAAACTGCTTTAGTCGTGGTTCCGGATTCCCAATGGCATTCCATCTCTAATAGAGCATGATCACTGGATTTTTGTTTCTTAACTACCAAGGAATTTATCCACTTTTGGGCGTTCCCTGTGACAAAGCAGTAGTCTAAACATGCACTGCTTGAATTATTAAACCATGTATCTGCCCCTTGGGGATCTCCTTTTACCTGCCCATTGAGGATTTCCATCTCTCTAATTTCCATTTCTTCAAGCCATTGTTTTTCGTTCCTCTCCAGCTGCTGGTCTGATTTCAATTTCCCTTCTTTATCTAGCAAGATTATGATCCCATTGAAACCATTGAAAACTGCAGTGGTCCCAGTTTTTTGTAGTAGGTCTTCATAGCTGGCAGTCAGGAATGCACAATCTCGTTAAATAAATACCAAGGTGATAACACTTCTGTATATCCCAAGGGAAGTGACGGCCGGAGGGGCTCCTGAAAATTAAGTTTGTAAGGCATTAAGCCCCATAACAAAAGTATATAAAGAAAAATACATTGCTGTGTTGTTATATAACACTGCAAACTGGCAACATGGGGCAGTTGCTGGGGACATCCCAGAGGCGCATGGCCCTTATCAACTGAAAAAGTTGAAAGGCCCCAACGCTGTTCGATTGCAGGGCTCGTTGTGGGTAATCAGTTGCTCTTTGTCTGTTTTGTAGACATTGGATGTGTCTGTATAGGAAGATAACAGGCAAGCGTGGACCTTCACACTGACTTTGACAACAAGGGGAGAGTCAACCGAGAGGTATGAAAAGCATAGCCCATCTTTTTATACTAGACCAAATGTCTTTTTTGTTTGGTGCCACGGTGGTGCTTTGTGACAATGGAGCAATATTTAAAAAGCCTTTTGCAAGCATGTTAACTTGCTGGACCCATGTGTCTCGCAGATGAGACTTTCCGGCACTAGTAACCGGTAGGTGCTGCATCCGGGCCTCAGTGACCTGGGCAGACCAACAGACTGGCATCTGGGCATTTGGTTCTGCAGAATAAGATAATTAATGTCCCCAATTTGACAGAAACTCATTGTAGCTGCTGTCTACATCTTGGGCAGTTGCTTCTGACTGGTTTATGCCAAACACCAGCTAAATGAAACTTGATAATAAAATAAAAGTGACACATGCACAAGCATCTTTATTTTTATTTTTGTGTTTTAGTCCAAAGAACTTTTCACATATTACATACCAAATAAATATTGTTCAATTATAATATATGATAAAAGGTAGAGAGAAAAGAGAATGAAAATAACATTGAAATGATAAAAGCGTTTGTCTATTCATTTCATACAAGTTTCTATTTGTAGTTGTTTTTTCCAAAATGTACTTTCCATGCGAGTCCATAACTGATACGCCATAGGACTTTTAGAATCCGAACCATATAAAATAATGGAAGTTATCTTCTGGGTATAAAATGTTATTAGCGGTGCATAAGAAAACTTACAGTACTTATGTTTTAGGAGAACCGCCTGTGATGTTGCAGTTGACATTTTTTTCCTGAAGATCTTGATAATAAAGCAGATCTGAATTCCGCTCTCTTATGTTAATTCCAAGATACTGCTTTATCTGTTCCAGTTCATTTCCATTAAGTTTCCATTTATATGAGCATTTAATTTTGGTCATTGTACTTATTAACACCTTTGTTTTTCCAATGTTAATTTCAAGATGATTTGACTCAGCATATAGTCCTAACTCATTTAAGAGTTTTTGGAGACCAATGGGGGTTAGACAAGAGCAACAAATCGTTTGCATAAAATAGCCAAGCTACCGGAGAAAGCCCTAGATGGGGTGGATCTGAAATAATGGAAGAGAATGAATTACTCATATCATGAATAAAGAAATTAAACAATATAAATGCAAGTGCACACCCCTGCTTAAGACCTCGTTCAGTCAGAATTGAAGATGAAAGTTTACCATCAGCACATAACAGAACCTTAATTGAGGTATCAGTATGGAGTTGTTATATTAAATTCAACAGATTCGAAGGACAACCCAATAAGCCCAATTTATGCAATAAAAGGGTCCTGCTTACAGAGTCAAAAGCCGACCTAAAGTTGACAAATGCCACACACACACACACACACACACACACACACACACACACACACACACACACACACACACACACACACACACACACACACACACACACACACACACACACACACTTTGGATTTAGCTATATGATGCTGTATGGCTGAGACTGTAATTAGGTTAATCGAGGTGCCCATCTCCGGAATTAACCCCATCTGATAGGGGTCAAACAGATTATCTCGATTGATCCATGCAGTTAGATCTCTTAGGATCAGCTTAGAGAACAATTTTCCAGGAGCGTCCAATAAAGCAATCGGACGATAGCTTTCTGGATTTGTGCGATCCCCTTTTTTAAATATGGCCACTATAATTGGCTCCTTCCAGCTAAGCAGAATTTGTTTTGGTTGTTACCTCCTGAAAAATCAGCATTAGAAAGTTAGACCAATATTCAGGATTGGCTTTAAACTGATGGTTAGAAAAACCGTCAGGGCCAACCGCTCTGGACGGAGATAGTTTACCAACGTACATCTTAATATCATCATCTATATCAAATTTCCCATGGGGAAACAATAGAGCAGCAAATACAGTATGTGTTTTCAATGCACTTTCTTTGGCATAAAGCTGTAAAAAATGTTTAGTCCACATACATGACTTGAGAAACTGCCATATAGCACCAGAATTTCTTGAGGCAACAGCTCTAAGCATGGTTTCACCATCGTGTTGATATATTAATGATCTTCTAGCTTCTACCCAATTTCTATATTGTGCTTTTAAGCTCTTGATTTCCCGAACTGTATCTTTGTCATGCAATTTTACTTGCTGCATTGCTTTTCGGAGTTCCGTTTTCTTTAACTTGATCTGTAAATCAAAACTATGCTTGTGCTTAAACATTGGTTTCGACCACCTGCTAGATGTCTCTTGAAGTAAATACAAACTTGAGGTATGGTCCTGCTGTGTAGAGCACGCAGGCTTAGCATTATTACTTTGAATTGGTAAGGTCAAAAGCAATTTCTGTAGCCGTTTGGTGTTACAAATAAATTGATTACGACCATTACTAACCCTCACTTCTCCCTCATATCTATGATGGTTGTACGCAGGGACCCGACAGGGCCATGGCCAAGTAACCACAAGCTGTTCGTGATCACTTTGGTTTTGAGTGTGAACTGAGAATCGACTTATATGTGGAAATAATTTACAGTCAGTATAGATGTAATCAATATAGATGTAATCAATAACCGATTGTTGTTGGTCACAATGCCAAGTAAACTTAGCTGGTAAATCACTCTCAATGGCTCCATTGAGCATGACCATCTGTCGGCTATGCATTAAACTGTTCCATCTTTGTGCTCGGGGTGGCCGATTTTGTTTGCTATCGTGTAAACCATTTAAATTTAGGTCACCTGCGAGAATGATGGCAGTAACCTCTTTATCCATGGCAAAAAGATCAAAAACAGTAACTATGTCTGTGAAAAAGACTTCATCTGTGATGTTCAAATCATTCCAGTACACATTTATCACTGCGATGCAATGTTGTTGGAAAATGATCCTCACCAATTGTATACAACTACTGAGGAGAATCCACTCATTCAGACACAAACCCATTGAGTTTCTTGTGGCTACCAGAAGGCTGGTAGAAGGACGACCTTAAGATTTGGATATAGCTGGGTTAATAAAATAGTATGCTCTTCCCAAACCAGGCTTTTCGACAACCAGGTCTCTTGCAAAAGTATTATATCAGCACCATCAAAATTGCTACTAATCTCATTAAACAGATGTGAGTGGCCACAAATATTCCAAGAAAGTGAGCAACTGTTGAGTATGAAAGTGGGGGTCACTTATTCGTGATGCATTTGTCTTTAGAGATGCAGCAGAATACACCCTATTCGGCCCAACTTTTGAACCAATGTCTAAATCAGAAGATTGGCATATAGGTCTTTTTGTATTTTGGACCGAATTATATTGTTCAAATGACTCATAGATAAGCGTGAATCCCAAGTCAAAATGTTTTGAGCGAGATTGCCAAATTAGATTCAATATGGCTCCTGATCATATCCATAATCTTACGTATGATAGATCAGTCTCATGTAAAAATTCCACTTGATCTATATCGCTAGTCGATATATCTTCAAGAGCCGGTATATCTGACAAAATATTCAAGAATGATGATCGATTCAGGTCATATTTTTCTGAATGATCTGCTCAGTAAATTAGGATCACTGTGTGATAATGTAATTGACTGGAGGAATGACTTGTTTGAGCTTTTTTAAATGAGTGGTTCAGCTTTGGTATGTTGGACTTTGGGTTGCTGATTTTGAGGAATATTACAAGGCACTGTCATGCTCTCTCCCTGAGCATGTAAAGGATCTCTCACCAGTACCTGTAATAAGAGAGCGCTGTAGAACCTTCTCTATGTCTGCCAGTCTTACTTCCCGAATTTTCACAATAGACACTGTTGTCTGAACAACATTCGGTATCAAACATACATTTCCATTTTTTGTTTCTGCGTTTACCTGAGCAGACCATTTTTTGGGGGATTCGATGGCTCCTATCAATTCATCAAGTGGCTCATGCACCGTCAATTGATTTTTAGCCAAGTGCAAGGGTTCTTTCACTGGTGTTTTGCTTAGCTATTTGCTTATACTTAAAATTGATTGCCTCACTTGCAATTTGCTTTTGCTTTGACGGTCTCGTAAGCTGTTTTATGAATTGTTTTGACCCAGAAGCAGAAGCCGCACTAAGCAGCATTTTCATGTTCTTAGATTTTTTCAATTGTGTAATTGAATTTTTCTTATCCAATTGTTTAATTGGAATTTTTGAAAAAAATTCCAAATTCGGTCATTAATTGTGCCTTACATGTCGCTGGGGCTGAATCTGGGCCATCACTCCCCATAGACCCAATGACAGTCTCAACTACTATCACAGAATCATTCACAGGTAATGCTTTGTTGACATCATCTAGCAGGCATGTGGCATTATGTCATTAGGCCAGAATACATTTTTTTTGCCACTGCCTCATCATGGGGCAGCACCAACTCATCCATTGATACTTCCTTACTCAACAAGCTCTCTTTGTGGTGATGACTTATATTTCTTTCTGACAATATCTGTTTGGTGTGTCTTTGCTCAGCAAAAATGTGTTCTAATAATGCTGTCTGTATACACTGTTTTTGTTCTAACGATTCATAGAGTTTATGCATTGTTGGTAAAGCCAAATTCATTGAAGTCAATGTGGTGTAGAGCAAAGCATTATTACCAAAAGAGCACTGCAAAGATTCATCCCTCTCCACCACTTTTTTAGGAGAGCATTGTGAGAATACAATAGAGAGGGGCGATGAGTTTGCTGAAGCCGTTGCAAACAGAATTGGAGATTGAGAAAGAGGGATGGGCATACACCCTTCATTCGTTCTCCCTTTGCTAACCTCATTAACTTCTACATCATCAAGTTGGAACGGATTATTAAAAAGCAATTCAACCATTTTGGTTATTAAACCAGCAATATTAGGTATGTTGTGACATACTTCAGCATGATTAGGGTCCACATGTGGCAAATTGGTGAACGTAAATATGTCCTGTTGCCTACGACTGTGAACAAGCACATTTCCATTCGCCAAATTAGTCATTTGATAGGAATTGAAGCTCGAAGGGAATGTTTGCATATTATCCAACCTTTCAGGCGGGATGTATGTTGGGGTTCCATATTGCTCCTTTTCAGTCAAGGGTATAAAAGAGTCAATATTATGGGTTGTCCCAGTCAACGTAGACATAGTGTGATCGCTTAGGTCAATTAACGGCAAACCAGGTGTTGCACCCGCCACTTGAATAGAAGTTGTAGGCGGTTCAAGACTCAATGCCGTACTATTTTTCGCAAGATCAATTGAATAAAATCAGCGTATAGCTGCAGACGCTGAATACGCTCTTTGCTTCGCTTTGGCCGAAGGCCATTTGTAGAAGTCAAAACCAGTTTTGTTTTACAGGGGGTTCGTTTGAGACTCTCAATTAATTTCAACGTCTCAAGCTTTGAAGGCATGTTTGTTTTTAACGTGTAAAGTTTCACAGTTAGATTTTTACGCATGGAGACCAGCAATAATGATTTTCAACAAATCAAGTTAGCACTAATTATAAAACTAATTATACAACTTAACTTAATTATTGGCCACAATACCCACAATGATTGATATTATTAAAGAACGGTAATGAAACTTGCCTGCTCGTTCTGTCCAGCTCTGAACAGCCTCAGAACAGCCTTTGCAGCGGGGCTTACACACAAGTGCATGGGCACGAGCACCAGTCCTCAAGAAGGATTGTGGGTAAGTGGGTGGGAGGTGTTGAACTTAGAAGATATTAGCAAAATATTTGCAAATGTTTCTATTTTTTTCTCCCCACTTCATAGGGAAACAGCAATTACCCTGGAAACACACCGTGCTGCTTGAAAGTTCAAAAGCAGATGAAAAAAGCTTGCCAGCAGCAGGAGAAAATGCCCCAGCCCAGCCCTTGCAACAGGGCTTACACACAGGACGCATTGCGTCTTTATTGATTTCTTGTTGACAAGTTGATGGACACTGCACTATGCATCACTGACTGCTGCATGACCCAGCTGCACCTTGAACGGAAAGAAAATGTCAGAGCTTTTTTTATCAGATCACAGCTATGTTTCTGGCGTTTTGACTCACGATTTCTTTTGGAACTATTACCTCGACCTCGGATACGTATTTTGGACTGTCTTTGGATTTCCCTTGGTTTGTTGTTGCTCACGCTACTCCCGGACTTCCTGACCTCGGCTTTGTATTACAGACTTCGATTTCTGATCACGTTTTGACTAACATTTCTTGGTTCACTTGTTTGACTAACATTTCTTGGTTCACTTGCACCAGCTCCAGTATTTGCTTCAGCTTCCTAGACCTTTGTGGCAAGCATACTCAGTCCGGCACCCAGCATCCAGCGAAGCCCGTGCTGAATTGTGGAGTTGCAGAGATCCAGCAGCCTTGCGCTCGCTCCCAGGAAGGGGCGGAGCCTATTGGCGGTCACGTGTTGTGTCACGTGACTTTTTCCAGCTACAAAAGCCGGATACAGCCACCCTTGCGGCGTTAAGCCCGTCAGGGGTAAAGGCACCGGGCTGTTACGCGGAGGTGAGCATAAGATCCACCAGGAGTTCAGAGACGAATACTGGTTCCCGCAGTCTGCTGTACGCCATCACACTCAGGAATCAGCTACAACACAGCACAAATACAAAATGGTGACTACAATATTGAAGGAGGGGCCGCAGACTCGGCAAAAATCACTGCTACATAGAAGGAAGCCACCACAGAGATTAAATAAGGAGGTAAGCCTGGCGGACGTGTCGGCAACGAATTATCTAACTGGGTCAATTATAGATGTGGACAGTCTGGAAACTAGTCGACCGTTAAAAGGTATAATACCCTCTTTAGCCATTTTGTCACAGATGGTAATGGGTTTCCCGCAGACGAAGACTGCGTTCACGGGAAATGAAAGTAATGATGTCATTATAACTCCTCACAATATGCATCTAGATAAACTTGAGAGCCATATTGCTGAACCGGAAAAAGCCTTTTCGCCGTCGATATACATTGATGCCTATGAAACCCCACAAATCTCTCCCTTTGAACTAACAGACCACGATCTGTTGGGTATTAATATTCCAAATGTTCTATCTCAGAACAATGACTCATTTCCTCCCCCCCTAGTGGATTATAGAGGATCAGGAAAACAGTCCGCACCTTTTTTTCCAATGTTTCCTCTTGCTACAAAAAACATACCCATGCCTTCAATACCTTCCAATACTATGAAGGCAGTTGGCTTTAAACCAGTTAATAAAATCAAAGCGGGGGGAGGGGCGGAGGATGTGTGTGTTGATTCTATGCCGACTGAATTGACAAATGTAATGCCATCTGAACATACTACAGCGGCGGAGAAAGACCTTAGCCAACGGGCCTGCCTTGAGGCCGCGGGTACAAATAAAGCACATGCATTTCAGATGCAAAATTCACAGGACTCACTCAGAGGTAAGAAACCCACAGAAGTACCATCGACAGAACTTTCAGGTCGCGAAGCAAGGCTGGCGACAAGGCTAAAAGCCGATTTTATAGCAACCTATGAGCGTCTAAACGATAGCTTTCGACAACAGCAAACGGTACATTCATCCAGAAAAGAATCTGCGGGCAATAAAGTAGCAGGAAATTCATCTTGGAATGCATCTTTCAGGTCTGAGGGATCCGTGTCAGCTGTAGAAAACTCAATACTTCAAAAATCGGATGCAAACTTGGATTCGGTAGGCTTAAAGGATGTAGAGGCAAGAGCTGTTATGAGTAACTCCAAGTTGTCTGGTCGGATAAAGGAAAAAAGAGCTCCCCTTGGAGACAATCAAGATGTCTCCGAACAAGATAGGTCTGAACTCCCCTCTAAAAGCTCGCTATCTACAGCGGCCGGAATACAAATCCATAATAATGTGTTGGCCGCAACATCAATTGCCTTACTACCCTTTATGAAATTATATGAATCCTTGCATGACGCTGTGAATGACCAATTAACGCTTTTAGCCTCTGTCAATGCAAAGATTTCATCATTAGAAACCTTCTCACAAGTAATAATGCATAGATTGGACCACGAAGCTGAAACAACACTAAAATGGCAAAGTAGATTGTGTGAACTAGCTCGACAGGCAAATGGTGATAATGCAGGCTTAATTGACGCAGTAATCGAATGTACAAAATGGATACGTCATAATAATCCAACGAATAACCAGACAGGTAGCGTAGGAGCTGATGATCCGCCTAGAGTACCATTATTGACTGAAGCATCAAATAGTAAGCCCGGCATGATCCCAAATCCTTGTTGTGAACGTCCAGGATTGTCTAATGGAAAAAAAGGCACCGTGCGTCCAGTCATTGAGCAAATGAATATTGAGAAAATCAGCCCTGACGTAAGTGATAAGGGCTTGAAGTCAAACAAAGCAAGCAAAAAGCAAACGTCAGGGATCCAGATCAATCCCTTGATCCAGACAGAAGCATCCGACAATACCAAGAATGATGTCGTGATTGTAGCATCAGTAGAGTCGGAGCTAGTACAAGGGGAACGGCTCCCAGGGCCTGATGTGGAAAGAGCTGTTCCAGGAAATCTATCTGAAATCCTCTCATTTGGAATCTTTAATAAATCAACAACAGCAGAGAAAGTGACCAAAATTCAACCCCTGGATAAAAAGAGAGGAGAAAGAAATATACAGACGCACTCTACCCAGAGGCAAGTGGCCAAACGAGCGCGTAAAACAAGCAGCAAAAAATTCATACGGAATTTATCAACACCGGCACGCCTGTCAATGTTTCAACGCCAGGCGACACAATCAAAGGAGTCCGATAATTCAACAAAAGAAACCGAATCAACGAGAGAACCAAAACGATGCTTGAAAAGAACAAGAGACTGTTCAGGTTGTAAGGATGATGAAACATCTGAATCATCTATTGACTTATGTGAATTTTCAACCTATTCAATTGATGATGACGACGAAAAAGAAGCAGCTGCCCCTATGGTGGATGAATTATCGGGTGACATGGGTAAGGCCAAAGAGTCTCAGTCTAGACCGGGCCCTCGAAAGGTCATTCCACCACAAGGAAGTGGGCAAGCAAGCAAAAGCATCAAAAAGGTGCCTCAGCCTATTTCAATAAATTCAGAAACAAAAGAGCAGAGCGGTAAATTGCCAGCTGTCTGTGCTCAGCCTAATGACATGTGCGGTAAACTTAATCGAATGCTCCATATGAGAGAAACATCTGGAAAATACAAATCAAAAATATCCTATTAGAACAAAAAGAAGTAAACTTGAATCGTCGGAACATACTAAAACTATTACAATGCATTCCAACTCTTCGAGCTACTAAATCAGATGATATAGCGGTAGTTGAGTATATGTCTGAAGACCATCTAGACTGGGTAAACTTACATCTGAAGTCCAGAATGTTAAAGGAAGCCGTAAAGGAGGCTGCTGCCGACTTTTTGTTCTTCGGCTTCGAAATTATATGTGCTGATGACCAGGATGCAGAAAGATTTTCCAATTCTTCTACGGAACAAACAGAGAATGAAAATAGAAGAAAAGAACTGTGGGACCACATGAGGATAAAGCGATCACCGTGCCAAAGACACGTAAAGCAAACTGGACAGTAACTCAGTGGGGACGGATTGGACATTAATAATCAATTAATGTCATGGAACACACGAGGCTTTTCTCATCTCTTTGAAGGTAAATGGCAATTAACGGACAAAATTTCAATTATATGTTTACAAGAAACATGGTTACGTGAATGCCCAGTGTGCGATGGATACACTGTCCTTCTCAACCCGGCAGGAAAGAACTTGTTTGGCCGTCCCTTCTCTGGTCTGATAACCATGATAAGTAACAGTGAGGACTGGAAGATTCTATCAACTAAGATTCCAAACATGTTCGCACAAGTCACGACAATTCAAAACTCCAAGTCCTTAAATTTCAGGGACCAGGTGACTTTGATAGTGAACATCTATTGGAATCCAGCAATGATATCACAATCAAGATTCATTGCCGATGTTATGACTGCAATTGATGAGTGCTTACTCTCATACACAGATCCTGCAATTATAATATGTGGGGATTTCAATTATTCCTGGGTAAATAAACCTCTGATAAAAAGAACAACAACTGTATCGAGAAGTAATAATCATTTGCAGGATCGGGGAGAAAGATGGGCAAAGGAACTTGCCCTTAGAGATTGCTCTATGTTGAATGGCTGCACTCATGGTGACATCCCCCCAGGTTTTACCTGGAAGAGAGGAGACTCTAGGAAGACGCTCGATTATATATGGGTATCCAGGAACTTTTTAGATCAAATAACTACTCTCAAAGTCATCGAGACAGACAAAAGCGACCATGACGCATTAATGCTGAAATGGCTGAAAGTTCAAAAAACAACCTTGATAAAATACCCAGAGAAGATCACTATAAACAATGGAGGAAATAGGCTACGTCTGAGTGCAACAAAGCTGGATAAGATAAAATCCAGTTTCGCAAACGCGACTGACACAACGGCAAGGATAAATTATACCTTATTATTACATCAATACAAAATGAAGTCCAATAAACGAAAAGGGCATGATGTAGAAGTAAAACATACTTTTAATCCAACAATAAAACGAGAGAAGCAAAATCTTCGGAACGACATCAGGCTCTTAAGAAAGGACCCTAACCCCTGTAATATCATACGAATTCAAAAAAGAAAACAGCGTTACCGAAACTGGATGAAATCTTTCAACTTGAGTCGAGTCCAAGATCAAGCCGAACAGATGTTGAAACTTATTCTGCAAAAAGATAGTAGGCATATTTGGGAGATAATTAACACCGGCGGGATTAAACATACTTATGCAATGTCAAACGGTGTAAGTGGAGCAAGCTGGGTGATGCATTTCACTACCACATTTGATGATTGCAACTGTAATAAGGTCCCCCAACCAGTGCTCCCCGACGTAAGATGGAATGTGGCAGACACAGAGGAAGATATTAAACGGGCAATTCAGAAACTAAACTCTTCCAGAGCAGTCGGCCCCGATGGAATTTCGAACATGATGCTAAAAAACCATAGCTCTGTATGGGCGAACCTGATGAGTACCTTGTTTGAAAGAATTGCTCTGGAAAGAGTACTGCCTGATTCTTGGTGCAAGGCGGTGGTTGTTCCGATATTCAAAAAGGGTAATCGGGACGATCCAAACAACTATCGCCCGATTGCCCTTTTGGATACAATTGGGAAGGTATTTGGATCTTTTCTCCAGAAACGTCTTGCTCACTGGGCGGAAGAAGTTGCAGCGGTCGATCCACGTCAAACTGGATTCACAAAGGGCGTGGGCGTCGAGCTTAACTTGATGCTTTTGAACTGTCTAAAACTAGACGCACTGAGGTGTAAGAGAAAAGTATACTTTGCCTTTATAGATCTGAGTCAGGCTTTCGACAGTATAAATCGTAACCTGCTGTGGAAAAAACTTTGTGCCTGGAAATGTCCAAACGAGCTGTTGGCCCCTTTGATTGCGCTACATTCCAACACATCCATCAGAGTTCGGCTAAATGAGCAGGGTGACTTATCTGATGAGATACTGACAAAACGAGGAGTCAAACAGGGTTGCCCTCTAGCAGCCCAGCTTTTTAAGCTCTTCATCTCTGACCTACCTCTATCATTAAGTGATTTAAGAGTCTTTCCTCCGTTGGTGAATGGTCATGAAATAAGTTGGGCTGTTTATGCCGACGATATTGTGTTCATGGACTCTACTCCTATTGGACTGCAGCGCCTACTGAATAAATTCCAGCAATATTGCATGCAAAATGACCTACGAATAAACACCGAAAAGTCAAAAATCATCCAGGTGGGCCAAAATAAATCAAAGAGACCAGGTAACTTTGAATGGAAGATAAAAAATGAACCTCTCGAGTTAAATAATAGTATAAGATACTTAGGTGTCTTGTTCAACACCTCAATTCGAGAATGGGAGTGGTCCCAAGACCTGGTGGCCCGGATGAAAATGTATGCACTACAAGGAGCCAAACTGCATGCAGCATACGGAAAATTTACTTTAAAGCCGGTTCTATCATTCTACCTTCAAAAGGTAATTCCCGCGATAACTTTTGGGAGTGAGACATGTTGGAATCTGCCAGAAGACCTGTGGGACAAGCTCGAAGGTAGTTTTTGGCGTAAAGTGCTGAGATCACCAAACAGCTCATCAATTGTGGCAATACGATATGAGCTATGTATTGAGGCTCTATATGGAACAGTTCTGTGGAAATCATTCTCCATGTTTAGGAAATTGCGGATGGATACGGTAGTAAAACCGTATGAAATATTACATTCGGTTTCTGAACACTCATCTGCCTTCTTATTAAAGGAGTGGGAGAGAAAACTACTTCTTGTATTAGAAGATGCTGGAGTTTCGGCAGAGACTGTAATACTTCGCCCCCAAATTGCGAAGAAAAAAATCCGTCATTACAACTGGTTAAGAAACGAAGAATGCAGAAACAAATTGAAAACCGCCCTAAACCTTGGAAGTGCGCTAAATAAACTTGATGCAATTCCAAAATACCTGGCGAAATTCCCATCACAATACCACCGCAATATGTTCCTGCGGATGAGACTCAACCTATATAAAACTAGGGAGATACAGTTTCTGAGGAATGATCCATTGGTGCAGAGGACAGAATGTAGATTCTGCAAACTTGGCCAAGAATCGGTGAGACATCTAATATTGGACTGTGAAGCCATTACAGAGCAGCGTAGTCTGCATTTAGATCGCTTTGCTCCCCAGTCAGGAAACATGGATTCCTGGTGGTGTTACCTGATCTCAGGTTTTAACACTCAGTTAACCTGTGAAGTAATACATTTTATGGATGCACTACACTTAAACAACTTGGAATGCAAGTAGTGACCTCAGTTAGTGAAAACTGAGGACTTGAGGTACAAATGTAACAAAAAGTTTTTCTTTCTTTTGTAATAAACTAATGTTAAAAAAAAAAAAAAAAAATTTATGTGGTCCATTCATGCAGTGAGCCTTTACATTTTACAGACAATTGTTGCACTAATGTATTACTACAGAGGGACATAGAAATACTGTATTGTTGCTAATTGTATGTATTGGGATAAAACTTCTAGTGACATTTAAAATAGGAGTACAACATTGCTAATCAAATACGTTTATTTGCTAATCAAAACTATTTTAATTAGCAAATTCTGCTAATCAATTTTAGAAAACGAATGAATGCCTTGCACCAAGATGCTCCACCCCTCTCTTCAGAGCCACACCCATATGCTTCACCTCTACCTCCAGACCCACTTAAAGGGCGCCATCCACCCTCTCACTAAACCCACATCCAGAGTACCCCATCTCTTCAACACCAACATGCTCCCGCCCCTCCCGTAGACCAACATCCTGCTCTCCAGAGATACATACCCCGTCCCTCCAGTCACAGCCAAATGCCCCCTTCCTTTCCACCAAAGTGCTCCAGCCCTCACTCAGACCCACACGCTCCATCATTCCCCGACATGCCCCCATTATATTCCCTGTCCCTCCATTCCAGATCCACGATGCCCCCCTCCGATCCAGACTCCACCAAGATGCCCCCTCCCTTCCTCCAGACCCATACCATGATGCCCCATCCAACCGCAACACCGCAAGATGCCTCTATCCCTCCCCCGACCAATGAGCCCCCATCCCTCTCACCAGACCCACACCAATGTGCCCCATGCCTCCCTTCAAATGCACAACAATGTCCTCATCCCTCCCTCCAGACCCACATCTATGTGCCTTATCCTTCCCTCCCTTTCAGACCCACAAGATGCCCCATGCCTCCATTTCAGAGCCCACCAAGATGCCACCAATCCCCCCTCGAGACCTATACCATGATGCCCCATCCTCCCTCCACACAGCAAGATGCCCCAATCCTTCCCTCTCAGACCTGCACCAATATGCCCCATCCCTCCATCTCAGACCCACACAATATGCCCCATACCTCCCTCCAGATACCAATGTGCCCCAGCACTCCCTCCAGACCCACACCAATGTGTCCCATGCCTCCCTTCACACCCACAACAATATCCCCATCCCTCCAGACCCACACCAATGTGTCCCATCCCTCCCTCTCAGACCGACACCAAGATGCCCAAACCCTCCCTCTCAGACCCATACCAAAATTCCCCATTCCTCCATTCCAGAGCCCACCAGGATGCCACCAACCCTCCATGCCAGACCCCACCAAGATACCACCAATCCCCCTGTAGACCTATACCATGATGCCCCATCCTCTCTCCTCACTGGAAGATGCCCCCATTCTGCCCTCCAGACTCAAACCAAGATATGCCTCTCCACACACCAAGATGCCCTATCCCACCCTTCAGACCGAGACAAATTTGCCCCATGCCTCCCTCCAGACCAATGTGCCCCATCACTCCCAGACCCACATCAAGATGCCCCATCCCTCCCTCCAGACCCACACAAAGATGCACCATCCGACTCTCCAGATGCACACAGATGTCCCCATCCTACCCATACCAAGATGCCCCATCCCACCCAACCAACCCTTAGATGACCCATGCCACCCTGCAGAACAGATGCCACATGCCTGTTCTCGACCGACACCAATGTTCCCTCATCCACTGAAGACCCCCCCAAGAAGCCACCATCAGTCCCTCCACACAGCAAGATGACCCCATTCTGCCCTCTAGGCCCAAACCTAGACGATCGATCCGTCCCTCCAGAACAACACCATGCCCCCATACCTCCCTCCAGACCCACACAGTGCCCCATAACTCCCCCAGACCCACATCAACATGCCCCTACCCTCCCATCATACCCACATTAAACCCACACCAATGTGCCCCATCCGCCCTCTCCAGACCCACACCCAAATACCCCGATTCCCACCCTCCAGATGCACAGATGTCCCCATCCCACCCTACAGATGCCCCTTACCTGTTCCAGACTCACACCGTGTGCCCCCATCTATTGCAGAACCCACCTGGATGCCACCATCATTCCCTCCACACAGCAAGTTGCCCACATGCTGCTCTCCAGAACCACCCCTCCCTCAGACCCACAATGTGCTCTCATCAAACCCACTCCAATGTTCCCCATCCCCTCCCCCCAGACCCACATCAAGATGCCCCATCCCTCCCTCCAGACCCACACAAAGATGCACCATCCGACTCTCCAGATGCACACAGATGTCCCCATCCTACCCATACCAAGATGCCCCATCCCACCCAACCAACCCTTAGATGACCCATGCCACCCTGCAGAACAGATGCCACATGCCTGTTCTCGACCGACACCAATGTTCCCTCATCCACTGAAGACCCCCCCAAGAAGCCACCATCAGTCCCTCCACACAGCAAGATGACCCCATTCTGCCCTCTAGGCCCAAACCTAGACGATCGATCCGTCCCTCCAGAACAACACCATGCCCCCATACCTCCCTCCAGACCCACACAGTGCCCCATAACTCCCCCAGACCCACATCAACATGCCCCTACCCTCCCATCATACCCACATTAAACCCACACCAATGTGCCCCATCCGCCCTCTCCAGACCCACACCCAAATACCCCGATTCCCACCCTCCAGATGCACAGATGTCCCCATCCCACCCTACAGATGCCCCTTACCTGTTCCAGACTCACACCGTGTGCCCCCATCTATTGCAGAACCCACCTGGATGCCACCATCATTCCCTCCACACAGCAAGTTGCCCACATGCTGCTCTCCAGAACCACCCCTCCCTCAGACCCACAATGTGCTCTCATCAAACCCACTCCAATGTTCCCCATCCCCTCCCTCCAGACCCACATCAAGATGTCCCATCCCACACCTAGATGACCCATGCCACCCTCCAGACGTCCTATACCTTTCAGACCAACACCAATGTGCCCCCATCCATCCACTGCAGACCCCACAAGATGCCCTCATCCTACCCTCCAGACTCACACATAGATGACCTATCCCGCCTTCCAGATCCACTGTGCCCCATCTCTCCTTCCAGACCGACACCCATGTACCCCCATCACTCCCCCAGATCCACACCAATGTGCTGCATCCCTCCCCAGACCCACGCCAACATGCCCCATCCCTCCCTCCAGACCCACACCAATGTGGCCCCATCATTCCACCCAGATCCAAATCAATGTGCCCTTATCCCTTCCCCAGACCCACACCACTGCGTCCCCAAACCCTCCTCCAGACACACACCAATATGCGCCATCCCTCCCCAGATCAATGTGCCCGTCACTCCCATCAAACCCACACCAATGTGTCCCCATCTCCTCCCTCCAGACCCACACGAAGATGACCCCATTCTGCCCTCCAGACCCACACCTAGATGACCCATCCCTCCCTCCGGACACACATCCCCATACCTCCCACCAGACCCACGCCAATATACCTCCATCCCTCCTCAGACCCACACCAATGTGCCCATGCCCTCCCTACAAACCCACATCAATGTGCCCCACCCCCTCCCTCCAGACCCACATCAAGATGTCCCATCCCACACCTAGATGACCCATGCCACCCTCCAGACGTCCTAGACCTTCCAGACCAACAACAATGTGCCCCACCCCTCCCATTAAACCAACACCAAAGTGCTTCCATCCACTCCATCCAGAGCCACACCAAGATGACCCCACCCCACCTGCCAGATGCACACGTAGATGACCCATGCCGCCCACCAGATCCACTGTGTCCTATCGCTCCCTCCAGACCCACACCCATGTACCCCATCACTCCCCCAGATCCACACCAGTGTCACATCCCTCCCCCAGACCCACACCAATGTGCCCCACCCCTCCCTCCAGACCCACACCAATGTGGCCCCATCCCTCCACCCAGATCCAAATCAATGTGCCCCTATCCCTCCCCCAGACGCACACCACTGTGTCTCCATCCCTCCCCCAGGCCCACACCAATGTGCTCCATCCCTCCTCAGATCAATGTGCCTGTCACTCCCATCAAACCCACACCAATGTGCACCCATCTCCTCCATCCAGACCCACACCAAGATGACCCATCCCTCCCTCAGGACAGATGTCCCCATACCTCCCTATCAATGTGCCCCACCCCTCCCATTAAACCAACACCAATGTGTCTCCATCCACTCCCTCCAGAGCCACACCAAGATGCCCCCACCCCACCTGCCAGATGCACAGAGATGTCCACATCTCACCCATACAAGGATGCCCCATCCCGCCCTCCAGACCAAAAGATGCCCTATACTTGTTCAGACCGACACCAATCTGTCCCCATCCATTGCAGACCCCACCAAGATGCCACCATTCCTCCACCCACACAGCAAGATGCCACCATCATGCCCTCCAGACCCACACCTAGATGAACCATCCCTCCCCCAGATGCACACAAATGTGACCCCATCCCTATGTGCCCATATCTCCCATCAAACCCACACCAATGTGCCCCCACCCCATCCCTTCAGACCCACACCTAGATGACCCATCCCTCCCTACAGACCCACACCAATGTCCCAATCCCACCCAAACCAGGATGCCCCATCCCTCCTATCAAACCCACACCAATGTGCCCCATCCCTCCCATCAAACCCACACCAATGTGCCTCCATCCACTCCCTCCAGAGCCACACGATGTGGCCCCATCCCACCCACCAGATGTACACAGATGCCCCCATCCCACCCACACCAGGATGCCCCATGCCACCCTCCAGACCAACAAATGCCCCATACCTGTTCCAGACCGACACCAACGTGCCCTCATCCATTGAAGACCCCACCATCACTCCATCCACACAGCAAGATGCCCCCATCCTGTCCTCCAGACCCACACCTAGATGAACCTTATCTCCCCCGAGACCCACAATGTGCCCCCAGACAGACCAGTGTGCCCCATTTCTCCAATCAAACTGACACCAATGTGCCTCCATCCATTCCCTCCAGAGCCACACCAAGAGGCCCCCATCCCACCTTCCAGATGCACAGATGTACCCATCCCACCCACACCAGGATGCCCCATCCCTGTTCCAGACAGACACCAATCCATTGCAGACCTCACCAAGATGCATCCAGCCCTCCATCCACATAGCAAGATGCCCCCATCCTGCCCTCCAGAACCACACCTAGATGATGCATCCTTCCCCCAGATGCACAATGTGCCCCCATCCCTCCCCTAGACACAGACCAATGTCTCCCATCAAACCCACACCAATGTGCCCCCTCCCCTCCCTCCAGACCAACACCAAGATGCCCCATCCCACCCTCCCAACCAACACCTAGATGACCCATGCCACCCTGCAGACCAACAGATGCCCCATACCTGTTTCAGACCAACACCAATGTGCCCCCATCCAACTGTTGCAGACCCCAAGATACCCCAACCTGCCCTCCAGGCCCAGTGTGCCTCATCTGTCCCTCCAGACCCACACCCATGTCCCCCCATCCCTCCCCCAGACCCACGTTAATGTGCCCCATCCTTCCTGCAGATCCATACCAATGTGCCCCTATCCCTCCCTCCACACCCACATCAATGTGCGCCTGTACCTCCCCCAGACCCACACCACGGTGTCCCTATCCCTCCCTCCAGACTCACACCAATGTGCCTCATCCCTCCAGACCAACACCAATGTGCCCCATCCCACCAGACCCACTGTTACGCTCACCCGGTATCCACAGGGACGCCACCCAGCCGGGTTACTCGCTGGTATGCTTCTCTGCTTTGCCCTGATGTGGTGTGCGGGGAAGGTTCTGCCTGAAAATACAGGACTGTGTTCAGGACTGACCGACTGAGGTAAGTATCCTCCCTCCACCCCCGTATGATTTCAGTCCCTCTGGCGCCCTCTCCTCACCTTGTGGTAGAATTAGGTGTGCTCTCTGTCCTGCCTTCTTTGCAGGGGCGTGTTGTCTTTCATGGGCGAGTGTGGTCCAATTACTTCACCGATGCTGGGCCGTTTGATATTGTTCAGGTAGGTCTTATTGCTGTTCTTTAGTTTTGATGCTATCCTGCATGCTTTTCTTTGTTTTAAAATGTATCTTTTTCTCCCTTAGGTATGCGGAGCTTCAGCGCGGCGAACTGGCTTGGTTGAGTCCCGCTGGTAAATGATGGCGCATTAAGAGCGCTATGATGCAGTAAGTAAGTGCTATGCGCAGCGCTGCGAAGTCTTGCCTTTGCTAACCTGTGTTTTCCTTCCTTGTAGGTCGCGGTGTTCTTTAGTGCGAGTGGAATGTCCGAAGTGGTGCCTGCCGAGAGGCGACCAGCCAGGTAAGCCTTTTGAGCAGTTCGTAATTTGTAAATGTCTCTACTGCTTTCTTTAATGTTGCCTCTATCTTCCTCTTTCAGGTCGTTCTGTCCGGGAGGCGTGCAGTTTTCGAAGAAGCTGTTCTCAGTAGCTGCGAGTGTTTAAAGATGAAGACTGCAGGTAAGATGCTGCTTGCTAATGATGTTCCTTTTGTCTCCTTGCAGGTTCTGCTTCTCCGAGGTTCGTGGGTATCGCTGGACAAGGTGAGCATCACGTTGCAAGCTGCAAAGTAACGCGAAGCGTGTTGTCTTGCTCGGGTGTGGTTTAAATAGCCCCAACAAAATAGTCCAGGTAAAGTAGTCCCTAGGCTACCACACCCAAAACACTAGACCGCATAGCTTGGTTCTTAGGAACCAAGCTATGTGGATGCCTCCATGCTGGCTGACAATACAATAAAGTAGTTCCCAAGCACATTGTCTTTCATGGTTTATGAGCCTGGCGCCGTAGGCGCCAGGACTGGCCCCAGGAGGGCTTTTGAAGAGGATGCCAGGCTCTAAAGGCCCGAGTCCTGACTCCACCTGGCCAATGGGTTTGCCAGAGGGGGTTTTGGGCGAGGGACGTGACACCCACACCAGCGTGCCCCTATCCAACCATTCAGACCCCACCAAGATGCCCCATCCCTCCCTCTAGACCAATATTATAATGCACCATCCTCCCTCCACATAAAAAGATGCCCCATCCCCCTTGCAGACCCACACCAAGAAGCCCATGTGCCTCTTCCGAACCATAAGCAGATAGCCCCAGCCAACCCAACAACCTCTAAAACCATCCATCCCAAACAAACTCTCATCAAACATTAAATTACCCCATTAGCCCCCATTGATCAGTTAAACACCACCATCCACTGTCCCTGTTCTGTTCCTTTTCTTAGCCCTCCATACCTTTCACGTTGAATAGGTGAACGTGATTTTTAAAGTAAATTTAATTTTCCGATCCTCTGTTTCAATCTGGTGTCTTGCAGGAACTTTCACGGTATCCCAAAGAAAATGCACAGTGTATGATCAGCCAGCCAAGAACACACAGATTGCTGCTGCTCTTGCAGTCAGCCAGCATTCCCGGTTCCAGCTCAGAAAAAATGGGATCCCCAGAACCACACCAATGTGCCCCCATCCCACCCACCCAAACCAGAATGCTCTATCCCTCCCCCCAGACCCACACCAATGTGCCCCTTCTCTCCCATCAAACCCATACCAATGTGCCCCACCCCTCCATCCAGAGCCACACCAAGATGCGCCCACCCCACCCGCCAGATGCACATATGTCCACATCCCACCCACAACGGGATGCCCCGTCCCACCCCCCAGACCAACAGATGCCCCATACCTGTTCAGACCATCATCAATGTGTCCCCATCATTGCAGACCCCACCAAGATGCCACCATCCCTCCATCCACACAGCAAGACGTCCCCATCCTGTCTTCCAAACCCACACCTAGATGTACCATCCCTCCCCACAGACCTACACCAATGTGCCCCCATCCCTATGTGATTGCCCTCCCCCAGACCCATACCAATGTCCCCATCCTACCCAACCCAGGATACCCCATCCCTCCCTGCAGACTCACACCAATGGGCCCCGTCCCTCCAATCGGACCCACAACATCCCTCCCATCAAACCGACACCAATGTGCCTCCATCCACTCCCTCCAGAGCCACATCAAGATGTCCCCATCCCACTCTCCATCCCAACAGATGCCCCATCCCTGTTCCAGACTGACACCAATGTGCCCCTATCCATTGCAGACCCCACCAAGATGGCACTATCCCTCCAATCACACAGCAAGATGCCCCCATCCCACCCACTAGACCCACACCAAGATGGACCATCCCTCTCCCCACAGCCACAATTTGCCCCATCCCTCCTATCAAACCGACAATGTTGCCTCCATTCACTCCCCCCAGAGCTACACCAAGAGGCCCCCATCCCACCTTCCAGATGCACACAGATGTCCCCATCCGACCCACACCAGGATGCCCCATTCTACCCTCCAGACCAACAGAAGCCCCATACCTGTTCCAGACCGACACCAATTTGCCCGCAACCATTGCAGACCCCAAGATGCCACCATACCTCCATCCAAACAGCAAGGTGCCCCCATCCCACCCTTCAGACCCACATCTATATGACACATTCCTCCCCAGATGCAGACCCACAGCTATATGACATCCCTCCCCCAGACACAGACCAATGTCTCCCATCAAACCCACACCAATGTGCCCCCATCCCCTCCCTCCAGACACACACACCAAGGTGCCCCATCCCCTCCCTCCAGACACACACCAAGGTGCCCCATTCCACCCTCCCAATCCACACCTAGATGACCCATGCCCCCTCCAGATCAAAAGATGCCCCATACCTGTTTCAGACCAACACCAATGTGCCTCCATTCATCCATTGCAGACCCCAAGATGCCCCCATACTGCCACATCTGTCCCTCCAGACACACATCCATGTGCCACCATCCCTCCCCCAGACCCACAATGGACCCCCATCCCTCCCCCAGACCCATGTGCCCCTATCCCTTGCTCCAAACCCACACCAATGTGCCCCATCCATACCTCCAGACCCACACCAATGAACCCCATCCCTCCCCCAGACCCACACAATGTGCCCCATCCTTCCCCGGGACACCAATGTGTCCCCATCCCCACACAAGGAAACCCCATCCCCACACCAATGTGCGCCATCTCTCCCTCCAGACCCACACCAATGTGCCTCATCCCTCCCTCCCGACCCACACCATTGTGCCCCTATCCCTCCCTCCCGACGCACACCAATGTGCCCCTATCCCTCCCGACCAACACCAATGTGCCCCTATTCCCCCTTCAAACCAAAACCAATGTGCCCATTATGCCTCCCCCAGACCCACACCGATGTGCCCCTATCCCTCCCGACCCACACCGATGTGCCCCATCCCCCCCAGACCCACACCAATGTGCCCCATCCCTCCCTCCAGGCCCACACCAATGTGCCCCATCCCTCCCTCCAGACCCACACTAATGTGCCCCTAACCCCCTTCAAACCCACACCAATGTGCCCCTATCCTTCCCTCTAGACCCACAATGTGCCCATCCCTCCCGACCCACACCAATGTTCCCAATCCCACCAGACCCACACCAGCATGCCCCTATCCAACCATTCACACCCCACCAAGATGCCCCATCACTCCCTCTAAACCAATACCATAATGCCCCATCCTCCCTCCACATAGCAAGATGACCCATGCCTCTTGCAGACCCACAAGAAGCCCATGTGCCTCTCCCAAAACACATGCAGATAGCCCCAGCTGACCCGACTACCTCTAAAACCACCTATCCCAAACACACTCTCATCAAACATTAAATTACCCTATTAGCCCCCTTTGATCAATTAAACACCACCATCCCCGCACTGTTCCTTTTCTTAGCCCTCCATACCTTTCACGTTGAATAGTTGAACGTGATTTATAAAGTAAATGTAATTTTCCGCTCCCCTATCTCAATCTTGTGTCTTGCAGGAACTTCACGGTATCTTGAAGAAAATGCACATTGTATTGTCAGCCAGCCAAGAACACACAGATTGCTGCTGCTGCTCTTGCAGTCAGCCAGAGCCTTCCCGGTTCAAGCTCAGAAAAATGATGAAGGACAGGACGAAGTCGGGCGCTCTATCTGGTGTTTTGCAGAAACGTTCCCGGTATCCCGAATAAAATGCTCACCTTAACCGTTTCAAGCCAAAAGCACGCAGATTCCGATTGCACTTGCGCTGACAGCCAAGCCTTCCTACTCCCCCTAACCATAACTGCTCACAAAAATCACAATGATGACGTAGGAGTCTCGCGAAGAAAAGTAGGCGGGCGTTGCTATGGTCCGTTTTTCGGATGGGAACTAGACACTTCAAACTGACGTCACGTGGCGAGTGGGGCATGCCGGGAGCCGATGTCAGGCAACTGGGAGGAGAAAGATGGCTGCGATGTCAACAGCCGGTAGGAGGAGTTGAGTGGAACAGATTCCAAGAGAACGAAGGTGAGAACTAATATATGCTAACTCAGAGAGGGATGTGGATACTAAGGCTATAGCTTATATTAATTGTAGAGGAGATGTACTAATAGGAGCGAGCATTATTCTTGAGATGGGGGAGTCGGAGTTCTATGTGTAATGTTACGGAGGAGGGACTAGCGAAGGAAGAGAGACCTATCATTCCATAGACATATGATGCCAGAGTATCATTACACCCTTACCAGTATTTTAGATTGTTCAAGAGGGGTATGTTGCGACAGAAAGTATATAAGAATCACATTTTTCCATGACTTTCATTGGGCTGAAGGATGTTTTACGAGAATTACACATCTCTGAAAATTATCAAAATTTTTTGCACAAAAAAAATGTATATGCTCCCGACTATATCTGAATGGCATTTATGTCATTAGTATATTATCTTTGTATGGGGTGGATGGCATTATTACAGTAGAGGAGCTGTACTGAGTTATTTAGTTTTAGTATAGCGATGGGACATCTGTGTCATGGTATTATTACTAGAGAAGAGGGGCCTGGAGCGGGAAGATTATACTAGTGGGTTCTCAGTTTCCAGGAGCTGCTATTATATTGGCTCATGCTTGACAACTAGAAGAGCCTAGTTAGTTTGACACTGACAGCAATCGGGAGCTACTTTTGTCTTCCTAGGCCAACCGGTACCAAACAAACATATGCATGTTATATTAACAGTTGGTATTTCGGAATTTGTGAAGAAGAGAATTAGGACAATTTTAGAAGACCATTAAACAAATAATGGGTCATTTATAATAGGTAAAAAGGATATAGTTTGCCTCTCACGCGCAGCTAGGTTTGGATCTCTCAGTTCTAGATACTTATTCACCAGATGTAGCTCCTGATTACCAGGTAATGCTGGATGCCCAGAAGTTGCTTTTAGCTCCTGCTCAACAAATTCTTACTTTGATCCCTGAAATGGCAAAGAAGGTTCAATGCAGGGATATTGGTTATTATTACATCAGATGCTCTACCTGATCGACAATAGTATTATCTTCTAGTTTATACAATGAGCAGTCAGAGGATAGTATTAGTACGCTCGAGAAGCAACTATTGATGGAATTATAAATAATGTTAAGGAGGAGCTACTGGTGGAGAGTATTATTAAAACGTAAGAGGTAGTGACATTGTGTTATTCTAAAGCATAGTGCTAAGGTGATGGTATAGGCAGCTACTGAGTGGGGGGAGTGAGATTATTATTGATAAAGAAGGTACAGAGAAATGCATTGATAAAAGGCAGCGTCTGTAAAGGGAGTTACTATTGTTGAGGGGGGGTACTTGGAGAAGAGATAATTTGTATTGTAGTGAAGGGTTGCTGAAACATGAAGGATTCATTGCTATGGTTTAGTAGGTTCCAGGAAAATCCTTTAGTACAAAGAAAAGGGTACTGCTGTATGGTTCTGAGTAGGGAAGTATTATGTATTGCCAAAATAGCAGAGGTCCTCAATACAAGAATATTTTACACTAAATTTAGAGGAATCTAACTGAGATGAGCATTACTATAGAGCAGGAGTCTGCAACCTGTGGCTATCTAAATGTTTTGGACTTTGACTCGCATGATGCCTTCCCATTAACTATGCTGGCTAGGATTGAGGGCAGTTGTAATCCAGAACATTTGGAGAGCCAAAGGTTGCAGACCCCGGCTATAGAGGAAGGACACTGATCAGCAATGTTTAGTAATATAATTAGTGGCATCCCAAGCTAAGAGAATATTACTCTTTTTATAGGTGGTAGACATGCTTCAACAGAGAGTATTCATACTATAAAAAATGGGGTACGAGTAAAATGTACTTTTACTATAGAAGGGGAAGTTTTGGTGAAGTATGAAATACCATAGTGGAGGAAGTACTCAGTAGGGAGCGGGGAGCTGTTGCTAGAGAGTCGTGGCTACTTCGGTAGCAAAGTAGTCTAAAGTTGTGTGGTATTGAATGGAGAGAATAGCTCTACAGTGTGTGGTTACTGAGGTGACAGGATTACATCTATGATGGAAAACTATTGAGGAGGGCATTGATATACAAAAGTATGTCTGTTAAAGTGATTTCATTTGGTGAGCAGAATCTCTTTAAGGCAGTGTAACTATGAGGTGGTAATATGAGGGGGGCTAATAATATATAAGGCACTATATATTGATAGAATATAGAAAAGAAGGGCTCCGTTTGAATGAAAATCTTTCCTTTATGTCCAGAACTGTACTTGAGGAACATTGCCAACCAGGCAAATTCATAGAGTTTATGTGGTCTACTAAGTCACCTGGTTTCGTGACGAACACTTAGAAAGTTGGGAAGACCGGAAGGAATGAAGAAACTTTGTAGACTGTGAGGAAAAAACTTAGAAATTAATTCAAGTACTGGTTGAAAGGGTGAAACTTACTGCCCCTCCAGAAGGACAGTGGGTTGATGTTAAGCGCAGTCTGTAACAAAGAAAGAAAATCTGGGTAACTTCTGGGCAATTATTAATCAACTAGAGGTAAAGCATAGTAATATCCAGCGCAACCTAGTTGCAGAATCCAGATGGATGGACTGCCTGTCACAGCACTTTGAGAATCTGTATACTAAAACCATGAATAGTTATATTGAAGGCTTGTGGTCATTGATCTTTGACGAGAATGAGATGGCAGATCTCATTAATAAATCATCTTAATCTAAGGCAGCCGGTCAAAATGGCCTGACCTATCAGGTCTTAAAAAATAATGTACAGCTTTGGTCCAGACTACTTGACTGGCTCTTAAAGGATATCCTAAAAAAGATATTTCCCGTTTCATGGAAAACGGCTATAGTTATTCCTTTCTTTAAGGTGGGTGCTAGGCTAAATCTGGCAAATTACGCCCTCCTCGATGAGGAGAGTAAACTATTTATGAAGCTGTTATCAAAAGAGCTGGAAAAATGGATGGAAGACTCGGATGGAAGACTCACATATTCTATCTAAATTGCAAACAGGCTTTAGGAAGGGACTCTCTACCGCTCTGAATGGACTAGCTCTCAACATTATCAGTGAGTAAACTAGAGGTAAGGATGACTCGCCACTATATGGGGCATGGATCGATCTCTCGAAGGCCTTTTGACCAGGTTAATAGAGATCGCCTATGTAATAAGCTCAGAAGATGGGGTATTCCAGAACATCTTCTGGCAATGCTGATAGTTACACAAAGACACTTTAGAGAGTAAGGCTTGACGAGCAAGGCCATTTGTCAGAATCCATTAAAGTAGAAAGAGGCGTTAGACAGGGCTGTATGGGGGCCCCTTAATTTTTCAGTCTGTATTTGGCAGACATGGACAGAGCACTAGAACCATCGGCATTGGCCAGCCCTAAAAGTAATGACAGCAAAATGTGTTGGCTGGCCTATGCAGACGACATTGTCCTACTGGACAAGACAGCAGGGGGACTGCAACGCCTGTTAGACAAAATGGGGGAATATGCAAAACTTAATGGACTTTCTATTAATGCAGAGAAATCGAAAATGCTGGTTTTCAGATGGGCAAGGGAAAAGGTACATATTCGGAAATGGTCTCTAGACAAACAAATAATCCCAAGGGTGGATAAGGTAGTTTATTTGGGGTATGTTTTGGATGCTGTACCAGTGTTAGATAGGGCTCGTTCAGAAGTGGAGGATAAGATCATGCAGTTGATACCCCAAATGAAAAAAGTTTAAGCAAAATACTGTACATTTTCAATAACTCAGCTAATTAAATTCTATGTAGCTGAAGTCGTACCTGTAGTTTTGTACGGCCTAGTGGGAAAGACCCTTTTGTGGAAAACAAACTGGCGTAAACGGGAGGGCATAATATGGAAAAGGGCTCTCAGCATTCCGAATAGTGTTTCGACTATATGTCTAAGATACGAACTAGGGCTTAACTCTTTGGGTTTGTTAGCAGATTGGAAGCTGATCTCCTTGCTTCATTCAATTAAAACAGCCAAACCCCAGACTCTATATGCAGACATTAAAGAACATCTCATACTCATTGGGTCATCTTATGTTATCGAATTTGAATATGAGGGTTAATGAAGTGTTAGTGAGATCTGTCACAGATTTTGAAACTCTGCTTACAAATCCACTGAAATCAAAGAAAGCGATAGAGTGAATGGATTGGATCGATACAATTGAAGCCATGCGGGGCACTGCTCGATTCAATTTGTTTGCTTTGAGAGAAAAGAAACTGGGCTGCGTTCCAAGATATCTTGAAGTTCCCTGACGGAAACATTAGACAAATCTTCCTAAGATTGCGATTAAATCTGGCACATAGAGGTGAAGTCCTCTCCAAATGGGGTAAAGGGTATGCTGCCCAGAAACTGTGCACAGTATGTATAAACCCAGAGAAGCAAAATGTAAAACATCTTTTAATGGAATTTGAGTGAACCTGGTTTATAAGAGCAGCTGTATTTCAAAAATGTGTGGACAAACCGGAGTGCATCCTCACAGATATGCTCTGGGAGAGATTGCTATTGGGACAAGAAACAAGTTTGACGATAAAAGTAATATAGGTGCTAGAAAGGGTCAATATCTTTGCTTAGAGCTAATATTGAATTTCCTTGGTTGCATTGGATTATTTTGTGCAGTCTGTGTCCTCAATGTAATTGGTGCTTGAGCTATGTCCTTGGCGAGTTAGCTGAAATGGCATTTGATCTAATTGTGGGATATGTTTTTGGTTGTTGTTTATCCTTTGTTGTATGTTGATTGTGTTATACCTTTCTAATGGCAGAGGGACATTTTGGGTTTTGAGAATTTTAAAAGTAATGAATGAAATGTGCTGTAAATAATTTTGTTTTTTTCAAGGCTTTTGTTTTTATACTTTTTTCTTGTAAAGGTTCATTGTAGCCATATACAAATACAAAAAACCGATTGAGTTGAGTAATTGTTTTGGATATCTGGCTTGTGTGAAAATGGAAGGCTGGAAGCTGTAGAGAAAGTAATTGATTAATGTACAGAGGATTGAATGAGCATACTGGTAGCATGCATAGTTGAACATTTTTTTTCAGGAAGGAGGACCTGTGAACGCTTATTTTTTTATTTTATTGTAAAACTGCAGTTCAATACGTGTATCAAACTTTTGTTACATAGCACTAACTCAAAAATTTAGCTAAAGTGCTCCATTCAAAGCTAAATTGGACTACTCGGCTCCCCGCAGTTAGTAAGTACAGAGCTCTTTTTCTTTTTCTTTTTAAGTTTTGTCCATCATTCCTCACACATAAATAAAGTCTTGGTTCACTTCTTCAGGTTTGGTCTGTGCTCAGTATCGCATCTAGGAAGTTGATTATGCTGCATGTGAGCTTAATATTTCTCCCAGGCGAGACAGTTTCCCACCACTCATCTGCATCGTACAGGATGGGTTTATAAGAGAGCAGGTGTAACTCTCGGGGAATGGTAAGCTGAGTGCAAGCTGTTAAGTGTTTTAGTGTCTCCACTTCACCTGAGTTGCAAAATCTGCATTTATTTGAAGAAATGGTTTTAGATCGACGTCGCCATAATGATTCTCTGGTGTTCAGGGCGTTCAGTCTGAATTTCAGGAATTGGTTCCTGTGGTAACATGAGGGGCAAGTTGTGAGATACTTCGGTAAGGAATGTAGTTTCAGCATACTTGTCGAGTCTGGGAAAGTGGATTTAAGAGTTGCTCGGTGCTCGTAAGGTGATATCCAATCCCAGGATTCAAGTTTTTTTTTTGCGTACTGTGGGCGATCAATCAGCTCGTCGGTAGATATATTGGCGGCATCCATAATGGTTTTTATTTCAGACTTCCATGTTTGAAGTAAGCTCGAGTGTGGGTGTTCGTTATCATTTACGAAGATTTCATATGCTGGGATTTGTGATCCGAGCAACATTTTCCTCAGAAGCAATAGCGATTGCCATAATATTGTCATATAGATTGAGTTCTGGGTCAGTTCATATCTCAGAGCCGCCATTGAGATATATTTGGGAAGTCCTAATGCTCGTCTCCAGAACCTCCCTTCAAGCTGCTGAATGATCGAGATTCCACCCTGTCGCTCCACCAAAGGTTATGGTGGGGATGAACTTCTGCAGATAGAATTAAATTAATGGCGCTATTGAACATTTTCCAAAGTCTTTATTAATTTTCTCTCCTTGTAGACCTAATTTAGTTGCTCTTTCCAAAAGGTCGGTTGACCATGCAGATTCGCAAAGGGAGTTGTTAACCATGATGCCCAGGTATCGAATCGAGGTTACGATACTTAGATTTTCTTTTCCAATAGCCCATTTGAAATTTTGGTCTTTCCTTGATACACTTTTTCCAATGCACATGATCTTCGTTTTTCGGTAGATCAGAGATGAATAATTCAGCGGCAAGTAGACATCCTTGCTTGACACCTTTGTGCGTGGGAATTGGCTCCGTCAGTACGCCTTGTGAATTCACTTTCAATTGTATTGTAGCGTTAGTATGCAGAGCTATGAGGGGGTCAAGAATTTGAGCTGGACAGTTCCACCCTCGTAGTTTGGACCAGAGTTTGTCTCGATTTATTGCATCAAACGCTTGTCTGAGGTCGACAAATGCGAAAAAGATTTTTTTCTTCGCTTTTAGGGCTTCTAATTTTAGAATGGTTAGTAGGGTGAGGTTTGCGTCAACACCTACTTGTTCGACAAAGCCTGTTTGTCGACAGTCTGTTTGATTTTCCTTGGCTGCCCATGCCGTCAGCTTCAGTCGAAGAAACGATCCGAATATTTTTCCCATCGTGTCCAGCAAGGCAATGGGCCGATAGTTTGAAGGATCGTCTCGGCTACCCTTCTTGTAGATTGGTACCACTATAGCTTTGGACCATAAAGCAGGCGTTTGTCTTGACATTGAGATTTGACGAAACAGACTTTCCATAAATTTGGCCCAATGATGCTTATTTTTTTTAGCGTGATGTTCGAAATTTGGTCTGGACCAGCTGCTCTTGAATTCTTTAGTTTTTGAATGGCCAGTACTAAATCTTCATGGGAAGGAGTTATATCCCAAGCTTCAGAAGAGTTGGAAGAAAGAACTTGTGGGTCTTGGAACGGTTGTTCATATGCCTTTGTAGAGTAGTCGACCCATTTCGAGCTCGAAATTTCATTTGATATGTTTGAGATTGTTTTTGTGATTCCTTTATTTAATAGAGCCCATATTTCACACGTGTTTTTGGTGATTATTAACTTTAACATAGTTTCAGCTCGGTCTTGTTCAATTTTCATCGAGTGAGATTTAAGTCAATTTCTGTATGCCTGACGTCGATCTTTTAAGTCCTTTTGTATGTCTTTTTGATCATATTGAGACTTTCTTATCAGGCGTAGATCTTTCCTCAGTACTTTTTTTGCTGCAGCGATTTCATTACTGAATAGATGTTTTGAGCTGTGGCCATATAATCTTGAATTAGAATGTTTTGGCAAGAACGCGGCGAACATCGGAGCGTATTGAACATCATTTGAGTCAGCAAGACTTAAAGCTAGTTTCAAGATTTGCGGGCCATTGGTTTTAAGCCTATTTCCGGCAGCATTTATTGACAGCGGTAGATCGTATGTCTCGGGATGCGGGTAGATTTCATGATCTAGTGATAGACATAACATGTCATGATCGCTTTCGGCCTTCGGGACGACCTCGAGTGACACGACCCTTTCGAATAGATTTCGAGTGGCCCAAATGTAGTCTAAGGTGTTTCTATATTGGAGTCGCTTCCAGGTGTCTTGCAGGGTTGGTCACCTTTTGTATTACCGTTTACCATCTGACAGTTACGTGAGGCAAGGGCTCGAGACCAAAATTGACCTCGTTCAGGTACATCAGACTCAGGTATCTGGTTGTTTTCCATGGTTTGAGGATTGAATCGAAACCAGCTGCAATTCAAATCGCCACATACAATCACTGCTAAGTTGGTGTACTTGAGGAAGGCGTCGTCAATTAAAGTTGTTACCTTATCGATGAAATCTGGGGTGGAGATCATTGCTGGATTCCGGTAACAATTGATTACAAGTAGGTGACTGTGTGTCTTGGAGTTCGTCATGTCAGATCGAATAATCGTGCACTGCACAAATGGATTCGGGTTGACTGCAATAATGGGGGTCATCCAGTTATACATTTTCACCATAGTTAATAAGCCTGAGTAAGGACGACCTTTGGGGTTTTTTTTGGCCGGGTTTAAAAAGATACTGTATTCATCTCGGGTGGGCGCTTCACGAAGCCATGTTTCTTGAAGGCAGATTATGAAAACATCGTCTCGAGGTTCTGTAAAGTTGTTGAACAAATGCATAAAGCCACGGGTGTTCCAGGACATCAGAGTAAGCTTCATCCGAGTCACTCATTGTTAATGGTTTTGGTCGTTTCTTCTATTAGCAACAGGTCTGCCTCCATCTCTTCCGGCTAAGCGGTCCAAGTCGTTTCGCGATCTATGCGGAAATGCTAAAGATTTCCGTAGGGACATCCGGCAGGTGGTACTTTCGGAATTATTTGTATTTGTCTTCCTGGTCGAAATTCCTTTTTGATTTATCAAGTCAGGTTCCAAGGTGATGTCAAATCCAAAGACCAGCAGCTCTTCGACTGCTTGTAATAAGATGTTTTTCACAGCACGTGAAGTTATGTGTAGCAGCACTTGGTCTGTAGATTTTTCCATTGTGTACTCAACGATTTTTATGTCGTCGGTCGTTATTGTCCAGAGTTGAGGGACACAGGCGAATAATTTTAGAACATTAGCTCTGTTTAAGTTTAATTCATGTTCATCCGCATGAATGTTCTGGAGTCGGAGTTTCCATGAAGTTGTTGCAAGTTTTGAGGTAGTATCGCCATGTACTCTAGTGCGAAAGTGAACATCAGTTTTCCTCTGATTCAATGTTAGCTTAGGGTTTAGTTTTGAGCTGACAGGTGAGAATGAGACCTTTGCGACAGTTGAGTTTTCTTTTATTGAAGCTTCACAAGAGCGTCGTTTGCGCAGGTTTTCGTTCAGAGGGATTGACTTCTCTGCCAGTTTGTCGAAAGCATTTGTTGGAGTGGCTTCATAGGAGGAAGCATTGTGTATTTCGCTTCCAATTGAATATGTAGATAAGTTACATAGGTCTGCAGAACTTACATCGGCCGATGAGATTGAACAATCCAAATGAAACTTGGATTTGATGGGCAAAAGAGTTTGTGGTAGATTAGACGGCGGAAATTCACCATGAGGGTACTTGTTTAGAGAGAATGGGGAGCTTGCTTGGGCCAATTGGTGGTCTTGGGCTTTTGGGAGGGTTTGAAGATTTGACTTTAGCTCTGCAATTCTTTGTAAATGTCTTGCCCTGGCAAAAGAACTGGATTCCAGGTCAGATGGCTTGTTTAGTACTGTTGTCGGGGGCATGTCCGCTCAAAGCTCTTGTAGCAACTGATTCCTCTGGCACTTGACACGCGTAGCTGCTACGGTTACCATGGACCGAGAGCTCAGGCGTGTGATTTGGGGTGGAATTGTTGACACACTCTTTTACTGGTCGTCCTCTTAGAAGCGTTGATGGACCGTGGATTTTTTCGATGATTTGTTCACTTTGAGGGCACGCGTGATTGTGGTCTGTTGGCTGCTCAGCGGTCGTTGCTGCCAAATAAAACGGAGGGAGAAAGGTTAGGTGGCTGGACGTAGGTCTTAAAGAATGTAGGCTTTGTGACAAGTTTTTTTGGAAGAGCCACTGCAGTTGATTTCAGCTGTACAGACGGTGCTGTTTGTGCACAGTTTAAGGAACATTGCATTGCCTCATCGTTTGGCAGGTTTAGAAGTTCGTCGTAACTCACCGCAAAGGAAGAGGCGACGTGATTGATGTGGCACAAAGGTTGTATTGGTTGAATAGGTTGGGCTTCCGGAGCATCAGGCACTGAAGGAACTGGGTGAATCGAGAGATTATGTATTGTGTCCAGAGAAGCAGCGGCCGCAGCAGCACTCGACAGAAGGAACGTTGGCACAGCAGAAAGCGAGCTGACAGTCTGGACTGCCGGATCTTCTCCAGCGTTGTTAATCGATTGTAGAATCAGCGAAGGATTGGCGAAGGATTGGCAGAGATAGGATGGGGGACTGCAATCACTGGGGGCTCAAGGGCATCACCGTTGGAGGTATCTAGCGACTCCCGGCTCAACGATGGTACAGAACTCCCATATCTTCCCTGGTGGATTTGATCCACAAGTAGGTGTACTGCCGAGGCCGTCTCTGAAGTTGTGAGCGGGATGCAGTCATTAGAACAGAAACGGATGAGTGGTTGCGCTTCGTTTGGACGTTCATGACTCAAGACTTCAGGACGTGAATTAGGTTTATGGCAAACAGGCGGCTGCTCTGAGTGTTCTAAGTGAGCGTTTGATAGAGCTGTAGGTAGGGTAAGCGATGCGAGCAGAGCTCGACTAGCAGTTTTGCTTACCTTTGTTCCGGGTACTGCTTTCATCGCGGTCCAAGGATTAAGCATTCGTCGGTGTTGGAGCGTTTTCTTGCGAGTCTGAGGCCCTTCTGGTGTTAGCGTCATCGAGGCTGAGATTAAACGGCTGTGGCTCGGGAGCTCCCGGGAGCGGACTGGTGCAGACTGGACTCGTCGCCGGACTCTGCTCCGCGCCGGCAAGACCTTTTTAAAGGTAAGCGGAGTAGAAACAGGACTGGACTGACTCGAAGTGCAGCTCCTCGCAAGAACAGAGAATAGAGACTGGTGCAGACTGGACTCGTCGCCGGACTCCGCTCCGCGCCGGCAAGACCTTTTATAAAGGTAAGCGGAGTAGAAACAGGACTGGACTGACTCGAAGTGCAGCTCCTCGCAAGAACAGAGAATAGAGACTGGTGCAGACTGGACTCGTCGCCGGACACCGCGCCAAAGAGCCAATGGGAGTTGCCTTAATAACAAAGAAAACAGCGCGGCCTCCTAGACAGCGAGACAGCAAAATCACTTGAGCAAACGTGTGAACGCTTATTACCACCTTTGCCAGCTAGTGCTGGTGGGAAAGTGTCCTGATATATGGACAGAGGCCTTTCCTGAAAGGGCCTCCCTGGTTAGATGCCTTTGATTACTCATGCATGAAAAGAGAGCAAAAAAGAAGTGCATGGTGTGATGTAGTTCACAATGAAATGGAAGAAAAATGCGATGACGAGATTCACATGAATGAACTGTGTGGTAAGACTGAATAAATACAGGCTAGTGACAGTTGATACGGTTGTCAGAAAACTGTTTTATTGGTAGTATTCTTTTACAGAAATGCGACGGCTGGACATCCTATAGAAACTATCAGAAGAAACAGTGGCATGGATGGTTTAAAGATAAGTGGGGTTTCCAGCGTTTGTGTTTCACCCCTTTTCTTTTTATATTAAAAAATCATAAAATGTCAAATTCCTATTATGAAAGCCCTTGTCTCTCCTGGGACAAAGTAATGTTCAAATGGACTGGACTGACCAACAGAAGAGTTGGAACTTACCTCAATGAGCCCTTAGCCACCTGACTACCCTAGACTAATAACAGAAATGTTACAATTGTAGCCAACTCAAGAGTTCTCAGAACCTATACTTCAGTCCATACCTAAACTATTACAACAAACAAAATCCAATAGTGCTTACGGAGCTATTCAGTCTAGACAGCTCTGTAATTCCCTTCTTTCTTCTCCAAGCACCCGAACCCCTGCTTGAAGTTGTGTACTCTGTCTTCTTTGCATGCCGTGCCCGTAGGCCTGATGATGTCCAATGGAAGGTTTATGTCTCTGTTTGCAGCTTAGCAGTATCACAACAAGTGTCTCTCATGTTGCTCATTCTTGGGTTCTTTCAGTGGCTCCCTTTTGCATTTTTACTTCCTTATGTTTCACAACTGACCCCTTCTGGATATTTCATTTGTTCAGGCTTCACTACTGGTGTACCTTGGTTCTTGGTTCTCCAGGATTCACAGTAGGCTCCTCCAAATTAGTGGTGGCTTTCATCCTCTTGGTTCGGTCTATTCTCCCAAACTGATATTACCTCTTTGTTTTTCCTTCGAATAAACGGAGTCATGTGCACCATGTCTGCCTGCTTGGAGATTCTCTTCCTTACTGACATTTCCCTATTTGTTGGATTTGGGGAGGTTCTTCCCAGGCGGAAGACTATTTGTCATTTTACACGCCTTTCTGATTCCCTTCTCAGGATTGGTTAGTCTTGCTCACATTTTTAAATGTTTGTTTTCCTCAGAATAGCCTAGGCCTTGCATTGGCTAACCATTTGCTGTAGCAACAGTCAAGTGAAGTGGGACTGCAAGACTTTAAAGGCGCCGCCAGAGTTCAACACCATCTTGGATTTTGGATCTCAATTCTGGCATACATTCTCCCATCAGATCCCTAGTCCACAGACTGCCTGAAGACGCTCCAGTCTTCAGATCATTCAGCAACTTTGTCTTCTAACAGTAATAGTTGTTATCCTCTTCCTCTTTTGTAGCATGTTCCGCAGTGTCACTCCGAAAGCTTCACACTGCTCCAAACTTCTGCGGTTCCAATCTTGAAGCGGAGTGTGGTTATTCACAGTCATGCTGGTATTTTCAGTACATATATGGGAGTAGGGATCACTTGTGATACTGCCCTGAGGGTATTTTCTTTTCCTGATTTAAGAGCTGGGAAAACTCCTGCCGCATAATTAGATGTCTTATTCATATACTGTCTCTAAACCACGGTGCGTCTTGGAGTTCAGGTCTACTCTATCTTGTGGGGAGAAGCGGACAAAGCAAAAGAGGTGATGGCTGGAAGGTTTAGAATGAATGTTCACCTCTGGCAATTCTCGGGTCAACCTTCCAGACCATCGATCTTTGCCTGCCAAGCCATTACAGAAAGGGGAAAAACCATATGCAAATCAGCCTTGGTCTCACCCCAAAAGGAGCAATCCAGCTCAAATTGCATGGTCACATCCCTTCTGCACGACACCACAAGCAACCACAGATATGTTTCGGCCTCATTAGGCGTCATCTGTGAGGTGTAGTCTGGGTCTCTAGGCATGGGACCCACGTCTGGGCATACCTGTCTAACCCTGGATGACCACACAAAGCAAAATAGGTGATGCTTGGAAAGTTTAGAATTCATTTTAACCTCTGCCACTGCTCCGGACAACCCCCTAGGCCATCATTCTTCACTTGCCAAGCCATTACAGAAAGGGGAAAGACCATATGTAAATCGGCTTGGACCCACACCAAAAAGCGCAGTCAACCCAAACTGTTTGGTCGCATCCCTTCTGCATGAGAAAACAAGCAATCCCAGACAGGTTACGGCCTCTTGTTTCATGGGGGAAAAGCGAGTCGACAGGATCTCTCCTCAATCACCATCTGGGAGACACATGGGGTCGGAGCTGGGCCTTCCCAGTCACTAGTTGCTTTCTTCCGCATCATAAAACATCTCACCACAGCTTATTAACTACTGCTTCGGTGATATAGCAGTAAAACCCAGAATGTCAAAGCAATGGTTGCACACACTACTAAATTGATCCAAGAAACATAGACAGTAAAACTACTTTTGATGCCTCCAAACTTACTAGTGCATAGCTGAGCTCCCCTAACTGCACACAGATGTCATTAGAGTGGGGTAAGGCATGTTTTCTGTTGCAGCGTTTAGTGTGTACAACATTTATGCAATTAATCCGTAGAGCCTAATCAAGCCCTAGTGGTCTCCAGTTCTATTTCTCACTCAACCAAGCTATTCTATTGCATTCTCTGCTGGAAGGTTCACAACTGAATGAGTCTCTCTTGCTTGACAAAATGGTGCATACTGCGAACCTCACACTGCTATGGAATAGTAAACATTACATTATTATAATTCCTGCACATTTCACAAACATCAGATTAATCCTTTTCAGAATGTCAGAAGTGCCCAGTGAAAGTATTCAATTTAGAGTGTGTTCTCTAGAGGAATCCTCACACTTTGTACAAACCTTTTTTAAGGCCTTCCATCAGATCTACTCCCCCCCCCCCCCCTACCAGGCAAATGATGATGATGATGATGATGATGATGATGATTTTTAGTCTACAGACCATTTATAGGATACTCCTCAGTAGAACATGGTTACACTGTTACTGCACTTGGAGTTTGGGGGGGTTTTGCCCCAATCCACTAATCTGCTCCTGATGCCAGCAGGGGTTCATGTGCCGCACCTTCCATAAGAGGTTAATGGTTAACGTTTGATAAATGGTTGGTGTAACTGGTGATGCCTGCTAAAGAATGCAAGATTCTGTAGAACTTAGTAAATGACCACACTAACGTGCAAGACTACTGGATGTGGAGCAAATGCATGGACTCTGGAAGGGCCTACCCTCAGGAATCGTCCTGCCTCGATGAACTACTTATTCTTTGTACTTCAGCTGTTGGAATGCCTTTTCATCTCCCAAACGCTTTCATTGCCCAAGTCAGTGCTGCCAACCTGCCCTGAGATCCCTCCATTTTCCCTCCTATAACTTTGTTTGCTTTCATTTCCGGTACAGGGTCTCCAGTTGTGTGTGCATGGTGCCAAAAACAAATGTTAATAAAAAAAAGAATGGCATCGTAACTTAAAGTATAGGAAACATGTTAGTGCTCATTGCGCTCCAGACAGACCTTTGGTGAATTCAACATTTTGGCTATAGTTGTTAATACGCAGACTGACACAGTGGGAGCTGAATATGTTTGGTCCCATGGGAGAATCCCAATTCTCATGTTACTTTCCCAGCATTTGGGTCTTTCATGAATTCACATAAAATCTATGACTATGGGTGAGTCTAAAGTTCAGGAACTATTGTTTTTCTGATGTAAAAATGTTGATTCATCCGAGTGCCATTGTTTGCAAATATCGATCTTCTGATTGGGATCTCCTCTACAAAAGTACTAGTTCATCAAGGACATTTCAGCCAATATAAAGGGCAAACATAAACTGTCAGCAAACCTTGTTATTTAGGTACTTGTCTTCTAGTATGTTAAACTTTTCAGCTCTATTAGAATCATCAGAATGGCTGTATACATTTTTCAGAAATTAATTACTACAATGTGAGCTCAAAGGAGGCTGAGTGATTTAAGGAATGTTTGTTTGCCTCTGAAAAGTCATGGGTGCTCATGGACGTGCATATAAAACGGAACCCGTAATACTCTTGTCTTATGCTGTCCCCATTCTTCTGCTCAGAGTGAAACAACTTCCAGCATCATGGTGTTCCCACGTGAGGAAAAAATGGAGAAGCTCTCCCAGGAGGAAATTGTTCTGAGTACCAAGGCTGTGATCCAGGGGCTGGAGACCCTCCGAAATGAGCACAACTCCATCCTGTCCACCCTCCTGGACACCATGAAGAATCTCGAGCAGCAACAAGAATCTAGTGTGGTGCAGGAGAAGTCCAGCCTCCTGCACTCCTCTTTGGAAGCCATCGAGCTGGGGCTTGGGGAAGCTCAGGTATGCCGTTGCAACACCAGTTAGTTCCTTGATAGGATAATGGTTGAACATATCAAACATATTTATTTTCTTGTTACTGGCTGATTTGCAATGCCTGTGAGATTTAAATTTTGTTCCCGTCTATTGATAGTGCAGTTTCTGCATGTTTTAGGTGCCATTTCTTATTCATGTTTTCGATTAGGGTAAAAGTTACCACATGTGTTGCTGTTTACACTGCTGATTTGACTTGTTAGCGGTGCAAGATCGTACTGTTGTGAAGCGTAGTAGCAAGTCCTATAGTGGCCTGCATACTGCACTTTCTGGTTCTTGGTAGGAAAGATTTCATTTTATATGTAATTTTCCCTCCAGTTGTACATACACCCCCAAACATTTTGCTGCTGTTTAAACACCTTAGTCCGACTTTGCCAGGGGAGCACAGTCTTCTGCTGCTATCCTCTGAGCTTTCCATCACTTTTTATGGGGAAACTGACATGCCCTTAAAACAGTCAGTGTTGGGAGACTTTGTTTCCCTTAGTCCTTTTCCAATGTTGCAACTTTTCTGCAACATGTAACAAGTGCCCAATGTACCTTACAGTACAGTGCACTTGGGTCCGTAGTCAATTACAAAGACCCTCGATACTCTCTTGTAGGATTTTTTGGGACATGTGCAGATGTGTCATGGACAGGGCTGGTGGCAGCTTATCATTTCATATAATTCTAACCCTTTCCTGCCATTTAAACCACGTTAACCGTGTTTGGCACAAATAGATGGCCTGGCTCCAAAATGGCCATGCCACAAGGTTCTTTGTCCTGTCCTTTGGCCATCTTGCCCCTTTGCCTTTCCAGGGTCGAGCCACCTGGGTCAGTCCTTATTTGGTCATGCAGTTTCCTGCGAAACGCCAAGCTTTGGCGGGCTTCTAAATGCCTTGTGTGTGTGTGTGTGTGTGTGTGTCTTCAGGATGTGGGCTGGGGTGTCGTCCCCAATACACATCCTGGGTACCAGAGTGTCTGGAGTGCTGTGAATGCCTGGGACCACCGTGGTCCATGATTGGTCCACATATGGAGTGTGTGTTGGTGAGCAGATCTCCCATTGGGTCCTCTCTGTTTTGGCACCAAAGCAACTTTGGATAAGAGGAGGCTGAAAACATCCATACCATGTCGATCTCTGTAGTTCTCACTGAACGAAGGATAGGATCCAAGTATCCTGAAACTAAGACGCCGAGTCGAGGAACCGCTGGTGAACTGCTGGAAGGTTTGGCACCCTGAGCCCGATGTCGTCCTGTGGGGCCCCTCTGCAAGTAAGCCTTCTTGGAAGTGTCCCTGGGCCAACCAGTGGGCTGACCAGCTTACTCAGGACCTCTGATCGGTCTCCGCCGTCGTTTCAAGGAGGCCCTCGAAACTTGGTATACTGCTAGCTCTGTGTCCCCGGTTCCCTCACACCGAAGTTCGAACACTTGGCATTCCCAGGTCTGAACTGAGATGAGTGCGCCAGGACCGGAGTAAATGCGGTTACCGTGTTGCCCAGCCGCAGCAATGATCTTTGCAGGTGCGCTGCATTTGTGACCCTCTTGCCCCTGAAGCCTGCTGCAGTGAAACTAGCTTGATCCATCCATCAGGAGCGGAGAAATCACCACTGTCCTGTTTGGGAATCCTCACTTTATCTTCGGAACTGAAAGCCCCAGGGCCGTCATATTGCCGCAGTAGAACCCGCAACTGAAGTGGTCTCCACTGGCGAGGTTTTGTCCGGAGTGCGCCTGGGGGTGGTGAGTAAACCTAACCCTAACCGGTGGCCCCAGCGCCTCCATCCATTATTACGCACGAGTGGCACCTGGGGGGGGTCCCCCTCTCCTTTCCACTGCTAGTGCGAACTAGCAAACTATTCCCGAACCTTGGAATCACCTCTGCCTTCAAGTGGAGGCCCTCCTCGAATAGTGGGAATCTATTCTTCATCGCCTCACCCACCTTCCTGAGCTGCTAGAGACCCCTGAAGGGACTTTGTTTTGCCCATTGTAACAACCGCATGCGCCTGCACTCTATTGAGCATAAGCTCCTCTCTTCGTAGGGTTCGGACTGCCTCTTAGGTATGTTTGATGTTGAAGGGGACTAAAGACTATCTGCACTGCCTATTTTCCTTCCCCTCCAGGTTGTGAATAGATTTCGTTCCTTTAACCCTTTAGACCCCAATAGTCTTGTATATATCTTGTATTGATTGTGTTGTTTTGGTGTGATAGTATTGCTGTGATTCTTTTACTGTGTTGAGTTACAAAGGCCTTGTAATAAATTTGTTTATATTTTTGATATATACACCTGTCTGGGAGTAATTTGTAAGTGTCCTTGCTCTGTGTACTCATTGAGGTCTTTCAGTCGCCCTCACTCCTCCTGAGACTTAGTCTTGACCGCAGACCATAGCTACCTTCATTGGTCTGGCTTTTCCAGAGGTTACCCTGTTCCAAGAAACTAGGGTGGCCTTCTGAACATCTGCCCACCAGGTCAGAAATCCGTCTTAATAGTTCTCTTTGAGTGTCGGCTACTGCCGATGGCTTTACTTTTTTGCATGAGCTACACAGAGACCTCTGTTTCTGTGTCACCAGAGCTATTGTATTCGAAAAAATAAAGTGTTCTGCAATGCAAAAAAAGAGTCCCATGTGGGAAGACTTCAGGAGGAAGGCAGTCATTCCACCTTTCCATTGGCTGGCAAGTTCCTGCCTTCTCTGAATGAGTGAGCTATTCAGCAACGGTCACATCCCCCCCTCAAGCCCAGCAAACGGCCCTCAACCAATGAGTTTCTGGCCTTATTGGATGGACTGGGAGAGATGCACAGGTCACCATTTCGTCCACAGTTAACTCTTTCCCTCTATGAGCAGTTGCATTATGCGCCAAGATGCCATGGGGACAATGTTTACTGAGTGAGGAAGTGTGAATTTTGGGATTAAAAGGCATGTTTGGTAGGATCTGTCTGTTTCAAGCGGAGGATGGATATGATATATTTTATTTATATCGTACTCGTACACAGATGGATGTGCTTGGTAGTTTATGAAGAAGCCTCCATCAATGAATCTGTCTTGCTCACAATGTACTGTACTGTCTATCGAAAGGCCTGGAACCAGGAAATTGGTATATTGGAAACCACACATTGGTATTAAGCGCGTTATAAATGAACGATTATAATTTATATGTGCATCACCACACCCCAAAGTGCACTGAGCTGAACTAATGGAAGACCTGGAACCGGTGACTGCTCTTTTCAGTATCGCACCCTTCCCCCGGCTTGAAGGTATGGAATAGGAAACTGCACCTTTGAATCATCCGGAGACCGTGGTGCTGGATGCCAAGAGGCAGAAACTGAGATATCCCATAGTGCATTTTACTGGTAAACTGGAAAGCCTGGAAGTTGAATCTAAATGCTTTTTTTTCATCCATCCCACACCTGCCTACATTCATTTCCATCGGGGACTGTAGTGCAAACAAGAACTTAACTTGCACAAGGGGCCCCCTGTAGTCCTCCAGCAAGAATTTTGCTTCAGTAGTAGACATAGAACTGCGGGACTGGGTATTCAGATAGCCATGTGTGAGAGTAAAAAGCTTCAAACATTATGGAGATCTGCTGTAAACATGAGTTATATCTGCAGGAATATAAGGGAGATTTGCAAGAAACATCAGTGAAAATTAAATAGCATTAAGGGCATATATAGGACACATCATATAGTTTGGCTGGGAACATAAGGGAGATTGCGAGAGAACATCCAGAAATCTATAAAACATCTGTCGGCAAACATAAGTGAAATGTTGAGAGAACCTTAAAGCACGTTGGGACATGTAATTGTGTTGAGGATTCTGGTTACGGTGTTGGCATGGTGTGCACTGGCACATTAATTTCTTCTTTGTAATGCCCTCCATACTTTTCCATCACTTCTTTCAATTGTTGTGCTTTTTCCATTTACCTCCTTGCAGCCCAGCGACAGCTCCCACACTATCCAGTTTGTGCAAATAAATCCCCTGGCCCCTCCGCTCACACACACTCCCTGCAGCAGTCCAGTGTTGCACTCTAGAATTTGGCGCAGAGCATCAGTGCTACATGTACAAGCATCCACGTCCCTGGAAGATTTGCAAGGACAATTGGGAAGATTTGCAGGAGACCTTGGGACATTTTCAATAACATATTTGGGAAATTTGCTGAGAACATATGAGAAAATATTGGGGATGATTTTAAATCATGCCTGGGAGATTTGGGGAAACCATTGGGCACATTTGAAAGGCACATCAGCTATTCAGATATAACATTCAGAAGGTATCTTTGCTGAATGAGTTCCACATTCGCTGTAGATATATGTATGTGTCTGACTGTCCAGTCAGAATCCCTCCAGGGCAGATTTTGCTTTTCTTCCTCTCAAGCTTTATCACTTTGTATTTAGTTTGTTGACATATTAGTGACAGTATAATGAAATGGCAAAATTCGGGTTGCAAACCCTGCATTATTTGGTTGGAACATTAAACTCTTTTGGTGTGAAGATTTGGGAAACATAAGGGAGCATCAATGGATTTGTTGGTCATGTCAGGGTGACTGGGAGGGTATTTCAGGATGATCTGGGAAATATCGACACAATTTAAAAGAAACCTTAGTGTGATTTGGGGCATGCACCGTTATTTGTGGTTTCCCAACTGGTCGTTTTTATTCTGAAACTTTTAGTGTGGGGCCTCTGTTCAGTTGGTCAGAGTATATCCTGGCCCTGGGTTTTCCTGTTGGAGGTGGAGCCTCTCTGTACTGAGGCACGATGCATTTTTCAGTATGTTCTGCTAAAGTACCTACCTTCAGCAACGTTGATGGCATTCCAATGCATGTGGCCTGATAGGAACCTCTGTACTGAGGGAGACCTACAGTAGTGCACTCAGGAATGTCACCCATTTGAGGAGGATTCTTAAACGAGTGAGACTTGTGGACAGCTGGTCTTATGGCGGGGTGGCATCTGTACCTCGTAAGTCAATGTAGCCCTCTGTAGTTAATTCTAACGTGTGAGGTTAAATCCATCCATTGAACTGTAACCATACGAGTGCTTCTATGGTTCGTGGAGAAATTAACATTCTTTGATGTGTAGTGTGTGTGTGTTGACGTGGAGGGGCTTCCGAGCTGAGGGAAACGGAGGCCTCTTGTGACATGTAATTCCACTGAGACCTCTATCAAGGAAGGCTGGCTGCTTTATGGGACACCTAGTCTTGTAGAGGCGTTTATTATGAGAAATTTGAGGCGGTCATCTGCGCTATGAGTGTCAAAGTGCATTCTGCAACCTGTCATTTTCTGGAGACTGCATTACCAAGGCAGAGGGCATTATAAGACCTATAGTTCAATGTGTGGCCTTCATTGATGTGTAAGATATTGTATTTTGGGCTTTGTTGCCTTGTGGTGGAGTCAGATTGTAGCATTGTGAGTATGTAGTCTCTTTCCCCTGCAGAATCTCCACCATATGCAAAAATAAATTTTACCTGCCCGTTTGAAGTGGTCTGTGTCCCAAATAGCATGTTGACGACAACGCCGGAATCATTTCAGTTCCACCTATTTTGGTACGTCAAACATAGGAGACCGAGAAGAACAGTTATGTTTTGTACCAGAATACTTTTATTAAAGAAAAGCAAAGCCTATTTTAACCCTACTTCTACGATGAGATCCCTGTTCTGGAAAATAATAAAACCGGTGCTCGGCAGGACGCCTTCCAAAGAAGCTCAGTCCAACCCCATGCTACTCTAACATCTGTCGTACCACTATGTAAAAGGGACAACATTAGCCTAGCAAAGGATTACTTCTCCCATAGGCTGGTTAGTGGTGGCTGGTTTCTGACCCCCATCAAGAGTTTTCAGTATTTCCTACGGCTTTAGGTCTACTGTTGTAGTTGGAAAAATCTGTGTTTCAACAAAAAGGCCTTGTTAGGCAGATCAAACCGTTCACGTCTGTCCAATCTCTGTGGATGTGTCCTCTTTGTTGGAGATAACTGGCTCGCCTGATCTGGGTTTTCAATATTCACAAAACTGAAAATATCTCTCACTCCAGCTTGGGACAGTTGGCGCCTTGTAGCGTTTTGGGTAGTTGCCTTGCTTGGGTTGCAGGACTTCTTATACTCTGGAGTATTTTGTGTCTTAGCCCGGCTCCCTAGCTCTTCAGCCTCTCTTCATTATTGCCTGATTCTCTCACGTTTTTTTTTTTTTTTAAGAAAAACCATCGAATTTTTAATTTTGGGGGGGGGGGTCCTATATTTTTCTAACCCCCCTAAAAATTTAGCATAGCTTTTATTTTGGTTAAAAAATCAGCCGAGAAAAACCCAGCAAGAAAACCACGCGATGAAAGGACGTTGTACCCTCTCACCCTCTTGTGGGGTATCTTGCTTCTCATCCCAGTAGGGCTTTGGGGCTTTGCAGCCCTATTTTGGTTATAGTTTTTCTCACCCCCTTGTGGGGTATTTGGGTTTCCAGCCCCGTGTGGGCTGTGTCTCCTCGGCCCTCCTTCGGTTATCCGTTATTTTACCCCCTTGTGGGGGTCTTAGGATTCTCAGCCCGGCATGGGCTATGGGCTTTGCCAGCTGTGCTTCAATGCTCTGTTTTCTCACTCTTCTCATGGGATCTTTGGAGTCTCAGCCTTACATAGGCTATGCGCTGTTTAATGCTGTGATTGTCAGTTCTCTTACCCCCTTGTGGGGTATATTGATTCTTAGCCCATAGGATGGTGTGAGGCCTTTGTAGTGGCCTCACTATCCTCCATCCGCTCACTGTTCGAGGCCGCATACCTACTTTCCTGCGGCGTTGCTCAATGTGGAAGGTGGTCTCTCTGAGCAGTGTGGCACTATGCTTTCGACCTTGCTCCGGTTTGCACGGTCGGGTCTCTTGCATCGGTTCCTCCTGTCTTGGGCTGACTGGACTATGGCATCAGCTAGGCAGGAGACGGGCAAGCCACTTCTGGTGTGTCTTTGCTTTCTTCTTTGTTGGCGGCTTTGAGCTCCTCAGCTCCCTGCCTGCGTTGAACCAGTGTCATTCTGCTGGCTTCCTTTGCCTTCCGTCCACCTTATGTTCCTCCCTAAAACGAGATGGGAGGATCCATACTTTCCACTCTTCTTGTAAGGGTGTCTTCAAGTCCAAGTGTCTACAGAAACCAAGCCATCCACTTTTAAAGTGCCCTGTATGTTGCTGCCCTGTTCGTTTCCCATAACCAATAAAGACTAGGGATTCCGTGTTACAGGGAGGTGGAACAAACCCGGAGGGTGGAGGGGAGGGTGACACCCCCAGTTGGGATCCCACTTTCCCTGTCCGCCAGGAGGGTGTTGAGCATAGCCGGCTCACCCGCCTTAGTCCCAAAAGTATCGGCTCCCCCTTGAGGAGAAGGGAGGAATAGCCTGGATCTGTCACACTATGTACTCGGACTGGTGGTGAGGAGAGGCGCAATACTGTGGAGGCACCACTAGTGAGCCCCGGCGTACCTGAGAAAAGAGTGCTCGAGATGACTGCCATACATCTACAGCAGATTGTGGGGGCTGGGGGAATTGAAGCAGTGCCCATTTCATGATGATGCTGTGGGATTGGGGTGTTAGCTCCAGCCCCTGAAATAGACAGTCCAGCTTGGCAAAAAATGGATGGCGAATTTGAACGCCCTCCCTCTGAAAGTGGGGTATGGACAAGGCATGGGGAGCCTAATGGCCCTGGGTGGGGCTGGTTTACTAAATTACCTTTGCTACTGGGAGATGGGAGCAGCTGTAAAGGGGTGGAAGATAGTGGATTGCCTTAGTTAAATGGGCATGCTGCAAGTTTCACTTAACATCTGTCTCGAGCGGCCCATGGGCCTTTCAGAAAATGGGGCACAACACATGGCATTATTACTTTAAACTGGCATGTGGGGCATTGGTCTGCTGGTGATGCCTTTGCTAGCTAGGGGCCTCTGAATTGCTTAATAATTTATACATGTGTTGCAAGGATCCGGAACCATTGTTGGGGAGAATTCTCTTCTAGGGCTAATTTCCCTTACCTATAGAGTCCCCCAGCAGCTTTGCTGGATTTGGGGGGTTTATTATTTTCTCCTGCTAAGAGTGAGGCTCTTTTTCCCACTCTTAGACATATTGCTGATGTGTGTTTTAGGCTATTTTTGTGCTTATGGTCTTTGGGGTTTTTCTCACCCTCATAGCTATCATCTTTTTACATGTGTGTTACACAGCACCCTCAGTTCAGTAACACAGGGGTGTCATAGTGACCCCCAAACATAGACTGCATACCCTGGGACTGACTACTGTCTCCCAGGGCCTGTAAAGACCCATTGACTTTACTAGTCACTAGTTATGAACAAAACCAGTGCAACCCATCTTACTATGGAAGTACTGGAAAGGGTAAATAGTTTTTCCCTAGTGTTCATTTTCGAGAGGGTACCGTCCATTCCCTCGCTTCAAAGTTTCTGGCTGGTGGCAGTGGTCGACCGCGAATTTTTCCCTATGGGATTTTCCCATTGTTTGAGGCTACCACTTTTACTGACGGCCTCTAACAAACTGCCGGTTTATTTTATTATTAACTTTACTCCGGTAGGTTTATATTGCCAGATCTTTGTTAATATTTCTTTCTCGTGTCTTTCTCTGAAATCCTAACCCGGGTCGGGGATCCTTTGGTCGTCCTTTTGGCGGGCTTCTGGACAGAAGCCCTCCTCTCGGGCGCCACTGAGTCTGGGGTAGACCGGATGTGCGGGAGGGGGAATAGGCACCATGGACAGGGTTACCTAGGCAACCCAAGTCACACTCTGCCCTGGTAGGCTGGGGGGGGGGTTATCCTGCCAGGATAACCACCCCGCTGTGTGAGTGACAGCTAGGCTGTATGAATGGGGGTTTTTCTGCATAAAAGCAGGGCTCTGAGGACTGGAAGACAAGATGTCGCCACTGGGACTAAGAAACCCGAAGAGGAGAGAAGCTGAAGACATCTGCAACGACTGAACCACCGGTGAAGCCCTGCTGCAGGTCCTCACCACTTTTCTCCAACAACTCGAGAAGATCTTCACCTACAAGAGTCGTCTTCCCTTGAGCTGGTGGGGCCAACCAGTTTGCCAATTGCCCTCCAGGACCTGCCTTGGTCGAATTGCCAGTGCCCTGAACTAGGAGACCGGATAGCCAGGCACCCGTCCACCACAACTGCAATTTAAAGGAGCATACCTTTTTTATTTCGTTTTGGCAGCACCGCGGCTGGCTTCATCCCTGGGCAGTGCAGTGACTCGAACCTTCCTCCACGACGAGAGCCTTTCTTCCTCTGCTGGATCTCCCGAACTGCAGGAACTACCGCCACCACAGGAGCCTCTTCCACTTTCAAGGTACATTGTTCCGCTAGGCCTCCTGTTTTGTTGGGTACTGCTAAAGGTGTTTTAAATCATTTAATTACCTTCTGGGTTGGCCGCCCCATCCTTTAACATTGTCATTTACCTTCTGCAACCGCCTTTTCAAATCGTTAAAGACTTGTCTAGCTATTTTATTGGTGATTTGCTCCAGGCGCCTTGGTGGGTGCAGATTGAAAAGCAGAAGCTACTACCTTTCGATATTGCATGTTTATATTCGTTTAGAAAATTGCCTGGGAGATTAAGGTCACTGAAAACAATTTTGGCGACAAAGGCGGCATTGACATCGCTAATAGTGGGAAATGATCAGGGATTATTTATGTACAAAGGGGCCTCTCTTTGGCTCAACCCAGGTCTCCAAATCAATAATAGACCATTAAACTGGAGGGGTTGGATAGGTAGGGGAGTTTTAAAGATTGGAGATGTTTGGGGGGAGTCTGGGATAGTATCATTTGAGAGGCTGGTGGAAATGTTTGGGTTGCAAGCTAGAGAGTTAAGGAGATATGATATATTGGCGGATTTGGTATCGGAAAGGGTTTGAATGTTGGAATCGCCGATGTTGCAGGAGCCTGAGGTTCTTAACCTATTGGTCTGTGGGGTGCGTAAGGTGTTTGATATTTTGAAATTTATGAAGTTAGATGTACAGTGGGCTGATTCATGGGATAAATTGAGATTAGCATGGACAGAGGAACTGGGCAGAGAATTGACCTCAGTTGAATGGGAAAGGGTCTGGAAGGTCCCGATTAGGGCTAAAATAGATATGCAACTGAGATACATTCATCAGAGAATTCTGGGTAGAATCTATTGGACTCCATCTCGTATGTGTTCTGTGGGTATGATTGATAGTGATAGTTGTTGGGGTTGTGGGAAGGAGAAGGGTACGTTGATCCATATGTTATGGAACTGCGAGAGAGTTCAGACCTTTTGGTGTGATGTGGTTGATAGGATTGATCGGGTCTGGGACATTAATTATCCAAGGAACCCAGCCGCGATTATTTTGCAATTAATGACCACTTGTTATAAAATTGATTGGGTAACATCGAGTTGGATCGTCAAGATCTTGTTGGTGGCTACAAAACAGATATTGAAAGTCTGGAAGACGAGGAAGAAACCTTTGGTAGAGGACTGGATTTTTGATGTACAAGTTCTTTCTGCCTACGAAAAGACTATGTTCTGTAGATTGCACGAAGAAACATCCTATGATGAACAATGGGGGAACTTCAATGATCTTTATGGGTGAAGGCTGCTTGGGTTAATGGGGCCTCTGGAGGTTGTATCTAGTCTCGAGGATTATATCTTGGGGGTGTGTGTTTGTGTTTTGTTCTATGTTGTTTTTTGTGGATGTGTATGTGGGGTTGTTACATGCGAATAGGCTTTGACGGATATGTGATTGTTTCTTTGGTCGAAGCTTTTAATGAAATGTATTTGGCGGCAGTATATTCCTGATCCATCTGCTGTTTCTACATATGTAATATTTTCTTTATTGTCGAAAATGGAAATAAAGTTAAGAGAAAAAAAATATATATAAAAAAGACTTGACTGCAGTGACTACTAGAACCGTTTGATCCTGGGCACTTTCCTTGTACCACTGACTCTGGGGAAGACAAAACTGCATGCGTGTGGCTGACTGGAATACGCATGACGGACTGAAGCGTGCAAGGCAAGACGGATTGCATGTGCGCGTGGAGCGGACCGGAGAGTATGGAGCAGGCCGGAATGCATGGAGTGATAGGAGTGCATGGAACGGACTTGAGCACATAGAATTGCATGACGTATATAGTATGGTTTGGAATGCAGAGAACGTTTGAAAGAGCATATAACCCATCATATCCCCCACGCTTACTCTTGCCTTACATCAACACTCAACTAGAACACAGAGATACTATGACACCATTCGGTATAACTGTTCTCATATCAACATCCGCCACTCTCTCCACATCATTCTAAGTAATCACTGCTGGTTACACACCCCCCAGCCAGGCGTTCTCCTCAGGCCTAACGCAGCCACTTCCGCTCTGGGCAAATCCTGCCAGAACGAACACATTCTCCTGATCTCTCAACCACCACACCTACCGCTAAAAAGCAGCTATTACACAGATTCCACACGAGCTGCACACATACCAGGTGCTCACACGCACCTTTTTGACTCTCTCTACTGATCCGAACTTCGGTTCCCAAGGGCGTTCAACTTAAAAGCGCCTTCAGACCATACCAATGGTATATAAGGCGCTATATAAACGCAAAATAACAATAACTCTGGCACAGGCCTATTGACTCTGGCTAAATCTGTTACAACTGCCTTCTCTAGATTGCTTTTCATTAAGAAATGTGTTGGTGCACCTAAACTCTTATAACCACCTTTTCCTTGCCCTTTTTAATATTGTGAAGTGCCATTTTGCACGGTTTTCACCTATTGCCTATGCTAAAGTACTGCCTTGCCTAACTTGTTCACAATCCGACTGGGAAGTGATGCTGGTGTCTTTTAGAGTCTAAACCTGTATAATTTGTCCTTTCCCTCCCTTTTGAGAAATTGTTAGTGTCATTTCTGCTTGGTTTACACGGTGCCGTTTTGCTCAGTTTTCACTCTTGCTCAAACTTGTCTACAATTTAAATAGGGAGTTGTGTATACTTTTCCTGACTGTTTTAACTTGCTTTAATGATAGTGATTTGTGTGTTGCACTTAAGAGTGTGTAAAATAAATATATATATATATATATATATATATATATATTTTTTTTTTTTTATTGATTTAGCTGTTAAAAACAACTTTTCAATACAGAAACACACAATGTTTTTTGATATAATCAAAAAGCATCAGATTTAGAAAAAATTCATGTTAGAATGTACAGACTCAAGCAGCACAGATGTTATTGCCCTTCATCTAGCGAATATACAGACATTTAGCTAATACATGATAGAAATAAAACAGATACACTTCACAAATAAGAAATTCACTAACATTATAAAAAATAAAATAAAAAAAAGGAGGGGTTTCCTCTTTTTTTAGTTTTCGGCTGCTTGAGGATTAGATTTCTTCTCATTTAACTTTCTCATTTAACTTTAGCCAAATTTAAAGATAATAAAAAGTTGGTTAATGCAATCTGCAAAAAGTAAGTATTAGAACACAGTAAAAAGGTCCATTGCATTTCTTGATCAACAGTTTCTATGATAGGTAATACTTTTAAAAAGTGCATTAACCTTTGAGCATTCAATTTGGTACAATAACAGACTAGATGTTCCAATGATTCTATGGTATTATCTTGCATACAGAATCGACATGCTTGTAGTGCTCGTGAACGCAGATTTCGCCTTGCATGAACCTGATAAGTGGGCCATAAATCGAATCGTGCTCTCAGGAAGCCTGCTCTTAATTTCGCAGACGGAAATTTTAAAAGATAAGATTCAGGGCATTTCATTGGTTTGGGCCAGAAGCGAAACTTACATGGTTGACAATACTTTTGGCATTTATCGATGGTATTGGACCAATCTAAGTTATAGAATGTTTTTTGGAACCCACAGCATTAGCTATTAACTTGTAAATTGAAATATTTACAGATGTAAAGGCTTCCAAACAATATATATTCTTTTTGATACAAAGCCTTGGTCAGTGTTTCCTTGTTCCATAGTACTCTAGTCCTATTGTGTAAACCCTGAATACTGCTCATCTCCCTCTTGAGATAAGACTGCTCAGCCACAGCTACCAACTAAATCTGTGTGGTACAGACTGATGCCAAAGGGGATTTATTGCATATACCCTTTAGTCCTAACCTTCTGTAGTGCTCCCTAAGGGAACTGCATAGGATTCTTCCTAACAACCATGCAGGGACTATAGCTGTGCCCAGCTTGATTACAGCAGATACTACAAGGTGTAAGATTAGCCTTTGACTCCATTATGTATCGATTCCCGCTGGTTGCCTGGTGGAGTTTGCTTTCTATTTGAATTTTATGTGGTACAATTAGCCCAATGAAATTCCCTCCTCGAGAAGAGGATGTCACTCCCAGAATCTTCAGGGGATTTACGGCCATGAGCAGACCTAATTTATATGATATTGGCACACAGAAGTGCTCTGGCAGGTGGCTGCACTCACCCTCATAAGTCGAATAGCAGATTGCCCATCAAACCACACACAGCAGGGACCTCTGACTCTTTCAAGATCAGTAGTGTAGCTCAAATACACATGACTGTATCCTGGGTTGTATAACATCAATAATTGATGGAGCCATAGCTTCAATATTAATAGGAAAGGAACCATCCTGTCAGCCGTGGTGGATGTAAAATCAAAAATGAGTTCTGCACAAAGCTTGAGGCAGAGACAGCAGAAATAAGACTACTCTTAGATATATATAGCTGTATCAGAAATTCGAGAGGGAAAAAAAGGAAATTATATCCTTGGCTTTAGCCATGGAAGGTATCATAGGGTTCAGGGCACAGCTGGGTTAAAAAAGGAATCCACAATAGTAGTTTTGGTATTGAAATTGATGATTTGTTCCTGTAGGAACAAGTATTTGGCATTAGAAATCACTTTCTTTATAGATTCTCAAAGCCTCGCTACAACTCAGGGCTTCTGGCTTGTCTAACGTCTTCCAAATGTTCTCCTTCCCCTGATAGTCCAGAGGTGACCATAACCAAGGTTGCAAGAACGTTTTAGGTTTGTCTTGATGAAAGGAGGACCAGCAATCGCGTATGGGTTTGAAACCTTTTTGACATGACTGAAAATACTCTAGAATCTTTGAGATGATACGGGAGGGAGATCAGTGATCACTTTACTACCTGGATGGCTATATTAGTTTGTTTGTATTCCGTACCAGAGGTTGAGTAGAGTTTTGCTATAAACTAGGAATGCAATGCCGGGAGTGGCATAAGAAATGGAATTGGCAAAGGAGGATAGCTCATGACCTACTGAAATTAGTACCATGGCTGTATCGGGTTGAATAGGGCGATCCATTGGTATGTTGCAATCAGTAAATTATGTCAACTTTATAGTAGAGAAAGCTAACCAGTTATTAACTCTGGTTAAAAAAAGAATCAGCAGAGCTCCATGGCCGGTAACAAAGTACAAACTGAAAGGTTTGAGTGTGCAAGATGGTAAGATTAACAAATATTTGGCCTACGTTATCACAGATTAGTGGGGTGATGTTAGAGATAATCAAATTGTTCTATAAATAATTGTAATTCTTCCACCATGCCATTTGGTTCTGTTGAGACCTTGAATGGTAAAGTTAGCTGGAGCTATGGAGGAAAGACTAGTGGTAACAATCCCCAGGAAAGCATGTTTTAGTAAAAAATAACATATACAATTGCTGCTTTAAAACCAGATCGGTGATGGAGATGGCATTAATAACTGCAGATTCGGCATTGAGTGCACATTGGAAGACCAAATCCCTCGAAACAAGAAACCTCTCACTAGTGAATTTACATAGAGAAGCAAGGGATATATCCAAAGCAAGGGATGTGACAAAAGGGCAGTGAAACTCCCAAACCTGTATTTCCTGTACCTCATCAAACGTGATGGCCCCTTCACCAATATGAAGAGCCAAAAGGGCATATTTGTAAGGAACCATCTTTCAGACCCAAGGGAAACTAGTGAGATCGTGAAAACCATTGAAAGAAAACAACTCAGGGAGTCTGTAACAGCAACAGAAGTAAGGCAAAATCATAATTCAGTTAATACATTGGGGGAACCTAAATAAATTAATTGTAGGATACACAAAGTCCTTGGTGGTTGAAACGCATTGTTCAACAGCAGCGCAACTAGCTGCATGGCACGCAGGCATCTTGACCGTCCTCGACTAGCCTCAAAAAGGCTTTGCGTGAGTGTGAAGCACCAGCATGAGTCATATGATACTGCGGGTCACTGCGTAATTAAAGTTATTGTGTGACCAACGAAGAGGCAAATGTAGGGGTAGGGCAGTGTAAGTATTGCAGGAGGAAAGCGCAGATGAAATCTTAGCAAAAAAATAAGAGGTAGAAATAAATTAAATAAAGTTTAATTCAATTCAATAAAATAGATGTACAGAAGTCCAGTAGCAAGCATTACAGTTAAAACCCTGACCGTTGTAAAAGCACACCTGCACTTTTATTTGTAATCACTGAATACTCAATTACGATGTAACTGTAAATATTGGCTCACTAGCCTTGATCTTCTTAACTCTCAAAGTTCTGGGAGATAAAGGATACCAAGGCAAACAGACTTTGTGCTCCAGTGTGGAATCTGAAGCAAGCTGATAAGTACATACCCCGTGTTTTAGATTTGTAAAAACAGGCTGTTAAAAGGAATACAGCACCGGTATTGTGACCTTTTGTCGTACCACACAGTGGAGCATCTCTGGTTATAACATACATCATCTATGTTTCTGTTCATTGTACTTTATTTCTTATACTGGCATTCAGCCACTTTCCATGTGCCCCATTCTAGGCAAACATGGTTCATATCCCATGTCTGAAAATTCAGTTGTATTTGCAAAAATCCACGCACACATGCCTTAAAGGATAGTTCCGGGACTTTTTTTTTATTGTCCCTACGGTTCGGCCATGTGTTTTTAAGCATAAATCGGTAGATCGTAGAAAACTTTCCTATGGACCTTACCCGACTTTTCGTCCATTAACGCACTCGAAATCGGCCGCCATTTTGTGATAATCCTATCATTTCCCCCCATCGACCCGGCTCACCTGCGTTTGCGGCACTAAATCATATCCCCCGCCCCAGAGCCTGACATCAGCAGACGCGTACTGCCCATTTCCCAACGCCAAAGCACGTCTCGTGTCAACAATCGCTGCGCCTCAGCTAATGAAGTGTCGCCATGGAAATGGCAGGACGCCTCTTTCCTCAATAAGTATAAACACACCGTTTCACAACACACAGCAGCAGATTTTCGATTCCATTCCTCTCTCTGTGTTACTTTGAGTATTCTGTGACTCGTTTCTGTGCTCTGGTCAGCTACCTTCGCCGCTTCTAGGCCTTGTGAACACCTGTACCATCTCTGTAAATTATTTTACTTTCTTTACCACACAATGGCTACAATAATGCCGTATATGTACGAGCCCGAGTACACCGAGGAGGAATTACTGGAAAGGCAAGCACGCGAAAACGATGGGGATTGGGACGGCAGTTGGGAGGACCAGTCAACGGATGAAGAGCCTGGACCATGTCGCATGGACGGCGTCTCCACCTGGTGCACGTGCAATCGGTGCGAGCTAATGCCAACTGAGGAGGAGAACTGCTGCTGCCGTGAAAATTCCGGGTGCTTGGCCTACATTTCGGAAGGCGAGCCAAGTCCGCAATGCATCACCAAGCTGCCAGAGTTCAGGGAAGCCTGCCTCTCACGGACCGTGTTGAGGCTGATGATGGTGCTTATGCACGAACTTCGCGGCACAGTTCGTCCGCGTAACCCGAGTAACGAGTACGTATACTCTGGTTGTGATGTCAGTGATGCCACTACTATATCATGGTCGTCTCCCACATATAAAATTACATCTACATATCATTCGAACGCATGTAAATTGGTTCCATATTGTGCATTTTCTAGATAGAATTTTTTTTAAAGCAGAATGACATTTTTTACCTGAATCGACATTGATAATAAAGTTTTGTCATTTTAATACAGTTTGCATCTTTCTTTTTCACAGGTGGTACAGGCTGGTGGCCTATCGTTGCTTCACTTGGTGGCTTCACGGGAGGCTCGGACACCGCGTTCGGAGAGTAATACCTGCCTGTGCGGTACTTGCCATTAGACAACATTTCCCCAGCGACAGTGGACAATACCGCGGATTTTCCCTGGATGTGCTGCAACCGGAACTTTACAATGTGTAATGTTTATTATTTATGTTCAATTCAAAATAAGATCTAAAATAAAACCCAACATATATTTTAACAATGGTTGTTTTGATTTTTTAAATGAATCTAGTGTGTCTCCATTGAATAGTCTTCCTATGCCTTGTCTTGTCACACCACGTGTCTCCTGCCAAGCATCCCCCCTCACGCTGGACGCCCCCCTGCAATCCACATAAGTGTGTCTCCATTCACTAGTCTTCCTGTGTCTTGTCTGCACGACCACCGCCCCAATCCACCCCCCCGCCCTATCAAAGGCAGTTCGCACCGGGGTACTTGCGCTGACAAGTGGAGCTGTCAGGGAGCGATAAAGGCCAAGAGGTGCCAAAGACCATGTACACTTCAAAGTGGTCTATAGAGCATGGGTTGTTATTCCCATGTCTACCTCCAGACCCCGTGTCTCCTGCCAAGCATCCCCCCTCACGCTGGACACCCCCCTGCAAACCGCATAATGCCACGACATATTCACGTCATTCATTCACAAACACACCCCTGTTTCGAATTCTTTATAACCCACTTCATATTTCTAATGAGAACTTCTTTGCGCTTTGCTAGTCAACCCGTGAAGGTGCTGGTTATCTGCTCTTCGTCTCTGTGAACTTCCGTGACCACTTCGAGCAAACTCGTCAGTTTGCAACCTGTGAACTGCTCCCTGTTCTACGACAAGAAACTACTCTGATCCCTGCATCTAACTGTTTGTTCGTCAAGGTAAGGCCATGTACCATAATCATTTTGCGTCCAATTTTTTAATTTATATCTATTTGCTAGTAGTCATCAAATTGCATCCATGTTTTCTTTTCGTTCAAGACAGTACATGCAAGGAACTAGTCACATGTTCTGAGTTTAGTCAAATTATTTTTCTATTTTTTTAAAGTTATTCAAATACTTATCCGCATGTGAATAACGTGTATAGTTCCAAGAACCAAAACGAACCTTGTATTGAACCTTTTATGTGTCATTTAATTTTTTAACACATTGGTATTCATAGAGAATTGTTGATCTTTACTTTTCAGAACTTTCCACAATGCCTGCCTGTTCCATTGGCGATTGCCCTTCAAAGACCCATAAAAAATCTGAAGGTACTATAATGCATGTTTTCCCTAAGACAATAGATCAGATAAGAGAATGGGTCCGATATTGCGGATATCCACCGTCTGAGCTTGAAAGTAGAGTCCTAGAAGTCTTTGCGGACAAGAGGGGTGATCGATACTGCATCTGCAGCAGGCACTTTACCTCAGACATGTACTCCACATCATTGCTAATAAAGAAGAACACACCGCGAGCGAAGCGAAAATTGCTCTCAACCGCTATTCCCACTCTATTCGTCCACATCCCTCCACTGGTGAGTCAAGTTTACGGATTTAGCTCTCGGCCTTGCGGTAGTGTGTAGCATTAGCTAACAACAATTTACCCATTTATGTATCCACTCAATATGAAGGCGGAAGATTCTCCATCTGTGTCGTTATTGCAGTCATCAGCCACTTCAAGCGCCTATCGGGTAATCTTACTTAGCTATTCTGCCACTGACTTGTTTTAGGCATGTAAATCAATAGTTTTAATTTATCGTGTAATTATTTTACCTAATGGTACACCCTTGTACTCGTCCTCTAGTCTTTGTTTTCAGTTATAATTATTGTTATCCAAAATAATGCAAGTACTGTCTTTCAGGGAGATGCTGAGGAGTCCAACGCATTGACGACAACCGTTGATGTCACTCAGATGCTCGAGGTACGTTTCCGGACAGTTCCATCGATGGAGATCATCAGATCTTGCATTCTTGTAGCGTGATTGTTACACACAATGTTTCTTTCGTTTTTAGCCATTGATATGTCCTTCTGTCGTCGCCCTCCTATGTGTCTTCTTTTTTCAATTTTGTGTTCATTACTAATGAAAGTCCTATGTTTCAGGGAGTCGATGGAGCATTAGTCCAAGAAGAAGGGGGAGCATGCAGTTACGGGTCGGCGCAATGTTCTACAAGAACATCACCCCTAGTAGTTGAGGCAGATCTCTGGGTGGTGACACTTCCAACGATCGAGCAAATCGAATCATATTTAGATATCCATTACTTATTTTAGACAACTGATCATTTGTGCAGGTCTATTTAGATGAGCCGTTGACGCCTGCACAAAGTTTATGTTCTTTTTAACAAAATAGAAAACCATACTAATGCAATTACTGTGTTTCAGGGAGTTGCTGAAGCGTCATCTTCAATAATATCATCAATGGAAGTCTATGCGGAGCCCGAGGTATGGATCTTGACAGTTCCATCTAACTAGATCAACAATGCGTGAATAATTGTCGTTTGAATGTTCTACACAATGCGTTCATTCGTGTTTTGCTATTGAGATGTACGTGGGTATTGGTCCCCAAGTACATTTTGTGTTTTCAATATTATTATACATACTAATGAAAGTTCTATGTTTCAGGGAGTCGATGGAGCGTCAGTGCGTGATGGATGTGCTTATCATGAAAATATAGTCGTTGCAGCGCAAGAGGAAGTGGAGACATGCACACACGAGTCGGAGCAACAGCGTCCTGATGTTGAAGTTCGAGGCAAGAAAGTTTCAAAGAAAAGAAAGCAAAAGAAGGTTAGTGTCCTGGTCACTATATTATGTTGTTTTTCACTGTTAATAGTTCAATACTGTAAGTTGTGTTTAAACTGAACATCCCTTTTCCAATCTGTCCTCTAGTTGCGAGTGGGTGTACGAACTAGATCTACACAGACAGTGAAGCGAACAAGAGATGTTGCTTGTCAAACCTTTTGGCAGGGACCTGAGACTGGAGATGCATCGTGCCAATGGGAAGAATATGAAGTGATTGACAACGGAGCTATACCACCACCAGCCATTGATAGTGAATGTCCTCCTGGTAGTTCGTATGCAGTCGGAGATCAATTCACAGAATCCACACCCGCAAAAGCTAAGACCGCGAGAAAGTTGAAGAAATTGTTTTATTCACCCATCGCCGGAGAAGGAACAGATGTTGCAATGGAAGAGAATGAAGTGGACGACAATGAAACGCCATCAATATCACTGAACATAGCGGAAGACGATATCAGAGATTCTACCTTTCATGTGAGTGACATGTCCTCAACGTTACAGGCCGAACCAGCTGGGATGCAGAGTGACAGTATAAGGAAAGAGGCCAAATTCATTGTATTCGATAGTTGTTTGATTGATATTATTATTAGGATGAAATGTGGGCATTCGGTTGGTGGGGGAAGTATGTGGGGAGCCATTGATTAATGTGACTCGTGCAATTCGAGGCACTAACCTTAAAATACATGCCACCTGTACAAAATATCATCCTTTCTCATGGTCTGCACAACCCATGCTGGGGCAACTGCCAGCTGGCAATCTACTTTGTGCAGCGGCCGCACTTTTTAGTGGTTCAAGTTTTAAAAAGTTAGAGTATTTCTTTCAGTTTGTGGGAATCCATTTCATTGCGAAAACTCAGTTCTACAAATACCAAACCGATTATCTATTTCCAGCCATTAGCGAAGCTTGGAGAATGGAAAAAATGTCTATTGATAGTACATTCGCGGGCAAACGGTTCAGGCTAGCCGGTGATGGACAGTGCGACAGCCCAGGATTTTCAGCCAAGTACTGCACCTACCACTTTCAGGACATGGAAAGTAAGAAAATTGTGAGTTCGGTGGTCGTGCAGGTGTCACAAAGTACATCCTCAGTGGCCATGGAGAAAGTTGGCTTTGTAGCATCATTGCAAGAACTACAATCGCGGGGAATGGTGATCGACCTGATAGCCACGGACAGACACGTTTCAATTGCCAAGACAATGAGAGAAGAGTACAAAAATATAAATCACCAATTTGACGTGTGGCATCTTGCAAAAACAATCAATAAAAAAATGTCGGCTGCAGGTAAAAAAAAAGATATGCAAGGTATTTCACAGTGGTCCAAGTCAATCAGCAACCATCTTTGGTGGAGCTCAAAAACATATGGAGGGTCGTTGGAAATTCTACTGGAAAAATGGCGGTCAGTAATACTACACTGTAGCAACGTTCACCGCTGGACCACAAACCAACATTTCCACAATTGTGAACATGGCCATTTGTCCACAGAGGAGGCACGGAAGAAGAAGTGGTTGAGTCCTTCATCACCCACTCACAAAGCCATTGAAAAGATTGTATTTGATTAAACTATAACAAGAGATTTGAGGGGACTCACGGAATTCTGCCACACAGGAGATTTGGAGGTGTTCCACAATATGTGCCTAAAGTACAGGCCAAAACGATTGCATTTTGGCATGGAGGGCATGATAAATCTGACTCTTCTAGCGGTCTTGGCACATAACCATAATGTTGGCCGTCAACAAAGTAGGACGACCGGAACTTTAGGGACGCTTCGCTACAATAAGGCCTTCACTAAAAGAAGTAAACAATGGGTGATCAAACCAGTGTTTCAGGATATGCAATATGAGTTTATTGAGAGACTTATTGTTGATGTCCTAGATAGGCACATACATGGAGTTGTGAACGAACCTGTGCAGGGGACAACTGCATTGCCACCCAACATTGCCTTTGTTCCATGTCCACCTAAAGCAGAGCTCAATGAGAAATACACATCGCGGTTTAAATGATTGTAATTTGATTGTCTGTTCTCTCGAGTCTCCTCATGTTGCAGGCCCATTGAATATGTGTATCTATGTAATGTGTAAATAAAAGTGATTGCTCAGTGTACATGCAATGTGTCTCTCCACCGTTGCCCCTCCCTTCACCGTGCAGTAGTGCGAACCACCCGGGTGTCACCTGTGACTTTGCTCTCGAGTCTCCTCATGTCGCAGGCCCATTGAATATGTGCAGCTATGTATTGTGTAAATAAAAGTGATTGCTCAGTGTACATGCAATGTGTCTCTCCAACCTTGTTCATTTGCGCATTGAATTAAACCAAACAGTAATATAAATCATTTTTCAAAATATATAGAATGTCTCCGTATTTATGGTTCTCTGGGGCTGCAAATACACGCACACAAAATGCAAAGATGGAGTGTAAATTTCAAGTCCTGTGAGATGGCCTTACACTGAATGTAGCTAACTAGGAATGTGTGCTCGTTCAAAGTGAAGGTCAGCTGCTTTGATTTTTTGCTCGGGTGCCGGAATGGCCCACGACTCAGTATAAGGTTCTATTGTTATTTGACCTTGACAGGCCGGGACCATCCCGAAAGACTTCTTTTTGGGGGTGTGGTGCAATAACGTAAACGATAATGAATATAATTTCAGAAACGAAAGCCATTTAATGTTCGTTCATTAGAAGAAATAACGTCGGCATAGAAGGAGTGGTATTTCGGGGCTGCCCTACGCACAGACACAATGGAAAATGCAAATATAATGTAAGTAACTAGATGAGTTTATACCGCAATTTAATTACTATACAGTAGCTTTAAAGACGGGTTAAGTTGTACTTGTTCGTTCTATGTGGCATATTGTTTTGTACCGCGCACTATCTTGAGGAGAACCATCTCCTTTTACGGAAGCACCTCAAAACCTTCCTCTTTGCTTCTGCTTTCTCTCTCCCTCTCCCCTGCTACAACTGGTCCACTGTCTGCGACCTCGGTCCTGGGCCCTTCCACTCTCCACCTGCACTGCCTCCCTGTCGACCCCTGCACTGGGGGACTGTCTCAGTATCCTTGCACTGTCCTACCTATGAAATAATTTCCCGACCTAATATATAAAATGAATAATTTTAATAAAGATCTGATGGTGAGACTAATTTCATTTTTTATGTTTTTAAAACAGGTACATCCTTCATTATTGTCTGTGTCACGAGTACCAGACACCGGCGGATGGCTTTTACAACCGCCAGTTGCTTCTCCGCGTGAACAACGTTACCACCCTGACCATTTTATGGGACGATCGCCAAGTACAAGTATGCCCTTACGCGGTACTAATGGCTAGATGCAACATACATACCGTTGTGGTGGCCTAGTGCCTCGTTGTTGGAACAGCCATGCGATTATCAGTGCGACCGAAGAGCTTATTTTATCGTAAACCAACACCCTATGTATTGCACACGAACATCGCTTGCCTCAAGACGAACTATTTTGGATCGAGAGCAAATAAAAATGCAAATCGCTGAATATTCTCTAAACATTTGATGTCCAATAAATGTACTTTGCCAAATGTACAATCTTGCCGTTTGCTTTTAAACCAGTTTCATATTCCGAATTGTGGCGCTGTATTGTGAGATGATCTAAGACCCTGTGTACAGCAAAGGAACATCGCGTGCCTCAAAACGAACTTTTTGGAACGTGAGCAAATAAAAATGCAAATCGCTGAATATTCTCTAAACATTTGATGTCAAATAAATGTACTTTACCAAATTTACAATCTTGCGGTTTGATTTAAAAGTACAGTTTCATATTCCGAATTGTGGCGCGCTGTGTTGTGAGCTGATCTGTGTTGGTTTCCGGGTTCTGTGTGGAGTCGCGTAGAAGACGCCTGGGCGCGTTTGCCTACGCAGCGCAGTCACGTCACGGATAGAGGCGGGGAATATGAATGTTTTGATAAAGTCTGTTTCAGGGGCGGGGGATATGATTTAGTGCCGCAAACGCCGGTGAGCCAGGTCGATGGGGGGAAATGATAGGATTATCACAAAATGGCGGCTGATTTCGAGTGCGTTAATTGACGAAAAGTCGGGTAAGGTCCATAGGAAAGTTTTCTACGATCTACTGATTTATGCTTAAAAACACATGGCCGAACCGTAGGGACAATAAAAAAAAAAGTCCCCGAACTATCCTTTAAGCGCTCAGCCTCTACCTGAGAGAGTTCTATCTAATGGGTATGTAAAGTAGTAGTCTGGAGTCGGATGCAGGGTTAACAAGTTAAGATTTATTGCTGTGTTAACCTTTCCACAAGCCCCTCACTATAAACAACAAAACATGATTTCTTCGGCTCCTCCGTTTTTTGCTGCAAAAGGGTTAATCAATTCAGAGTTCGTAAGAATGTCCTCTTATGCTTCTCGCCTCTTTGAAAACATAATAAACTGCTCACATAAATTCCTTTTCCTCGGACGCTAGCTTTCCGTTCCTTTGCCAGCTGTCCACGTGGGTTTCACAAAAACAAAAAAACAGGAGGAAAACCCACGGAAGAACGGTCCTTGATATGGCTTACAGCCCAGTTTCCCTTGTCAGTGAATCCGCCTCGGGTGTGAGTTTCTGCGCTGCCACTCCTCGATCCTTTCCTGGCGGAGAGTCTGCTTCTTGATAAGGATCTCCACAATGCCGCTCCTTCAGCCTACTAGTACGCCCAATGTACATCACCTGGGGATTCCTCCCACTCCTCTGTGGTCTCCGGCCAGTGTTGCTGCTGTAACGAGAGACACCTGGTGAGTTTCCCGGGGCTTCTTTTAGCTCACGCTCTGCTCCTCCCCTCCATTCAGCTTCCACCCGCCTTCCTTGCCCACTTCCCACACCTGCAGCCAGTTTTCTTTCCAACCTCCACCCCGTTCCATACACTGTTTGTCCAGCCCCACCCTGTGCTTCTATGTCTGTACCGGTTACTATACCGCATGACAGGACTGTACCTATACCGCTTCCCTTTGTTCATGTTATCCTTTCCCCCAACTTGTCTCAATTTCTCGTGGTGGTTTATGGGACATGTAGTTTTGTTTTGACCTGCTGATATAACCTTTTGGGGGCTGGGTCTGAAAGATAGTATGGCATCGTCTTTTATATCCATCGCCTCTTTGACCTCCTCACAGGGTAATTGGCAGATGAATAACCCTTGGACCATGTGTTGTTCTTACACGTATGTACTGTTACACCGTGATATTGTTTGTTAATCCCTTTTTTTGTCTTTTTGCTAAATTGGTTAATCAACCTTCACTTCTTGCTGACCTTTTGATGTCTTTATTTTTTCTGACATGGAGACTCTTTCCAAAGTCCCTGTGAAATCTGCAACTGCTTTTTGATGTGCTGCCCTGAATATCCCATATAACTACAAGAGCAGTGGTATTGTAACCCAAAACATGCCAGTCATTGGCTGGTAAAAGTTGTTTACTTTTCATGTTAGTGGCACTCTTCACAGCCCTGTTCTCCCTTGGCTCTGTCCACAGGAGCAAACATGTCTACCAGGTTGTTTAAAAATTCCTGTGACCAGGCGATTTTCTTTTTAGCCCTTCTTTCTGTGGCCTCTTTGCCATACTGCTTACGTGAGCGCTGGTCATAGCTCACAAAGGCATCCAAGTATGTAAATTGTTGTACTGAGTGGAATGCATGTGTGTATTAGGCCGAGATGGGGGTTAGGCTGGCTCGCTGTGCTCCACTAAGCAACCCAAGATGTATGGATGGGTGCTGGGGAGGTCAGGAGATTTAGAAATTGCAAGAGATTAGCAATGTGACCAGCTTGACCGAAATTCTATTTGTGAATGAGATCCAGTTGTGATATCTATCACAAACACTTTGGGGAAAACACCATCAGACAAAGAAATACGTTTGATGCAAAATTGTCTTTATTCGGAGCAGAGTAACACGAACAAAAGAACCCAAGGGATGGGGGTGGGGGAAGTTTCCCTGTCCATTCTCTCTATCCCTCAGTAGGTACCTTGCTCACTTGGCCGTGACCTATTTGTAGGTACCTTTTCTCCCTGGGGGTGCCCTATTTGTAATGTGGTGAAACAAGCTTTTGTGCAGGGCACGATGACCACAAAGCTTCTCAGAGCTTAAAAACAGTTTTGGAGAGCATAAACGGATAAGTGGTCATTCACAAATAAGTAAGTGAGTAAATAAGTCTGCAGTCAGAATACCTAACATTGTTTCCATAATTCCACCCCAGAGCAATTTGTATTGCACTCGTCCAGTTTTTGTTGGACTTCCCTGGACCCTATTAACGTCCTTCAGCAATAGGGTCGCTCCAGTTATCATTTGTTCATTGGAAAGTAGTTTCAAGTACAAGACTGTTCCCCAATGTAGTTCCTTCACTTGATACCCCAGTGTACCCTCTCTGCCACTCTTAGTCTGGGTTTCCACCCGGTGTAATTGCCATCCTAGGAATAAAGGTTCTCTGTTGAAAGGAGGCTTGTTGAGGAAGTAGCCACTAATTGAAGACCACTGGTTTGATAGTTTGACGCATCTTAGGCCCTCTTAAAGATTGTGACTCTTTGTAAGCAGACCTCACAGAATCATTACAAGGTGAGTGTGGCCTGGAGGGTTTCTAGCTTGCTGGTTAGGTTCTAGTTCACTTTCTTGTCTCTGTTACGCTCACCTGCCTCCCACAGGGGCGTCGATCGGACCCGGACAGCTGCGACCTCCTCCAACGTGAAGCGTAGTGCAGAGATGACAGACTGGACTGGACAGCCTAATCTCGTCTGCTTGACCCGTAGAAGTATTCTCCTTATGTTTGTAAATGATAAGCTCTCCATCCTGCGTGAAATGCAGGGGCGCGTAGATACCAGTTACTTCACTGGTTTGAAGGCGTTGGAAGAGTTCCAGATGAATATTGACTCCGAGGCTCCAGGCGAGAACCCGTAAGTATAAAGTTCAAAAGAGTTCAATATGTCCGATGTTCACTCTTGTACATTCCTTTCTTGTGTTGCAGCTGGGTCCAAGGGAAGATTGTCTTGTGGCAGCTGATGGTGTTCAGGTAAGAGTCTGTATTACCCAACACTGTCCAGCAAAAGATGCGTGTGTTTAAATTGCTGGTTTCTCTCTCCTTACAGGTGCGGCGTAAGAAGTTGCTGTTTGTTACAGAATAATGCCTCCGGTTGTCAATCAGGTAAGTCTATGGTGGAGAGGTTGTATTTGTTGGCTCTCTCGGCTCACCTTATGTTTCTTTTGTTCCCTAGATGGTGGAATTCGGACTGGAGTATGGCGCGGCGCTGCAGCTGGCGATGCGACGCGTGTAGAATAATGAATAATGTCCTTTTCAAGTTCGAAGATGTGATGGATCCGGAATTCGGGTAAGGATTGAAATAATATCTGTTTTCTAACCTTTCCTTCTTCTTTCTTCTATTGCTAGGAGCTCTGGATTCGAGACGGGTGTGGCTGAAGACTGGATGCTGACTGCAGGAACGGTGTGCGTTACGTTGCTGGATGCAGAATAACGCGAAGCATGTGCTGCTGTTCGAGTGTGGTTTAAATAGCCTCCAAAGTAGTTCCAGGTAAGAAGTCCCTAGAACCACACCCAAGTAAAAAATAGTCCCTGTAGTAAAATAGTCCCATCCAGGCCTCACGTTGGCTTGGATTAATTTGCAGCATGGTCTGCATGAGGTAAGTAAAGTCTATGAGCCTGGCGCCTATGGTGCCAGGACTGATTTCTATTATGAGCCTGGCGCCTAAGGCGCCAGGACTGAACCCAGACAGCCCCCAGCCGGGGCTGCTGGGGTTTTATTAAATATCTGGATGCCTGCTCCCGGGGCTGATGGGCTTGATCCGGATGCCCGGGGGTAGGCATCATGACAGTCTCCGGGACCTGAACTTGCTGCCACCCAGCCCAGTCTTAGTTGCCTTGTCTGTGCCCACTTGTTTTTATGGGCATGTTGATGAACCTCAAAGCTGCCCCTAGACCTGGCTGATGTTCAATCTCTTCAATGTCCTATCACATGTTCATTCCTCCCTCCCGCTTTTTGCAGATCATTTTTAGGTTTGTATTATCTTACCTTCTTACTAACTCTATCCATGTGTCTCCAAGTCCTTCCCACCCTTTGTCTTCCTTAGACTCTACTTCATCTTGCCTCCTACAACTGATATACCTTCTCGGCTTGCCATTTCTCCACTGTTATCCCCTCAGGTGTGCAGAAGTGTTTGGCTTGGGCAGTCTGCGGGAAGCGGATGAGTGGCAAAGACGATAATCGGCCCTCAGGGAGACCCCAAGTGATACTTTTTGTTGCTTTTCTTGGTGATTTTGATTAATTGCTCAGTCTCCCCTGAAACTTGCCAATGCTGGACTTGCTTAATTGTGACATGCTAAAGTCTCTTGGAGCACATTTGTGAAATGAATTGACCTCTCTTTTTAAAAGAGTACTTTTCCTAAACGTTTACCTATAATTTTGAATATAGGCAGGGGAAAAGGCGTGTGATATTGCCTGCCTGCTCTCTCCGTTATCTAACGGGCTAAGATCATAAGCAACCGTACGTTCAGTAGCAAAAGGCCCATTTATGACCTATGCAGTGGGGTAAAGGCGAGAGGGGCACTAAATACCTCCCGCTTAGATTCCTCGGCGGCCATGAGTTTGGCGATTATGACTTCCTTGCCTGAATCCCCAAAGGAATCAGAAATAACACACAAGGACCTAATAGAGCGCCAAAAATACCCACGCCTACCGCTAAGCCTACCTATAAGTCTGAAGAGCATGAGAGTGTACAAAGGACAAAAGTGCTGTCACTCAAATCTATTACCTCATATTTTAATACTATCCAAAACAAAACTGCTCCAGTACCTCTGGAGTTCCGAAGCAATTAGGGGCAATAGTTTATACTATTCCATCACAACCTCCTCTCGGATTGTGAACTATTGGCAGTCTCGGAGGGGCTGGAGGAAGAATCGGCAGCAGATTATTTCTATTTAAATCACCATCCAATATTTGTAGAGGCAGTTGACACTGACCCCGATTCCTCAATTATTTCCTATTCCTAAACTCCAGCGCCGGCTGAACACAAGCATTTATCTTCAATAATTGGCCAAATTGATCAATGGGTAGCGAGTGTGATGGATCCTATACTATTAGAACTAAATCAAGTCCTGAGTGCCCTGCTGGCTTTAATTGAAAATCTCCAACATGAAACGAAAACCCATTCGACACTTCTAGATCTGATTTGGGCTAAGCTTGACAGCTTGATTGACAGTCTTCTGGGTCCTATAGTAATGGCTGGTGTGACTGCAAATCAAACCACAAATGAAGAAATCTATGCTGCTACTAACTTGGTGAAGTTATTTCACATCAAGATCCCACCAGGGTCATTGAACCACAAGCGAGTGGTAAAGACACAGATGTACTTTTAGTGGGTGAAATCAAAGGGCTAGAAACGCAACCCAAGCAACTGTCACCCCTGCTAAAAAAATCCCTGTTTAAATCTAAAGGGAAACAGCAAAAAAAACCTCTAATGCCATCACAAGATCTTTTTTAAAATCCTTGACCGTTCCAGCCAAAGAAGATCGAAATATGAATAACTGTCATGCCCCGCGTTCCTGCACACGGACGACTAGGGTCATCCGTTTCCATGTGGAAGTTGCCTTGGCGACTATTTCCAAGTCGCGGGACACGCCGCACTACATTTCCCAGCATTTCCCCTTATTGCGATCACATGACATGCCGACAACGCGTCTCACGTCCTGGGAAAGATACTCGTATTTAACTCAGCTTGTCCGTGCAACGGGTGCTCCTAAAACTAAGCAGTGTGTTGAAGTGCCCGATTCTCGTTATCCTGTTTTCTGAATCTCCTGGACCCGGCTCTTGCTTTAAGGACTATTCCATACGTCTCCTCCCTTACCATTTCTGGCGCCAAAACCCTCGACTGTTTTCCCTTTGGTAATCGAACCCCTGGCTTTGTATACGGATTGCTCTCTCCTGCTCCTGTTTGTTGTGACGCTTTCGGATTTGCTTCCTCATCACTGAACTTCCAATTAAGTTTTGTTTATCTCTGGCTGCTATTTCCACGGACTTCCTAATTCCCCTTCAATATTCTACGCATTCTGGATTGTTTCATGGTACTTTTCATTTTGTCACAAAACACATCACTCTACGCATCAACGTGACTATATGAACGCTCTCCTGATTCTACTGGTCACTACCTGGATTGCTTACCTTCACTTCAGGGACGCTTTGCTGAATTGAACAAGGGATTGCTTTTTGGACACTAGCGGCGCCCTCTTCCTGCATCACCTGGTTTCCGTGGTGTGTTTGGACTTACATAAGGTTGTGGGATTTCTTTCTGGCTAAGCAGGTAAGAGAGGGTAATTGTGGGTGGCTGGTCGCTGCATTTTGGATAACCTTAGTTATTCTATTGAATCATTGTTTTGTTTGCTCCCTTAGCTCTGTTGTCGCTGCTCCTGCCTTTTCGCTCAAGCCCCTGGCCTGTTCGTTATAATTAAATTCCTACAGGCTATGCTCTTGGGGGGGGAAGTCTTGTTTAGCATCACGCGCAAGCTGTCCCGGAAGAATCTGGTTCGCTGCACGTTCAAGCCACCCCAGAGCGGAAGGGCTTCCCGAGAGTCGATGCTGACTGTATCCTTTACACGACTGTATCCTTTTATAAAGTTTGTTTAAACTGTGACAATAACAACAGTGATGTTTGTCTAAAAAAGCTAATTCGACTGGGGGCTGTGCTACAGTGGATTACTGTAGAAAAGAATAGTGGTGCACACCTAAGTAAATTATAGATTCAGTTGGTCAGGTAGAAAATTAAGGTAAATACTTAGTTACATTTTTAGGTGCGGGGGAGGAACTAGGATCCTGACACAAAACAGAAAAGGAGAAGAAGATTCAACCTGGGAATCCTCCCGTCCCCTGCACACTTTCAGGTGTTGGCATCTAGCCAAGTACTGTAAAAATTACATTAATATTTGAAAATAGTTATAATTGGTTCATGACAGTTTATATACAAAATGTTACAAGTATCAAACAATGTACAGAGAAGCAAAGAAAAATGTGTCGGTTTTTAGAGGTTACGCGTTTCGAGGATTAGATCCCTTTCTTCAATTGGCCAAGCACAGACTGTCAAAAAAAACATAAGATTACATTAAATATGATCAACATATTTTACAATTCACAATCAGCAATTATATAACCAAAGAAACACTTCTTTACATATTACAAAATTTCAAATGGATCCTTAACAGTTTGCAGATAATTCAATTTAAACATTTTAAAGTCCAAATAGAGACAGATCAGTGTGCATATCTCTTGAAACCAACAGAAAAATTTAAAATATAATTTGTTGTCTTTAAACCTGTGCATTAACAGTTACACATGGATCTTCATCTTGATCTTCTATACAACATACAATGTTATTTTTACTTCTAGACCTCGACATGTCTAGGGCTCCTTCGAGGGTCATCCATACCACATAGATTTTTGAATTTTGGCGCAATATTTAGATTATGAAAAACTTGATGTTATACAAAGAAATGGCACTTACCTATTTCCTTTCCACAAGTATGTTAACGTTCTTATTTTTAACACTTGTCCTTCATCTACACTGGAGGCAGTCCTATATATATATAGTTATCTTCACCCCTCTTGCCCCCCCTTTTTTTTTTGCACTCTGTTAGTAGGGGTGAACTACTTCCACACAGCGCTGGTCGTTGGTGCTGTCCTACATGGATTTTTTTCATTTTTAGAAGATCAAGAGGAACACAATGGGATTGACTAAAACTGTATATCGGGGACCAAATGTGAATTATTGCACAATGAATGAAGGAATTAGGTCAGATGTAACATAACCTAATGAAAAAGTATTAACCAATCAAAACTGCATCATTCTGGAAAGTCCTCAGAAAGTATCTTTTGAAGGAGCTATGCACTTATCTAATAATTATTAATTATTATTATCTGGTGCAATTGGCAGGAGAATATGTGAAGGAAGAACATCCTTAGAAGATGGAGATTATCAGAGAAGAACATGTGGATCTAGCCTGTTGAGGGGATTAGGGGTCCTGAGGTATGGGCTGAGGAGGTGGTTCAGTAGCGAGGGACTGCTTAATCGTCCAGAAGGCATGGGTGGTCTTGAAAAAGTCATCAATCATCCCCAAAAGTAAAAAGGGTAGTTGGAAGCTCAGGATAAAGTGTCTTCTCCTGACTGAAAGGGCTACTGTCGTGAGTAGGGCCGGTATACTCTCTTCTGCGGGAAATCCCTGCATTAAGAGCTATATCTGCAATGAATCTGGAGAGAGTAGACAAGAAATGTATTGAACAAACAGACGTATCCATTGTAGCTCTCTTTTCTAAATTGGTGTTTCATCACATTGTGAAATAATTCCTCTCTCTGAAGATACGGTTTTGAAATCTTTCCTGTTGATGAAGGTGGTGTGCTGGAGCCCAGATGCAATAATGATACCGTGGTGGGCTCTCAAAAGTACAAATGAAAGGTTGTGAAATGAGACATCGAGATAAAAATGCTGACTTGTCATGGGTAGCAAGCTCCCTTAATGGTCAGCGAGAATCCCCCATCTTTAGCGGTTCTGCCATATTGTCAGCAGTGTCCTGGAATAGCTGCGGGAACTCCCACCTATTTACAAATTCTATACCGGGGATCGGAAATGGACAACGGTTTGATCATTCTGGCTGGTTATTTAAATTCTACCTGCTTTTCCCAAGGCAGTAATAATGAAAGTGCAGGGGGTAGCCATCATTTGATTAAAATAAAGCATGGAGCTAGGTGGCAAAAAAGTTTTGAAGCCCTTGCTCTATATCGACTGAACGGATACTATTGGTGGTGACATCCCCATTCAACCAGCATGGTCGAGAGGTCATAGGGAATCTACCTTGGATAATAGGTTTGTTAACGATGCCTTGTATAATGGTTGTACATTTTTCAAGGTAGTTGCCTGCGAATGGACGACCATGAGTTGATTCAGGCCGTATTTGATTTTGCAACTTTAAAGAAGTTGGCCAGAGTCGCAGTTGGGCTAGTCATAAGTCAGGAGGGTGACGGAAGTTGTGGCCTCTGCTTCGATGGATTGGAATTTGAGTACTTTTAACACTAATAGTCTTGACCGCTTCCTTGATAACATCTTGAAGGGGGTGGAGCTGAAGCCTCACTCCTATGTTAATAAACATCGCCATCAGATTGTTTATAAGCCCCTTCAGGGCTAAAATTGGAGCTATTAAATTCCACTATTGCGATCACCAAATATCGTGATTAAGGGAGATTTAAAAATGTTAGATAAGCTTACCGAAATTGGAGTTGCTGTCTCTGTGCAGAATTGCTACAAAATGATGCAGAAGTTATGCTGGAAGTATTATGTAAAAGCAATTAGACAGCCTTATGGCGCATCATTAACGACTTGGGCAGAAATCAAGCTGACTTGCAGCTGAATCCGATTGGGGAACAGCAGTGGGTCAGTTATTTTGAACTAGTCTTGGCCAGTGTCCTGAGAGTGATGAGACTTCGGTCTTATCCATTGAGGGAAAGGAATTTGGCTGGCATCTAGACTTCGATGAGGAAAGCATTTTTAACATCCAGGGTTTAAGTAGATCAAGGGCTCCAGGACCCAATAGATTGGCCAATGTGGTTTTCAAAGACGATCCTGCTGCTTGGTCTTCACTTCTGACTATTTACTTCAGGCAGATTATAAAAGCCAAGATATTTCCTGCATCTTGGCATACTGCCTTTCTTATTTCCTAAATATAAGAAAGGCAACCGTAAGAATCCGAAAAACTAAAGGACGATTTCCATCCTAGATGCTGACAGCAAGGACTTTGGAGCCTTGTTGTTAAAGCATCTGGTGGCCTAGGTGGGTGAGGCTGGACGACTAAAAGAATGGCAGACTGCTTTTTCGAAAAAACTATACTACGATGTGAGGCAGACATGGTATCACAAGTTAGGACACAGACACGCGATACAAGTTTCAACACCTTTATTAAGTTTGACTGGGTTTGGAGACGTCCTAGCTGGCCCTAATTCTATAATTGTAATGCGAGGGGAGAGTATTCGATACTCTCTCCCGAACCACAGAAGCTGAATGAAAGTCGACCCTCCACCCGTGGTTGGCACAGGCGCCTGATAGTATAAACAGGACACCACGTGGCAGTCAGTAGGGGGGAAAAGGATTTAGGGAGAGGTTGTGGATGGGTAGGGGAGTATAGGAACACCGGAAAGAGGTTTAGGGAACACCTAATGTGGATAGGACGAGGGGAAACCACAGGGAAAACGCCCTACCTGTCTCTACTTGTAACCCTCTGTACTCGTAGCATTCATACCAAACCATACATATTTCTCCCCAAGGGTTGACAACTCTTAATACGTGTCGAAACCACAGGGTACTACTAACATAAGCTTACATACACCTTATTCAGTATATCTGGGTCTAGGATGCCAGACTGACCGCACTAGTCTCATATCATCATGTAAGTAGATTGCCATCTACCAAACTCGTCGTACTCGCATTGATCACAATGACATTGAATACAATGATGGACAAGAACACATGGCCATTGTGCACGTATAAGCAATGAACATAAAACATGACGTGGACTTGATAACATAACTGAAGGCACCATATCCCCTTTGGTATGCAGAGTCCTTCCTTGTTCTGAACGGGTTAAACTCCGACCCGCACTTAGCCCTGAACACAAGAAATGCCGTGCAATAAATCCAACATTATCCACAATTGAAAAGTAGAAACGATTTCCTAACAAACTTGTGTAACACTTATCTGAAGTCCGGGAGGACCCGCAGGTCGTCCCAGACACCACAGTAATCCGCCCGTAACTGGCAGCCAGGAATCTCCGCCCAATATATTCAGTCTTCCCCAGTACTTATCTCATGTCCGGGAGGCCTGTGAGCCGTCCCGGACGCCACAATCACTGCGTTTGCTGTCCACTCACGGCCGCTGCCAATCGCCTGAGCTCCTTCATAGAACGTGCTGCAGCCACCGCATTCCGAAGTCCTGACACGCCCACCTCGTGCTGTCGATCCAAAATAAGCCTCACCTGCCGTATGCCGCTTGCCCATTTATTGCTTTTGCTGATTGTTCACAGCTGTTCCGGGCGTACGGCTAGGACTACACTCTTCCCAAGTGCTGCTAGGAGTTGTAGTTTTACTCCAGATTTCCATTTCTATGTGTTTTTACACACGCCTTTCTTGCTCCAGCCCTTAATCCTAACAATAATGGGAGTAGTTTCAACCATCAAAGTAAATAATGCAGTCCAAGTCAGTCAGTGAAACACAGGAAAAAGTCTGTGTCAGAAACCTATACTTGCCCTCACATTTCACAATAACTAAGTGTGGGAAAAGGTATGTAAATAAGAGTATATCAAAAGAATGTCAGAACGGCAATGAAAGTGGCTCACCACTCCCTTCCCCAAGTTCAGTTTAGTGGGGTTCCTACAAAAGTTTTTTCAAGGTGGGTAGTATGCACAGTTTAAAGATTTCCTTTAAATCTGGTAGGCTGCCATCATCTATTTCAATGTCAGTTCAACATTTTTCGCAGTTCTCTTCAATGGAGACTTTCAGGCTTTCCTCACCCATTTTTACACTTTGCAAACAAACAGATACTCACAAAGTTTCTTCTAACTTATTTTCACAGGCGGCCGTTGCCTGTCTTCAAACACTTAAACATTACTGAAACACTTTTCAGCTAAACAGCTCAGCTTCATAGAGCTGAGGAGAACTCCCTTCCCCAACCTTTTGTACTTCTCTTTCACAATGTTCACCTGTCAGAGACCTTCTCAACTGCACCGTATTCTCACCCCTTTGCGTGACCTCTCTGACAATAGGGTTGGTTTCTTAATATCCGTGCCTCTTGCACTTGGTATCGTAGAATGGGCCCTCTGCCACTCTGTTCCTTCGTTCACAACAGTATATAGTTCATTAGGATGGGCCCCACAACCACTCTGTTCCTCGTTTCACAAAAATATCCATTCACTTTCACATTAGCCTTTCTGGATCTCTACATGCATCTCTTTCCCTCGTGCCCTTTCCTTCAATGACTTCCAACACATTTTGCTTTCGTTATTCCCTGTTCTGATATCTTTCAAGAAGCGTTTAACAAAGTGCCTTCTCACACGGCACTGCTCCATTACTTTGTTTCTCACCGGCTCCCTCGCCGGACAAATGCATTCAAGCTTTCAGTTCAATGTCTTTATCCTTCAACGCGTAGCCTTTTGTGTTTAATACTGTACAATCGCACGTATCACAAACCGGGCTCTCCCTTTCTTTGAACTAACTGGCTGTGATTGATTTTGCGCTTCCTTCTGCTTTCAGCTCTTCAGAGTCTTGCCCACCTGCCCCTCAGACACTCCCGGGCGGCCTCGCAGCCTCGGTAAGGAAACAAGCAGTTTGCTTACGTACAGAGGAAAGGGACTAGCCGGCCCCTCGACTCCCTTCTCTGAACTCTCCTAGCTTCTTGGAGACACTGTTCTCTCGCCATGTTTTCTCCTGCCTCAATTTGCAGCCTGTCAGTGTCTCAGCATTCCGTTCTCCCTGGCCTGGATATCGGCAGCTCTCTCTCAGCTGTTCCTCCATCTCGCCACCAAGCTTGCCTACCTTCTTGGCCCCTGTCTCGCTCTCCATGTCTTTCTGTGCTCCACTTTTTATAGCTTGGAAAACGGCCCATGAGTTTTAGGTGTGGTAATTTGACTGAGGGCCTGACCCTGGTAATCTTCCTAGTCTTAGTAGTTGGGCTCATAAGGAAAGGAAGGGAGTTATGGCAGTTGTAATATCCCATAAAAGTAGAGGGAATATGGGGTAAATTGTCAGGAAATGAGGGAGAATCTCCTCCTATCCCCTCTCTCTGCTGCTTCCCCCCTGGCTACCCTTCCTCCTTCTCCTCTGATCTGTACCCCTCCCGGAAGTCTTACAAGGATGGCAACCTTCTCCATATTTCCACTCTCGCTCTGCCGTCAAACACTCCTCTGACATCTGCCACCTCTTGAAGAACTTGACCTTGATGTCCTCAGTCTCACCAAGACATGGTTCCCGGCCAGTTTTTTCACAAGCTTTGTCACTCTCCTCCCTGAAAGTTACAAGATTCTCTCCGCTCGCAGATCCACACGGTCCAGAGGGGGTGTAGCCCTGATCTTCCCTAAGTGGATTCTTGCCTCTGTCATTCCTATGCGGACCTACTCCTCCTTTGAATGCCTTGTCTGCAGGCTTTCTCTCTCTTCTGGCCACTCTTTTACCATGGCTAGTATCTATCGGCCACCTCGTCAGATCACTTCCTTCCTTTCTGAGTGCGTGGACCTCTCCTCCCAACCCCCCTTTCTGAGTGGGTGGACCTCTCTTCCTCCCCCCTGGCCTCAACCACTCAACTCCTCCTTCCTGGTGACCTCAATATTTATCTGGATGCTCCCTGTTCCTCCTCTGGACTCTTTCGTGACCTCAGCAATTCTCTCTCCCTTTCTATTCTCCCCTCTGGCCCGACTCACTCTGCAACTGGATCCGCTGGATGTTCTGATCTCCCCCTCTCCATCCCTCTGATCACTCCTATCTCCTGGAGTGATCACTCCCTCCTTTCCTCCCATCTCTCCCTTTCGATCCCTCAGGCTAAGCCAATTCCAACACTGCCACCTACCTTCTACCTCCCCCCCGCCCCCCCTCCTCCTCTGGCTGACTCACATCCTGACAGAGCCCTCTCCATTCTCTAATCTTCTATCTCTGATACTCTGGATGCTCCTGCCGCTGTCATGAGGATCCGCTTGGAGCCCAAAGTTAGTGCAACTCTTGGTACGACTCTGACCTAGCTACCCTTAAACGTAAGTGTAGGGTGGCTGAGAGGAAATGGTGGGCTTCTTGTACATCCTCTGACAAACTGGCCTGCCGCCTGCTCCAAAGGCAATACCGGCTCCTTGTCAAAACTAAGAAGAGAGCCCACATCCATGCCCCTGTCTCTGCGGCATGAAACAACTCAGCTAAACTCTTTAAAATCTGCAAAGAGCTGACCAACCCTGCCTCAGTCTCTACCTCTCCTGTCGCCTCCCAGGCCATTTGCACGGCCCTTGCCTCTCATTTCATCTAAAAAAAACACTGTCTTCGGCCCTTCTCTATCTGCTAACTCTGGCCCTCCTGCAGCCTCCCTAGACAAGTCCAATCTATGTACGTCTCGACAAAACAGGTTCTTCCCTGTTCGTTAAAAGCCATCAAGGCCCACATTGACACCCTTGCTCCTGCTCTGGCCGACTTCTGCAACCTCTCCTTTGCCTCTGAAGCACTCTGTTGTGCACCCTCTTCTCAAGAAACCTTCAACTGACCCCTCATGCCTGGCTAACTATCGTCCAATCTCCATTACTCCTTTCCTGGGCGAACTCCTGGAAAAGCTGGCCATCTCCCAACTTAATCTCCACACTGATTCTGTTGGTTGTCTCCATGACCATCAGTCTGGCTTTAGAGCTGCCAGAAGCACAGAAACTGCTCTCCTGAACATCCGTGAAGACCTGCTCTCCAACCTTGACTCTAACATCCCTTCTGTCCTCATCATACTCAAACCCTCTTCTGCCTTTGACACTGTCAACCATGCCATCCTGATCAACCTTCTCTGTGATAACCTGGGTATCACTGATCAGGCCCTGGCCTGGCGGACCTCTGTCCCCTCTGACCGACCCTCCCAGGTCCAACTTGAGCCTGTCCTTTCCTCTATCTCACTCTCTACCTGTGGTTTTTCTCGAGGGGTCTAACCTCTCTCTGGCTGTTCAACCAATACTTGGCATCCCTTGCCCACCGCATTGCCGCTCTCTGCTCCAACTTTCAGTGCTATGCGTATGACACTCCGCTCCTTTTTAAGCTTCCCTCGGCCACCTCTTCTCCTTCTCTAATCTCCGACTCTCTGTCTGCTATTCAGGAATGGTGTGCCGCCAATGATCTCTGCCTCTTTGCCAGTAAGACAGAGATTCTCCTCATCGGCAAACCTGCACCCTCCTTTCCTGTCACTCTTTGGCCGTCCTCCCTTGGCCCTCCTCCGCTCCCACCTGTGAGGCTAAGAACCTCAGGGTCATCTTCAACTCCACACTCTGCTTCTACTCTTTGCAACTCATCCAGAACAGGACTGTGAGACTTGTCCTTGGCCTCAAGCCCTGCGATCGTATCTCTGCAGCCCTGAAATCTCTTCATTGGCTCCGAGTGGCTGCAAGGATTAAATTCAAGACCCTTTGCATTGTCCACAAAGCAGTCTGGGGCCTGGGTCCAAAATACCTTCAACTCTCCCTCCGTAAATACCTTCCCACTCAAGCTCTTCGCTCCTCCAACTTCCCCCCCTACACACACACACACACACCACACACCACCCCCCCTCTCTTCCTGTCAACCATTGCACTTGGGTCTGTATCTGTAACCCTACAGTCCCCTTGCCGCACTTATCAGACACCCCTTGTCTGCTCTTCACAGCTTGCATGTGCCACCTTGCTGGCTGCACTACCAGTTTTTGTTTTTATCCATTGCTCAGCACTTCCCACTTCTCCCCTCTCCCTTGCACTTTCCCCCTTCCCTTGAGCGACCAAAGAAATAGCCAGGCTTAGTACCACAAAATGAAATTCGCCAATCACAGGTTGAAAGATACAAGTATCTTTATTTCTGTACAGAATTCAAAGCAAAACGGATAGCTATCTGGCTCCCAACACCTCGCAGTGTGTACCAGCAGACACAGTGAGGCGTGAGAGTGCTGGACATCTTAATGTGGGCTCTTTTATACATTTTCCCAATCATTGTCCAGCCCCTCTCTAAACTAATAATTTACATGCTAGGGTTCGTGCCCAGTTTATATGACAATATTGTTTAACAGATTTAACAAGTTTGCTTGTCCATGAAGATACAATGACCGTACTGGGTCTCTGGCTCACAGTAAGCCTAGTTTTAAGAAATAACACAATATATAACAACTAAAGCACAGTGTTTGAGTTTGCTCTACATTGTTCCATTGTTTAGATGAGGATGAGGCTTGTGAGCGCAGACAACACTTGGATTGCAGTTCATACAAGTCATAAGGTGTCTTTGCACAGACCAAACAGTCTGCTCTCAGTCAGCCTAAATGTTAACACAACTCAAAGGTCGTTTGGCTCGGCTTTAGTTGAAAACGCAGTCCACCGTTTTAGGACAAGAAGCAAGAGTTAAAATCAAAATGACGTATAGTTCTTAAAATGACAGTGAAGTTTATTAGAAATCGGAGCATTTCAAACGCAGTTTTCTGTGCAACGCGAATGGGCTTAGGCCAATATTCATACCAAGGCGGTATTAGACGAATACAGTTTAACAAACCCTCCCTTTGGCCTCAACCAAGAGCATTGCCCAAACATTTGCTTTATTCAAAAACCTACGCCTCAATGTCGGTACATCCTGAATCACATTCTTCAGAAATATCCATCGCCATAAGTTCCTTGATAGTAATGTCCTCCATTACTAAAGCATTGGCAGTTTACTTGGGCGTATGTAGCTTTGGTCCTAGTGTACCTATTGTTTGTGCACAACATCCTCCTAACATCGAACATATGACAGGGGGACATTGTACACAGCAACAACAAAACAGTAGAACACCAAGAACTATCATTAGGACTGCAAAGAGTTTCCAACCCCAAGTCCCAGAACCAAGCACTAAGATTCCAGTTTCCCTTGGGGACATGGACTTGAGTACTCAAGGTGTTTAGATTTTGTATTGTCTTGAATATGGTAGGGGAGGAGTCGGGTACAAAAACACAGCATGTGGATCCCACCAATTTGCATACCCCACCACGCTCAGCTAGGGTAACGTCTAACACCATCCTATTTTGGAGAGCCACTAATCTAATTGCCTTTTGCTCCAGTGTCATGTTGTACAGAAAATCAGTGTTCCTATTGAGGGTCTTTTCCAGTACCCTTGCTAGTCTTCTAATATCCTCGGAATTATTCATTATCTGTCCCCAAAATGGCACAAAGAATTTTGCTACATCACCCATGACTTGTGAAGGAGTGTTACCATGCTCATCTCGCCTTGGACGAGCTCTAGAGACTTCAGTGGTGGTAGCCACATATACCCCTGGTAACAAGATACCCAAATAACAAGTACTCTGCCAATCTCTAGGTAACCAAGCATAAGCTTCATTGCCACAAACAAAGTAAACAGGATCTCCTACATACAAAGGTCTGTCCTCACTGGTTAGATTTGCAATCTTAATACAACCTTCGAATATACCCATTGGATGAGAACATTCCCTTTGTATACAGAAAGAAACAGAGTTGGGGCTATGATTAATAGTATAGGAAGGAGGTATGGCATCCCGGTTGCCTACGGGAGCCATCTTGAAGGAAATCAGTGACTGAAAATGTCTAGAGAGTTTATCAGAAAGCTTAATAGAAGCAACCTTCAGTTTGCTTCTATTTGCAAAGAGAGAACATCCCAGAGGTGTTGGGACCTGATTTTCAAATTCATTCAGATTAGTCCCATCGAAGTTTCCAGAAATACTATCATTCCAATGACCAAAGAATAGTGCCCTGAGTGAGGCATAGCATGCATTAGTTAAAGGAAGAGGATGAATATACCAGCCCATTCCCTTTTCCCTGTGTTGTGGCAAGTGTGAACACACCCAGCAGTCGCATGGGTCGCATTCTTGATCATTAAGAGAGTGTTATTATGATAACCCCATCTATGTTGGGAGCCTCGAGGAGGAAGAGTGTGCAGATGCACGAAAGGTGGAGACACAGTGGAGATAATTTCAGTGGGTAAAAAAGTCTCAAACGGATGCACCCTTTCCATGTACCAGAACCCAAGCGCAAATATAATTATTAAACCAACCAGTACTGTGATTAAAAAACAGTGGGTCCTCAAGGACCATGATTCTAATGAACAGATTCTTTATCAGCCACAAGACCAATAGCTTGCTCCGCACAAGTGTATTTAGGAAGGGACATTAGAAGCCTCTACGTTAGGCTCTTTTAGTTAATCCATTGGTGGCTCCTGACCACGTGGCCTATCTTGCTTGAAGGTAACTTTACCGGTCCCTGCCTCTTATTTATTTTTCTTTGAAAGAGTGTCAAGGGACTGGCTCAACAATGATTCTTTGTGGGCACAGCCAATGCTGTACTGTATGTCCGGTGTGTTGGACGCAGATCGTACCTCAAGATTCCAGGTACGGTGTGATCTGCGAACAGCTTCCTGAAGGAAGTGATGAAGCAGAAGCAAGGTTGCTCAATGGTGCAGAAAGAGCCAAAGAAGAACTTGAAGGCAAAGCAGCAGTCTCCCGAGCCCCCACGGGCTCAGGAAGAATTTCCGTAGACAAATCAGGCTTGTGATGAGCATAAAAGTGAGCAATTTCCTTCTCTCCGTTTTTTATCGTGGGGCAGAGGAAAAGGTATCTTCTTGCTGTGTGTTGCATGGATCCAGTGTTGTTTCCCTTCCACTCGTACAGCGGTCTGTGTGGCCAAGAGAACTTGGTACGGTCCTCTCCAGTGAGGTGCGAGACAGGAGGCTCTTTCAAATGATTTAACGAGCACCCAGTTGCCAGGTCGGAGTCGATTACCTGGACAGTCGTATTTCACTGGGAGGGCTTCTCGCACCTGTTGATAAATCAAATACAAGTTTTGAGTTAACTGGTCATAGTACTCAGAAAGGAGCAAATGCTCTACATCTTTTAGCTGCTTTGGTTTAGGTACATTCCAAATATTGGCTTGTCTCCCCATGATTATCTTATAGGGAGAGAGCCCTGTCCTAGACTGTGCGGTTGTCCGCATGGACAATGGAGCTATTGGCCCTTTCAAATTGCTGTTTGCACACATCTTCGCCATCTTATTCTTTAATATACCGTTGTGGCGTTCTACAAGTCCGGCACTCTGAGCGTGTCTGGCCGAATGGAACTGTTTATCGATCTGCAATCCCGTGCATACTTGCAGGATAACGGCAGCGATAAAATGTGGACCATTGTCCGACCAAATGACTCTCGGCAAACCAAACCTAGGAAAATATTCCTTCAGCATGGTTTTCGCCATCGTCATTGCTGTGGCACCTTTTAAAGGAAAAGCTTCGACCCATTTACTGAAAGCGCAAATAACTACTAGAACATACTTATAATTGTGACAGCGCTTCATTTCAATAAAATCAAAGTGTATGGACTCAAAAGGCATAGAGAGGGGACATAAACTATCCTTCTGTGTCGATGTATCTTTCACAACATTATGCTGTAAGCATACCATGCAATTTTGAACAAAACGGTCAGCAGTTTTTGAAATATTCGCATTAACCCAGAGAGGTTCTAACAATTTACAAATGGTTTTGTTACATATGCGAGTGGGACCGTGAGCCATCGGAACCATAGCGATGACATAAGCATTGGGCAGCATTCATTTTTGTTTACCATTATCTGACCAACATCCTTCATCGTCTAAACTTGCGTAACCCTCAGCTTAATGTTTAAGTTCGTCCAGAGTGGTATCAGCCTGAATGTCTTTTATACAACCAATTCCTACGTCTACCACACAAGTGTTAGTGACCTCTTTGTTATATACATTTTGGAATGCAAATCGGTGGCAGTCTGTTTGGCTATTCTGTCAGCAAAAGCGTTTCCTTTCCCTACATCTGTTACTTTCTGGTGTGCTGCGCACTTCATTATTGCTAACTAGGGTAGGAAGCGCAAGTGCTGAAAGTAGCCGAACTATCAAAGTGCCATGTTGTAACTTAGTTCCCTGCAAGGTCAAGAAACCTCTCTCTGCCCATGATCAACCAAAGCTTTGAACCACCCCAAAGGCATACTGACTGTCTGTAAATATATTCGCACTAAGCCCTTTGGAAAGTTCACAAGCTCGAGTCAATGCAATAATCTCTGCGTCCTGCGGGGAGTTATGCAGAATTCTTTTGGTTTCCACAATAATGCTTAATGTAGTGATCGTATAAGCAGCAGTGGATGTACCATCCAGAAGTTTGAAGCGGGAGACATCGCAAAACAGCTCCCCTTGTGGAACTTTTAATGGTGTATCATTTAAATCAATTCTGCCTTTAGTTTCTTGCTCTGTGGTATAGAGGCAGTCATGGGACATCTTGTCACTGCAAGCAATGTCTTTTGGAAGAGGCAATAGTTCGGCCGGATTAAATGAGCAACATCTCTTAATTTGGATATGCAGTGCAAATAGAATCAGCTCATATCTTGTTAATCGTGCTGTGAGATTTTTTTTTTTTTTATTTATTTGCATTTGGTTCAAAATACATAACAATTCATGTAGAACCTTTACAAAATTTAAAATATTACAATCATTTTGCAATTACAAAAATAGCTCTAATTCATTCTCAATGTGCTTACAAAAGCTTGCCAATTCATATATTAGGGGTTTATGAAATCCCTGCATCATTCTGGACCACAGAACTTCAAGGCAGTCCTCAAATTCAATTTCCACGAATTTCATCAATTTAAGTGTCCTTATGTTCTTAAAATGCGGACAATACAATATAAGGTGTTTCAACGTTTCATAAGATTCATTACATTCAACAAATCGACATCCCACACAATTATTTGATTTATTCATTTCCCAGTTCTTGGTTCTTTCTCTTGTATGGTATAGGTTTAGTCTGAAGCGAATATATACCTTTCGGATATTTTCACAGGGGAATAACAAGACATGATCATAACGTGGAATACGCTGTTTAACGTGTATACTGTATTCCTTATATAGCCCATAGGTCTTAATTAAATCAATTGTAATACACCAATCCATTTCAAAGAGTTTTTTCTTAGCAAAACCAGGACAATATTGTATATCCTCAACAGTTATATTTACATTGTCTAAGATTTGTTGCATTTTCGATTGATAATTAGAAAAGGATTTTAAAGTTCGAGAACCCAACATTTTATTTAAGTCGATATACAATGAATTTATTGGAGGATAATGAATCTTAACGTAATTGGACAACTGTCTCCATTTCCAACGAGATGATAATGAAACCAGTCCCAATTTGTGTCGAATAATGGCATTAGGAATTGACATAGGGAGAAACATTGCAGATTTCAGAAGAGAGCCCTGTAAGCGATCAAGCGCGCTTGTCATGTCACATAGACAAATATCTAATGTATATAGTATGACACTTTCAATTTTTATTGTCATAAAATCTATTAGCGGGATTAAAGAGAATTTGCAAAAATGGCTATAGATCTTTTTCATTTGAGATAATAGTGGTCGAGTTTTATTTCTAATGACAGTTGACCAAGCGTTAATAGAGTTGAGGGATGGAGTTGATGTGAGATTTTGCGTTCTGTTTAATAGAACGTCTACAGAATGAGGTACCATCACGGTTGGGGAGTGACCCAGAACCATAGCCTCACTTTGTTTTACAAATGCAGCAGCAACAGCTCTCAAACATCTTGGGAAAGTGCATGCAACAGGGTCAAGCGTGGAGGAAAAATAACTACACAGTCTATTCTTTCCCCCATGTTCTTGCGTTAACACAGCCAAAGCGCATCCATCACATTCATGCACGTACAACACAAAGTCCTTGTCGTAATTTGGTGTGTCTAAAACTAGTGCTGAACACAGCGCAGTCTTGAGCAGATCAAAAGCTTTCTGGCAATCCATATTCCACGGTAAAGGCAAAGAAATGCCCTTCTTTGTCAATGCCAACATTGGTTTTATCATTAAGGAAAAGTTAGGGATCCACTGTCTACAGTATGAAGCCATGCCTATCAAGGCTCTGACCTCTTTCTGTGTATTTGGGATAGACATGCTAGAGATGCTTTGATATGATATGATAGGTTATTTATAATGTGCTTAATACCCAGATGTTTCTAAGCGCGGACCCGTGAATCGAACCTGTGTTGCTCTGTGTCGTCTTGCTTCCAAGGCGAGCACATTGCCCATGAGCTATCCTCACGAGACAATCCATTTGTATCCGTTCAGATGTCAGTCTTCTCCCCTCCTTTAACAAGAGAGAGCCTAAATAGGCGACCTCCTGTTGACAATATTGAAACTTTTTTAATGAAGCCTTATGCCCATGTTCTGCTAGATGGATAAACAACAACACAGTGCCTTCTTTGCAAGCAACTGCAACAACGTACAAGTGGAAGGCAACTCGAGTGTATCAAGCTGTTTCTTCAAAGCTCTACTATAAATGCTTGGACTCTCAGTGTACCCTTGTGGTACACGAGTAAACGTAAACGAGGGTCCCCCTAGGGTGAACGTGAACAAATATCCACTGTCAACATATACAGGAATACTAAAGAAAGCATTCTTTAGATCCACAACACTAAAATGAGTAGCTGAAGCTGGAATCATTGTCAATATAGTAGTCACATCAGGCACAATCAGAAATTGTGGAGCAACAATCTTATTGATGGCACGCAAATCGATAATGAAACAGAAAGGAATTGCATTATCCCCTTTCTTATACACCGGTAGAATCGGACTATTACACAAACTTCCTGCAATTTCCTCAATCACTTCACGATGTACAAAATCAGAAACTATTCTCTTTAAAGCTTGCTCACCGTCAACTGAAATCTTGTACTGTGGCATATGTGGTAGTTTAACACCTGGTTTCAACACAATTTTAACAGGCTCAATGTGTAAAATACCAACGTTGTTATCATCAACCGCCCAAAAACATGCCGGAACCTTATCCAATTCAGTCGGTAAAGGCCTAGTCAAGAATTGTGAAACAGAGGCTCGTTGAGGTGAAATCGTCAAATGCACTCCATCCGGAGAACAGTAAATTACAGCATTCAATTATTTCAACAGATTCAACCCCAACAAATTTGTGCCCACAATTCGTCGTCAAAAGAAATGGACATGAATCAGTGAATGGCTCCAGTGAAATCGGTACCGGCTGAGAAACTGGACTAACCACTGGCGTACCAGAGAACCCTACAGAAATGTTGTTCTGCCCTGACAGTGGAATATCTGGAACCCGCGAATGATCAATGGAACACTTCCGTGCTCATGTATCTACCAAAAATAGATGCTTCCTATTCCCCACCTTCATCTCAACATAGCGCCCTTTCTGATCGACGGGAATGGGTACTGGTTCCAGACTCTGCTTCGGACTGTCCTAACGGAACAGTACATCATCAAATGCAAGATCCTCAGACATCATCAAATGCAAGATCCTCAGAAAAATAAACAGTCGAAACATTGTCAAAAATGTTCCCATTATTAACACTATGCTGCAGACTATCCTGTGAAAATGACTGTTGATTCTGAGCGAACTAACTTCTACCAGGACCCCCTATCCCAGCACAGCCTCTGGATCGTCTACCCATGGTACCGTACGTGTTATTCGATCGCTGCTGAAGGATCGGGCATTGTGCCCGCCAATGACCTTCTTGTCTGCAATAAGCACATTGGTTCATGTGTACAGACCCATTTGCGCATTACTCTGTGGTGCAAACTGACCTCTAAACTGTGTATTCCCACCTCTGGTTCCTCTTACTATTTGCTGCAATAATACTTTTGTCTTCAAGTCTCCCTTCTTCTTTTAAATCTTCTTTTTTAGTATTAACCCTATTCTCATAATACTGAGACATGTGCAATACTTCAGACTGCGATTTAGCTTGCCAGGCACTTTCGGACGTCATAATTTGTGATTGGATATCGGGCAACAATCCACGCACACGTTTTTCTACAAACAGCCTTTTTCCTGACTCAGTACTTAAGTCCTGACCGCTAAAATTTGAAAACACTTGTTCGAACCGATTAAAACATTTGGTAGCGCCCTCAGATTTGCCCTGGATGCAAGCTGTAAACTTGTCCCAAACTATTCTTTTCTTTGGAACCAAGGTTTTCAATTTAGTTACTATTCTGTCTGTCAGTGTCAATATCGCCTGTGGCGGTTTCTCACCAGCATTCCTTTCTCCATCTATCCGTTAACCCATGTGTCACCGAGCCCTGCCTGATCATCTACAGTTCTAATCTGTTTCCATAAATCAGCAGGTAGGATCACAGGGAACAACAAGTCTATATAGTTTTTATTTTTTATTTGTTTAGTTGTATAACTTTTCAAATACTTTATACAATACAATCATAACATACACTTCCATTACAATCGAACCATCAACTAAAATTAACAATTAAAATTACCAATTAAAATTATACGCTATTACAAAAACTAGGAAAGGACAGTGCAGAAATCTCCTGTTACTTTGCAGTAAATTTGGGTCATCGTATCTCACTTTCCACCTTTCTACATTCACTATGGTCAGGGACTGTAACGTCCAAGTCTATATCACCCAGTGTGAAAACTGACGAATGCAAAACAGATTATTTCTTTGTAAAATCCTTTTGGATGTTTCCTGCTATCTGGAATCGTTTGTCTAATGATATTCACTTCCTGTCTAGAAAATGGGACATGAACAAACTGTGAGACATAATGAGCTTCAATAGTAGCAGCTGCTGCGCCTGTTGCAGTATTAGCTGGAATTTTTATTTTAGGAACAAATGTCAGAGGAACCTCCCTCATTGGCAATTGAGAAGTAGGCAATTCTGAACGTTCATTAAGCAACAAAGCTAAATCAGGTGACAAAGTAGCCAAAGCAGTATCGGGTGAAAATGCTCTCTTATAAATGACCATCAAACCTGCGGGACAACAACCTTTTTCTTCATTAACTCATCCTGTAGGTACTCTACCATTACCTGTAACACTTTCCATTGCATTGCCGGAGCATACTGACTAAATGTGTCATATACTTCAATGGAAGAAATTGAAACATCCAAGATCCATCTAAGCGCGTCTCTTGTGCAAATACATGTCTCTTCACTCATTGGTTTACATGAAGGAAGAAATAGTTTCTGCACATATGAGGCTTCCACTCCATTACCATCTATTTCATCATTCTGTAACCGATCTAACTCCCTTTTTAAACTCAAATACCTTCTCAACATGCTCATGTACTTAGTGTCCCTTGAGCGAGCTAGGACATTCAAATCCCTCAACCCCTGTGGGACATTCATGTCCGTCAAATCACTCCAAATATCAGCCAAATGCATTCCCATCCCCTCTATCAAAATAGCCTGTTCGGGAATATTTTCTTGGACAGAAATTGCAACTAAAACAGCTGATTCTTCACCTTCTATATATTTCTTAGCCCATGCATACAATTCTCTTTGTCTAGCTTTAGATACTGTACCACGAAACACTATCCTTGAATCAGCACTCACCCTTTCAATCGCTACAAGTGGAGCAGAACCACTTGGAAAAGAAAGTTCAGACAAATCTTGTACAACAGGCAGTGGAGGCACTACCGCTGGCGGTAGACGGAATCAAGGGAACAGCAACTGTCGGTAAGGGCGAGGATGCAGAAGGGGAAATGACAACGGGAGGAGGTGCAACAGCGGGAAGAGGTAAAACAACAGGAAGAATCGCATAAGGAGGTGGTGCAGTGGCAACAGTCCTACACTCATTCAATAGCTTATCGATTAGCTCGCCTGAGGTATGAAAATCCTGAGACGGATATATTTTCTGTACTCCAAGTTGAAAAGTCCTATCCATACTTCTAATAGACTCTGACTGTTTCTGTTGGTCATATATTAATGCATTTCCAGTGTTAGACATATGTCGACGTGCGTGTTTCGGTTTACTCTTAAGTTGCTGCATAGCTTCCTTTCTCCAATCCTTCATTACATCAAATGCTGCAGGCCTAGCCATTTTCTTCAACAATATAGACTCTTAAGTACTCTATACAGGCTATTTCAAAACTACCATGAACTGGTCACTGAAATTCAGAAGCATGTCTAGTTTGTCTGTGCAAAAGTTTGTTAAATACAATACTATTGAAGCCGTACTTGCAGTACATTAAACAAGCCGGTGAGCCAACAGGTGGCGCCGGTTGGCCACGTCCCAAAGATTGTCTGTCTCTGTGGAATAAACCACTAAAACAGGCAGACAATTTCCCAGGCATGTCAGATTACTGGTGTTACCTGGCATCGTTTGTACTTATAAGAATAAATCTGCAACCAATATCAGGATTCTTAAGAATCGGGGCACGACTCGCCTGATTTCAAAGACTAAGGAGGTCGGATCAGATTACAAAGGATCCTCGTGGTTGGCGATTTCGGCAAAGAGCCCGCCTCGATATGGGGCACCTCGTCAAGATACCTTCTCGAATCGCTTCATCACCGTCCAGGGATCGGATCGTGCAGTACTGTCGAGGTGTCGCGTCTCATTCAAAGGGACCCCCTTTTTCTCACTCTGATCCCGGTCCGATAGCCGGGTCTTCTTTTAAGCGAGGTGACATCAGTCTTGAGGGTCCCTATTTGGGCGCCATCTGAAAGACCAAAGAAATATCGAGGCTCAGTACCACAAAATGAAATTCGCCAATCACTGGTCGAAAGATGCAAGTATCTTTATTTCTGTACAGAATTCAAAGCAAAACAGATAGCTATCTGGCTCCCAACACCTCACAGTGTGGACCAGCAGACACAGTGAGGGGTGCGGGTGCTGGACATCTTAATGTGGGCTTTTATACATTTTCCCAATCATTGTTCAGCCCCTCTCCAAACTAATAATTTACATGCTAGGGTTCGTGCCCTGTTCACATGACAAATATGACAATATTGTTTAACATATTTAACAAGTTTGCTTGTCCATGAAGATACAATTGCAGTATTGGGTCTCTGGCTGATAGTAAGCCTAGTTTCAAGAAAGAACACAATATATTACAACCAGAGCACACGGTTTGAGTTTGCTCTACATTGTTCTGTTGTTTAGATGAGGATGAGGCTTGTGAGCGCAGACGACACTTGGATTGCAGTTTATACGAGTCACAGGGTTTCGTTGCACAGAACAAACAGTCTGCTCTCAGTTAGACGAAATGCTGACACAACTCAAAGGTTGTTCGGCTCGGCTGTATATCATATCATATGTCTTGCCTTCTGGTGTCTCCTCCCCCAGGGCCCCTTTCATAGGTGATCCTCCCTCGCTTGCCCACCCCCAGGATTCAATAGCGATGACCATTCCTTGGCCACCTGAATAAGGGATTCCTGGCGACTGAGTCATGAAACACCTTCAGGTTTTTCATCATCAAATTAAATGGCCTGCTTCTGTGTTATGCTCAAAAGCTTGCCTGGCATGGTAAGAGCGTATACGATTTATGTGGCCATGACAGATCTAACCGCAGAGGTTGACCAGGTCAACTGAAACATATTATGGCAAAAGTTGGCCGGTTGGGATTTTCCAGAAGGTCTGCTGAGGTTAATATTAGCTTTAGAGTCTGAATCGAACATCAAGGTCCGAATGAATTGCAACAGAGAATTGTCAGGAAAAATTCCCACTCTTTCGGGAGTTAGACAGGGTTGCATTCTTGGACCCTATCTTTTACATGAAGACTGCGGGAGGGTCGGGTAGGTCAGTGTTAGAAAAAGGGGGGGACGGGATAACATGTCTCACCTTCAGGTACCCTCTATCCAATCCCCAAGGACCCTCCACCCACGTGATCCTCCCCCACTTGTCCACCCCCAGGGACGGGATCCGAAAGTGATGCCTCTTCACTGGTGAACTGAACAGAATATCCCTGGGAGGTAGATGCGAGAGTACCTTGAGGTTTCTCACAGTATATGGAGACGGAGACAGCGGATGCAATATGACATTCAGATGTTAATGCAATAAGTACTGCAGCTTGGGCTGATGTAGGAATGTGTGTCGTTTGATCTAATAAGACAAATTCATCATTCAACAACTCAATAGCAGGAAATGCATAAGAGGGAAGGTACAAGGACGATCTGTCCACAAAAAAATTCTGCTCCAAGGGAACCTCTGTATGTCAGGCCTGACGGTAGTAAATTGAAAAACAATAGTCACACAGTCATAGACATGTTCTTCATGCAGCACTGGCGCTGGTAAGAATGAGGCAATATTATTGGGGCACACACGCTCTAATGTGATGGAAGAATTGTTATAGAGCGTTTCTTCGTAGCACTTTAAATGTTGCTTTTTTAGGTGTTGTGTTTTGCATCAGTGTCTCGGATTGGCCTGCAACACTGACTAGACCCTCCAATGACAACAGCCGAGTCCCAAGGCTGGGACCTAAGGCTATAGAAGCCTGTCTGGGCCTGCTCAAAGGAAGAGCCAGCTATATGCAGGAAAACCGTCCCCAAGTAGACGAAATGCCCCCTGAAGCAGCTAACGCTACCGAGCACACCATTGCAAACATGCCGCAAGGCCTTTCCAAGATGGCCAACTGCTTTCTGCTACGCATCCAGCCCCTCTTGGGCTCTGATATCCCAGAGAACCAAACCCCCAGCATTTGGGCCTCGGATTGGCCTGCAAAACTGACTAGACCTTCCAATGACCAGCGCTGGCAGGAGGAGCCGTCTGAGTACCAAGGCTGGTACCTATAGCTATCGGAGCCTGTCTGGGTCTGTCCGGGCGTGACCAGAGCGTCCGGAGCCCAACGATCCTCTACCATGGCCACCACAACACCCGGATATCAAATCTTCAAACACATGCTGATCGCAAGCCTGGATTGAGGATGCCTCGAGTGTGCACTTCAGCTGCCATACACATGAAGGTAAGGTGCTAACACATACAATCTTGACGTGTCTCAGCCTTGCTTTAATACCCTTACTTGATCCACGTCTTCCTCAACCCACCCTCTTCCCACCCCTGCTCGATAGCACACTTGCGACAACATAGTGTGCTAAAGGCTGCCACTTCCCAGCCCTCACCATTGGACACCACACCGGTGCCCTGGAACGGCCACGTACAACATCCCGGAATATCCACCCCATTTATGACGACAGATTTTGTGCCTCCCCACCCCCCGCTAGAGCCCCTAACCAATGTTGGCTACACCGTCCTGTAAACACAGACCCCTCCCGACCCACAGACAAACGGCTTGGACTGTCCATGGCCCACATCCTTCCTCTCCATGTGGATGTCGAGCCTTAACCTACCCTCCCAGCGGCTAGCTTCCCCTTAGTTAACTTTAACACCCACACGGCTCCCATCAGCGTAACTACGCAGCAGCTAGCTGCTGAGCCAACAAACGACGAATCTCAGCACAACAGCGACAAACACGTCACTGTACAGACCACCCGAGAGCATACTCGGTCACCACCACATAGGTTTGCACAATGACTGGTCAGATCCAATTTCATTGCTGCAGTCCCAGCTGACCCTGCTCCTCGGGCAATCAGAACCCCTTGTGTCAGCAAAACTGACCACAAGCAAATCACTCATTGCCCCCCATCTCGCTCCCAGGCCACCCCACGAAACAGACAAGTGCTACACCCCACTCTCCAGCCAACCATCCACAAGCGCTGGCGCACTGCACCCATGCTTATCCAACACGAGCCGCATATGCCTTTCCAGGAGGACGCCTCCATTTCCTCACCTTAACCACCGCCTAAAAGGTACAAGCAGGAGTGTTGCCCTGTGTTGGACCCTGAGATTGTGCAATCAGTCTTTTTTCGCTACCTACTGTTTCCAGTCCTGTGAGGAAAAACAGTTGAAAGCCCTGCTCACTAGCGCAGCAACGCAGAGTGAGGTAGAAGTGTTGCGCTGTTTGCGGGATAGCAGACAAAAGATTTTGCAGCCTGGAAACCAATCCTTCTAACTACCACTTCAATCTGATGATTGCTACCCATTAGCTGAAGGAAAGGATTGACGGCAACTGACCGGTTTTGTGGACAGCTTGGAGGAGGTACTGCAACTTCTGGAAGCTGTGCGCGTTCCCCCTCTCGACGAGACAATACTGCTAATCCCGCCTCTCTGCTACCTAAGGTGAGCCGAATGAAGGCATTCTGAAAGCTGAACTTTTTAAAGTTCAAGGTTTTAACTCCTGACGCGCTGCACTGTGATATAAACCCATGTAGGTTTTGACTCAAAGTATGGATCCCAAAGTACTTACCGTTGTCCCGGCACGCGAAACAAAGGGGTGCCGAAACTTAAACCGCTCATTCCATATGGCATTGTTCAATAAAATGCCTTCGCTGAGGATTCTAAACTCGGGTGACTTTGACTTTATAGAACCCCTCCGCCTACAACCACGGAAGGTAACACGGATTCAATGTTTGCCGGAAACCGTTTCACTAATCCGCCAACATCAAGCCTTCCTTGTCCATCTGGGATTTGTGTTGGATTAAAAACCAACAAAGATGGAGGCGTCTTAATGCTGTACCCAATATAAAAGATTGCTTTCTGGCAGCAGAATATCTACTAAAAACAACACAACAGATGCTGGAGTAAAGTTTCATGACGCTCAGGGGTGGGAATGGCTGCAGCGAGTGATGCTCAAAACAAGGTGTAATCTCTGAAGTCGTACAGTCTTAAACTGGAATACCAGAGGCTTCAACCATTGGCTATGTAATGGAGGTTCTCGGGACTTAACAGGACATGAAATATTTGCTCTGCAACAGACATGAGTTTCATTCAACATTGAAGGGGATGGATATGTAATATTCCAAACAGAGGCTATTAAGGGTAGTGTGGGTCGCCCAGCAAGCGGATTGCTGATTGGTGTAAGAAATTCTTTTAACCCTAAATTGACCTTTGCAGGTCTGCCTTTCAGAGACATCTTGGCAGTAGAGGTGTGTGGTAACAGTGAGGGATTGGAACAGAAGGGTATGTTAATTGTGAACATCTATGACCCTCCTGGGACCTGCACCACAGAAGTACATATTAATAATCTGGACCAGATTTTTTTGCTATGGGGGGATTTAGCAATTACTAATCCTATTCTTTGTGGCGACTGGAATGCGGGATGTGTAGACAGGGCTGGTGGTGCGGTGTAAAGAAATGTGGCTGAATATTGTAATATGCTGCACCAAATCTCGAACACCATGGGTAAGCTGTGGCTCGGCTATCTTACGGAATGGAGCCTGTCCGTATTAAATGGACGGACAACTGGAGATTGCCCTGATAGACCAACTTAGTTTGCAGGCCAACTTGGATTATTTTACTGGCAACAACTGCCTGTTGGAACAGGTAATTTCACTGAAAACAGCTTTTAATGAATAAAGTGACCATGCAATGCTCACTCTGGTTTTGAAGCGATTAGTAGCCCTACAGCGACTCATATCTGTGGTCAGGGGCGTTGCTAGGGTGGGCTAAGGGGGCTATAGCCCCTGATCTTTTGGTTGTAGCCCCGGATAGAATCTCAGGAGCTACAGCCAAAAGACTAACTAGCCCCCAGTCCCAACAGTTCTGACATTAGTGTAGCCCCGGGTCTTTTCCAGACCTAGCAACTCCCCTGTCTGTGGTGATCTGATTCCTAATCGCGCAGGAAACTGCGTTGGTTGGAATCAGATCAAAATAACAAAACTATGCGCCTCCGTTTACTCTCAGGGGCGTTTTGATTGGAGAAGTCTCAAAGGCGAAAATGCAGATGAAATTGAAGAATGGCTTTATCAATTGGCACACACTGCAGGGGCCTGCCATAGAAAACCTCCATTAACCAGTAAAGCCAAGTCTAGTAAACCACACTCCGACATAATTCCTAACTTTGGCCTGCGCCGTATCTAGACAGGATTGTGAATGTTAGCATATGCCACACCTAGACAGAATTATGAAGATTGCCAAGCACTACACTTAAAAGGAATTGAGAATGTTGGCATGTCCCGCACCTTGATAGAATTATTAACATTGGCCTGTGTGGTATCTGGATGGTATTGTTGGGGTTGGTGAGTGCCACATTCAGACTGAATTGTGTAAGGCAGCAAGTGCCACACTTAGAATTATGAATGCTTGCATGTTAAATGTCACATAAATCACTAACCAATATAAATTCGAACTCTCTGCATACTTAAAAAAAACCTCACACAACCATCTCTCGCACAGCCAGCTGCACGCACTTCACCACACTGCAACAACACATAAGCCGCACCAACAGCACAAGAAGACTGACACCGATCCAAAACTTGCACCAAAGCTCAGCACCCGGTGTCTACCGAGTTGAAGCTGCCAACAGTACACCACTCCTCCCACTATCCTACGCCCTCTTCACCTTGCTAACCCATCCCACCTTTCTCATTTACAGATCCTCCAGTGCGCCTGGGGACCAATTCCGTTGGTGACGGTGTGCTATATAAGTACCGTTAACATGACATAACATAGAGATTCGTGATTGTAAGCGTAGAAACATAGTGCCATTTGCGCTTTAATAGTAAGGGGCAAGCCTTATGGCCCTTCGCTTCTTGTGTAGCCCGCAATCACAATCCTAAAAAGAGAATACTGAACTTGGTTAAGAAAATCATCAGTTATCTATTTTGAAGGCCGAATTGCAGCATTTTGTCCAAGCTTTAAAGTCACAAGACACCGGTGAAATATGGAAGATCCTGGCCACAACTCAGGGGGTGTGGGGGGGGTAAAGTTAAACAAGATCATAAATCCATCTGGTGCTGAATGCAGCATTGCTTAATTTATTTTTTATTTTTTTATTTTTTACCCTCTAGCACCTTCAGGGTCTGCTTTCTCTGAAGTTTCATGGCCACTGCCGATGAGCAGGAAAAACGTAAGACATCTAGAGCACTAGGCCCGAATGGCTTGGCTAATGCAGTTTTAAAAAGGGACCCTGAAAAGTGGTCACAGGTGTGCTGCTCATACTGTTTTCTCGTGTGTGTAGAGAAAGAAGGATACCGTCCTCATGGCAGCAGTCTTTTTTTCATACCAGTTTACATAAAAGGGGAACGGTCAAACGTTAACTACTACAGACTGCTTTCCAGGTTGGACAATACGGATCTGCGTGATTTATCCGTCGCGGAAAAGTCAGAGACAGAAAAGTTTGCATGAGAAACATACGCACTACAAAAGGTTTGTACATTTCCCATACAAACATATATTTAAAAACCCTACACACCCACACCACACCCCCAACATACCCCCATGCACACCCTACTTACCTTTGAAGAAGTGCTGTGTCCCTGCAGCGCCAGTCCCCTTTCACTTCTGTGATCGGGAACCAGCGCTGCAGGTTCCTTTTTCTTTTTTCGGGTGTGCTGCGGGGGTGTCCCCCGCAACTCCCACTCACTATACTGTATAGTATGGGGAGCGGGGTATTGCGGGGGACACCCCTGCAATCTTTATTTAAAAAAAAAAAAAAAAGTTACCAATCTAAAATGCATGCCACCAAAGGTTCAAACTTTTGATGTTCGAACCTTTGCTGGCATGCATTTACGACCTTTTTGTATATGTCGGAACTTTAGGTTTGGTAATTTTGTACAATTCCGGACAATGCAGGTAAAATCTTTGCACCCTTGGTATTTAACAGAGCTACAGAACTGGGTGTACGCTAACAACGTACTCCACCCAGTTCAGACCGGTTTCCGGCTCTGGTACCACCCGTAACATCAGAGCCCTGGACTGCCTGATACAGGCTACCCGTAGCAAGTCGGACACTACTCTGTACATTGCATTTGTGGATTTCCAAAGTGCATTTGATCAGGTGAATGGGGATAAACTCTGGTTCAAGCTTAGGAAACTGGGACGCCCCAATTGGCTTGTACATATTCCGATTCTTCTACACAGTGATAACCGGGCAAGAGTGAGGTTGGACAATGAAGGAATGGTCACTTCACCTATACCTCTAAACAGGGGAGTTAAACAAGGGTTTGTAATGGCACCCCTATTGTTTAATTTGTACTTGGCCTACCTTTTTTCCCGCCTGCTTCGCAAAGCAAATTTTAAACCCCAAGATAGGTCAACAACCTACACAGTGGGTATGTTTTATGCGGACGATGTGGTCCTGTTTGACTGCACTTACACCGGCATGAAGTACATGCTAAATGAACTTGCAGTTTATGCACAACATGATCTGACCATACATCTGGAAAAGACTAGCATAATGTTGGTATCCAAGAAAAAAGTCAATAGAACAAGGATGAACACCATGCTTAGAACCATTGATTATGTTCAGTCTTATCCTTATCTGTGATTAGAGATAAATGACACTTAGACTGGATTGTGTCTTCCCATGTATTCCTCATCGTTTGACGTGCATTGTCCAGCCTTAGCTACTTCGAAGAAGTATTTAGACAGTGGGCATAGCGCCTGTTGGCTTCAGTTCGTTTTCCGTGACAGCATTTGGTTTGAAGAAATACGGTGCGCTTCTTCAGTCTTTTAAGGAATTTAAGGGAAATGGTGTGGTGTATTTATGATTGTGATTTTTAACTTGCTTAGAATAGTGAAATGTTATACAGCTGTTGAGTAAATAAATATATATTCTTTTACTTAGAAACCTCTAGTCAGTGTTTGCCTGAATCATAGTAATTGCTGTCCTTTGTGTAAATATTTTTACTGCTCACTTACTCTTGAGATAAGTCTGGCTGCTGCGCTACTGCTACCACTATAACTGTGTAGTACAGACTTGTACCAAAGGTGAAATTGTACTGTCACTTGTAATCTTAATTGTGTGTAGTGTTCCCAAATGGTACTGCATATAATTCTGCCTAACAGATACTGGCCCAGAACCATACTAATGCATCTGAGATCCTGTAGGGCCTGTGAGATTGTGTATTTATCATATTCTGGAAAGGTATTTTACTGTGTATGTTGTATATATTTCATATGCACTTTACAGAAAACAGCTCATAACTTCTTGTGACTTTCTTCTTGACCCATGTGGCCGTTCTCCAGATGGAGTGTCAGGAACGTAAAGGAAGCACCCTGTAAGGAAAGTAGGAAAATACATCTGGATCCTAGAAACATAGGAAAAGCACAGTCTTCTCTGCTTAGGTTGCGTTTACTGTCTAGCCACTTATTCCTTTCACCTGTAATAGACACGACTAGCGTACATGGAGAGGTCTGGGGCACCTCATCAACTGCCCCCAGGTAGCACCTCACACAGTGACTGGTCATCCATGGTCCCTAGGGTCCCTGTGAGTTCTAAAGGGGAGGCTAATGTGACTTCTTCATATGGTGCAAAGAGGGATGAGCATGCACAACATGGCGATGATAGGCAGGTTGTGAGCCCTTCGAATGCACTTAGCACGCCATTTCCTACTCACCAAAAGTGAATTTTTGCCAGCAACTAGAGAGTCCACATTTTGTGGCCTGTATACATTCTCTGTATTTTTGCCTTTAGGGAATTACTGTACTCTTCTTTGCTGCTACACAAAGGAATCGGCCATTTCATATACATTGAAACACATTGGAACTACAAACATTGTTGTACCTTGTTCACTCTGACGAGAAATGCAACAGCCCAGCACAAGTTTGCTGTCCTTGGAGACACCTAAAGTTGCGGTCTCAGAAGGATGTTGTACTATATGCTAAAACAATGGTGTGGAGGCAACTTTCACATCTTAATTATTTGCTTATTTTCCTCATTTGTTGAGCAATAGATGGAGTTTATTTCAGCTGGTAAAGTCTTTATAAAATATTGCTTTAATTTTATGGAAAAATCCACCATTTCCTAAAGGATCCCTAACCTTCAGGTTAGAACATACAGCATGTCCTTCCACAGTGATGTAAAAACATGCCTCTTGGAAATGTCTGGAAATAATCAACGTGCTGTGTGGCTCGGAGATGAGAATAATTTCTCATTATGATAAAAATAGATGGTTGATGAAGTCTTTGTTAAAGGGTCTAGCTTGAGGTCTACTGTCTAGTTGCTGCTGATGACCGACCTTAGAGTTGTGTGACACCATGATTTTGTTCTTGCCGTCTACCCTGACACAATGTCCCTCATATTCTAATGTCTGTATATCACCCTTCTCTGTTCCCTTGTGCTCTCTCTGCCCTTCTTTTTCACTAACTCCTATTAATATTTCATCCTCCCCTTCTTTTTGTATTCTTCGTCTTCCTTTTTATGCCTCCTAATTCAGTATTTCTTTTTTAAATCCTCTTCTTATTTTTCTCACTCTCCTTCTTGGATGGCAGGTGATCATTGCCCTTTCAAGCCACCTGAGCGCTGTGGAGTCCGAGAAGCAGAAGCTGCGGGCCCAGGTGCGACGCCTGGTGCAGGAGAACCAGTGGCTGCGGGATGAGCTGGCCAACACCCAGCAGAAGTTGCAGCGCAGTGAGCAGGCTGTGGCACAGCTGGAGGAGGAGAAGCACCACCTGCTGTTCATGAACCAGATCAAGAAGTTTGATGAAGATGTCTCCCCCTCGGTAAAGCTGACTTAGACTGGGGAGAGGGGAAGAAGGGTGTCATCTTTCAGTTCATGGGACAATGCATGTTTGGTTTCAAGCCTCCTATTAATTTACGTGTATCCAGAAAAAAAATCCTTTGTCTTTTAAAGGTGGTCTGGCTTCTCCTTTAATGGTTCTAGATAACACTGTCTATTGCACGCAAATTGCTGGGGTATTAGTAAGTCTTGTATTCATATAGTTACTCTTTATTCCCCTTGACTACCTGTCCTTACAACCATGGTGACAGAGATGGGAGATTGATTTCAAAATAATTTCAGAGAAACTAATGTTCTCATCTTAGAGGCAAGAATTCTTTTGAATTTAAACATGTTATTGGCAATGTTCTTGAAAATCCATAAAATAGGGTGATATTGTATGTAAATATGTGCTCTGTAAAGTGCTTTGGATAAAGGCGCTATATAAATAACACATCATTATCATTTATGGTGTAAAAAGAAAGATACCATCTTCCAAACCTGGGATGCAAATTGATCATAGTTGCAGTCAGTGAAAATAGTTACACAACACAACTTGAGTGCTCATCAGCAAGGTTTTAGCTTGTCAAATACTTTATTAAAACAGGCCTGATGGTAGCGCATGGTGTCACACTGGGCTAAATGGACTTGGTGCTATTGAACCCTTGGTGCATGAAAGCTTACAGCTCTAGGTGAGTATGTAAGAATAGTGTGCCATAGTTAATGCAAACACTCCTATTCAAATGTAAAGTATACAGTTCTAGCACAATGTTGTTTACTAGCAGTTGTGTAGCTGAAGGGTGGGGTCTTGTATCCCCCCCACATGATGTTTTAGACAAGCTATCCACTTGCTCTTCTGCAAATGTGTTGGTATGCTTCTCTGGTCCTAGTGGATCGTCTCCAATAGCATGTGGCTTTTGTTTAGCTGGGAACTCCTGCTTCAGAAAGCTTCAATTATTAGTAAGGCAAAGCTACCATCATGTACCACAATCCTCTCCAGAAATGGCCCTTCTAATCCGTGAACATAAAACTAGCTGTAGCTTGCGGTAGGGCCCAAGAAGAGCACATGTGGGAAATCTGAAATGGACATTGTTTTGAAAAAAGTATATTGTTCTTAATATGCATTCATTTAATAAATACGAAATGTTGGAAAGCTGAAACAAATTAAATTAGTACATATCTTCCCTTAATCATTTTAACAGATTCAGCAGGGATATCCCACCTTACTGGAACTGGAGCACCAGTTGTGTGGCAATGTATGTAAATCTGTTGCAGCAATGGGATACTTTATCTTTTTTTAGGCAGACAATTCTCCTGTCGCCCAGCATTTTATTAAACTTGTCCTTTGATATAGATCAGTGAAATAAAGAACACTTGAACAACAAAATGGCAGATTACTAATTTAGTAGGAGTCAGCTTGGTTGCGTTTCTCTGGAGAAGACCTCATTGTGAAAAGATCCAGCAGCTATAATTGTTTGTGGACATTGAGGTGTGTAGACCTCTTATCTAATTCTGTTCTCTTGCCTAAGGATGAGAAGAGCGCCAGCGAGGCTGCAAAAGACACCCTTGATGACCTGTTCCCTAATGATGAGGAGCCGGCACAAGGTGAGCATCCCACCCTGGATGGTGCACAACTGTGCCTTGGAGTTTTCTGTTCTTGCCTTGATGCTGTAATGCTGTTTCTGGAGTTAGTGGGACTGTACATGGGAGATTCTGCTAAGATAGCCAGAACATTTGGTAACTTATGCAGGCAGGGTGAGATGGTGGCAGCACTCAAATGACCTCTCTAATACCTACCCATGAGTCATTATCCTAACCTCAGCACATGGCACCACTGACATTTATTCACTGTCCTTGCAAGTTCTCAAATAAGATTGAAATATGCAAATGTTTACACAATGACACTGCCTTACCAGTGACTCATTTGAATACTCAACAGGCAGAACAGCTTCATGTAACATTCTTTGTACAACAATTGTAATACGTCCTGTCCCCTTTCCTCCATACTGTATGGGCATCCCCATACGGGACCACAGCCCTTTGCACCGTAAAAATAGCACTTCCCCTTTAAATGTATTTAATTTATGCATGCGTAGGTACGAGTAAAGGCATGACAGGCACGCTAACCATGCCCTACGGTGCACACATCAGTCCCTTTTTTCCATGCAATGGGAACAGAGGTCTTTACCACAGCAGCAATATTTTTTTGCTGCGCACTTCTCTCTTCAAATCATTTTACAAAGTTCCCCAGCCCTCAGCACCACCCCCCACCACCTCCACTTAAGTCAAGATCATCTGGTTTCGGTCGGTTTGCATCGTGTGGCACACCTTTCCCAGTGTTGGCCGTCCATTTACTCTGTCTGGAGAGTCTGGACCCCGACTGTAGGTGGGATTTGTGCAATGCGCTGACACTGCATTCCCCCAAAAAACAGCTTGGCAAAGTGGAGAGAAATCTTCTCCAAGTCTCCGCCGGACCATCTCAAGAAGTTTGCATACCGCAGGTGTTGCGAGAATGTAAGTTATCTTTCAGTTTTTCAGGCACCTCAGAAAGGGGACTCTTTCTGGGAGCTCCCGGACTGGGAGGGGTCGTAAAAAGATTTCTGTACCGTTATTAGGTTTGAGGCTCACCTGGCTACCAGCGCTTGCACCAAGGGGGTCCAAGGATCCTACCGGTCCTAGTACAGAGGGGCGCAAAAGTTCTACTACCTGACTTTTGTCCGTGGGCTCTTACTACAGGACGATTGTTGGGGGAGCAATTGGCTCTCAGGCCGTGACTTGGCCGTTGCGCAGGACTACCAGAGTTCCTGCAGAGGGTGTTTTGCCTCCCAGACCGGAGTCCGAGGTCCATAAGAGAACCGACCGGTATAAGTACTGAGGGCCCGTAAGGGCCTCCTCTTAAGAGTTGTATGCTAGGCACAGTCTCCCTGTGCACTCAGTCAGACTCTGCAACAGCAGGGTCACAAAATGGTGGTGAGTTGAGGCTCTGCACCGCCATCTTCGGTGGACTCCTCTCAGTCAGAAAGAGCGGCAGAGCCTGCCAGGCCTTCAAAGGCTAGTTCAGGACTTGCTACTGAGCCATTGGTCAAGGTTGACTGGTCTAGTGGCGAAGTTCCCTGGTGCACCTCATACCATATTCGAATGAGTTCCATAAGGTATGCCAAACCAACATTGTGGCACAGGCAGAGCCCTCGGACTACAGTCACGTCTACCTGGACTCCCATGGCGTAAGGGACACGCGCCTCAGTACAAACCTTGCAAGCCTGTGAGGACAGGTTTTGAAAGATGTCTACAATTAAGGAAGTTTCCTCAGATGTCTGGGGATCCTGAAGGCACTCATCAAGGAGGTTCTTCCTCCGGAGCTTCAGCAGCGGCAGGGAGGGTCGCCTGTGCAACAGACTCCCCCTTTGCCCATGGTGCCTAGACCTCAACCACCTCTACCTCCGCTTCCCATTCTAGCACCACTTCAAGCCCCCAGGCTGCACCACTGCTGGCGTTGGACAGAGGGCCTAGGGTCCCTGCACCTAGTCAGGACATGCAGGACCAGCAGAGTTTGTCTGGCAAAGAGAGGAGGAGTAGGAGGATCCCCCTTCTACAAATAGGGTCTCCAGCACTGCTTTGATAGGTGGAGTCCTTGGTTTAATCACAAGCAGTGGAAGAGATGCCTGTAATGGAAACGGGCATGGAATTTTACTCCAAGATCTTTGCATACAATAGAAAAAATGGGCAGGCCTAAGGGTGGTGTTGGACTATTGTTTCCTCAAACTCTACCTACCCCGTCAAACTTTCAAAATGGTCACACTGGCTCCAATTGCAGACTGTCTCTTTCCAGGAGACTGGGTGTGTGTGCTGGACCTGAAGGACGCATACCTGCACATACTGATTTGCCACCCTCTTCGGAAGTACCTGCAATTCTCCATCACGAGTGGGCATTTTCCAATACAGGGATTCTCCCGTTTGGCCACAATGCTGTGCCCAGAGTCTTCACAAATATCATGAATGCAGTAGCCATTCGGCTGAGTGACAGGGGTCAGCATGTCTACCCCAACCTCGATGACAGGCTTGTCAGGGCCAACTCCCCTCAGGAAGCGTTGAGGATGATGCAGTCATTGATCAACATTCTACTCCAGTTAGGATTCTCGATCAATTCAAAAAAGTCAGGTTTTCCCCTACTCGGACCATTACCTTCATTGGGCTCCAATGGGACACTGTGCGGGCCACGATTTTCCCTACCACCGAAAGAATAGATATATGGACTCAGTGAGGCACTTCTTTACGAACAATTGCACAACAATGAAGTGGTACCAGCACCTTCAGGTGCTGCTGGCTATGTGCATTTCATCAGTTCTGCTAGTGAGGCTCAAGATGAGGAGGATTCAAATGCACCTGGCAGCCTTGTGGGATCAGGAGACTAGGTTGAAGTCAGCAAAGATAGACATTCCTCCATCCCTTCGGGGTGACCTGCTGAGATGGAAAGTGGAGGCCAACTTAATGTTAGGAGCTCCATTTCACCCACTTCCTCATTCTGTAGATATGACCACAAATTCCTCACTGGAAGGGTGGGGAGCGACAGTGGGTTCACTTTCGGCTCATATGTTGTGGTCTGGTAATGGACAAGGAGAGACACACACATTACCTCAAATTCAAGGTTTTTTTTTCCTGGCTCTGAAGGAGTTTGTCTTGCAGATAAGAGGGCTGGTTGGTGCTAGTTTCCACGAACAGCATGACATCGATATTCTACATGAACAAAGCCGGGAGGGGCAGGTTCCCCCTCTTGTGCAGCATAGCCATACAATTGTGGGAGTGAAGGCGGTCCAACTTCTAGGCCAGGACAATTCAGAAGCAGAACAGCTCAGCCATCTGGCTACGTCTCTTACGAGTGGGAGATGGACAGGCTGATTTTGCAAGAGTTGTTTCAGATGTGGGCGCAGCTGGAGATAGACCTGATCGCCACAAGCAGCAATGCTAAATGCTAAAGATTTGTGTCATGGGAGGGCCAAGGAGAGGGCTCGGAGGGTGATGCGTTCCAGATAGACTTGTCGAACAGGACATGTTATGTATTTCCCCTGACCCCAGCTGTTGCAGAAAGTGGTCACCGAGCTCTGGGAGGACAAGAATTGCAG